>NW_025335589.1:20253503-20274216 GCF_004798865.1 Varanus komodoensis | reverse complement strand
ACCTACCTCACAGGGTTGTTGTTGTGGGGATAAGATGGAGGAGGAGAATGATGTAAGCTGCCTTGAGCCCTTTGTAGGAAAAAGGCAGGATATAAATTGAAAAATAAATAAATAAATAAATAGGTCACACTGCTGGTGAGGCCAAACTCTAGCACAGGTTGATAGAGATGGGCTTTACCTTAAGTATCTTTACTCTCAGATTTCCACAGAATTTTTGAAAGGAACTTCTATTACAAAATCTTCATCTAACATACTCCAAAGTTGTTCCTGAGCTCTATGTCATTTAATGACTGCTCATCCAGCTGCTCACCTTGGCCACATCCTTCATGCTATCTTGTTTCTTGGAGCTGAAGTGAGAATGAAATATTGAACTACGTGTTCTGCCAGGGAAGTAGGTAGATTTCTGACAATGGGACAAAAATTTCTGATGGATTTAAGATATATTGTCATTTCCAGGGAGGCAGAAATCATGACAAAAATTCTAATTTCCAAACTGTAAATCTTTAATACATTCTAGAAAATATAATTTTGCATGAAGACACTTGGCTCATGACTAATCCATTTAACAATTAATACTAGCATGCAAAGCTAAGGAACAGTATATTGGAAATGTTCAAATGTTTCAGTAACTATAGAAAACGTGTAGAATAAAGTCATCTAGTAACAAATATGTTTTATTGGCTCATTTTTGTTTACTGTTATTTCTGTTTGGTTCTTGATTGACTGTGTTTAATTATTATTGTAGCCAATGTACTGTAATGTTAAAGTGCTGGGGACCTGGGATCCAGACCCCATTTTAGGTGATTAGGTGATTTTAGGTCAGTCACTCAGTCCTAGCCCAATCTAACTCACAGGGTTGTTGTTGTGGGGATAAAATGAAATGAAGAGGACTGGGTAAGCTGACTTGGGTTCCACGAAAGTGGAGAAAAAGGAGGGATGTAAAAACAGTGTAATCATAATGATTGTTGGCTCTCTCATAAAAAAGGAATCTGAGGAAATCAGAAGCCACAGTTCCCTTGCATGTCGATGCCACAGCTATGACCTTGTGGGATGGAAATCTGAATGGGTACTTCCCCACCACCACCTTCACTGAGGGAAGTTCCACAGTGGTTCCTCTTCTGAGGTTCCCACTGTGACTTCAGAAGAAGGTCAAGGAGGGGTGACTTGGGCTAGGACAGTGGATGGGGTGGGGATGAAGAGGAGAGACGTGAAGCTGCTGGAAACAGCCATCTCTGGGATATGTTTTTAAGGTGCTTTCACATAAGTTATTTTACCCACCTTGTTTATAAGTCTTTAGATGCTTGGATATCTCCAGTCTGTGAGCTTTCTGTCTAAATGTATTGTGGAAAGACACTTGCTCTTCAAAAATGCAATGGAAAAATGTTACTGGATGTATTCATGTTTCTTTGTACAAAAAGCAAGCTGTATGAGAACCAAAGCTGAGCATTCTAATTTACAACTATCACTTTACAGGCCAACTGTGTGAAGGGGCTCTTTAATTAAGGGGTTGTGAGGCCACATATCTGGTCTTGATCTTTCATAGGGCTTGGAGCATGTGTATATAAATATTATCAATATTGGTTGTATGCCAAGCACCACAAGGACAGGCTCCCAAGCAATGGGACATGTTTGGTAAGCTTGAGGAGAAGTATTCTGATGACCTGAGTTAGCCAGTACGAATGAATTAAGGAATGAATGAGGAATGATGGAATTTTTGAGGAAAGAAGACCAGGCATGACCTGAAAAGATCCCCCCTTAAAAGATAAGGAAGGGCTGAAATGATCCTGCAGGGAATGGCTACCATTGTCCTGAGTGAGCACAGCAAGTCACCAAACACCTGGGAATCACCCAAGCAGTAATAACCTGCAAACACAGAGAAAAAAACACAGCTTTACCCATAGAAAACAGGTAGGGTCAGGCAGTGGACAACTATACTCATCCAGAGCAATCAAGCAGGGTCATCAAGAACAATCAAGAACCCATACGTCTGAGAAACCATGGGAGCTTTCCATTTTCACAGAAGCAAGTCCACGGAGAAAACATGTAAGAATCAGAAGTTTAGCAAATAGTGGTGGGTAATCTCTTAACATAGACTTGATACCCAGTGTGGAATATGGGACATTGAACTCCTCTTATGTACACAAGGGATGGCTGTCAGGAGTCTATTGGGCAGGACAATGGGCAGGCCAGTAGGAGCCTTGGACTCTCTATCTCTCTGTTAGCTTCTCACTATCTGTAAGGCTATTAGGCCAGACACACTTTTCCTCTTTGGAAATAGAGAGTAAGTCTGGGATGCAACAGGGACATTTTGGACAACATTGGGCTAAGAGGTTTCTATCTGCTTTAAATTTTTTGTGAATAAACTTTCCTTTGATTTTTAAGTGCTGTGTATGTATGAAGGTAAGGCTAGGATGTGTTCCACTTTGACACTAAGACCCCAGGAAAAGATGCTAAAGCTATCCAAAGTTTCTGGGAGGCATATGTCTTATTTTGAGAATACGGAGCATAACGATCTGGGGTCCTGCCCTGGTGTCCATATGATGAGCACAATATATAGATGATTAGGCATACATACATTTTATTTATTTATTTATTAAAACATTTTTATGCCGCCCCATTCACCGAAGCCTCGGGGCGGCTCACAACAATAAATAAAAGTAATTATACTATAAATTACAATAAATATAAACATTAAAAATCCAAAAAATACAATCTAAAATAAGCTGCCCTGGCCAGATAAGATCAAATAATACTAACAGTTAAAATGCCGCTTAAATAAAAAGGTCTTCCCTTAAAGGACAGGGTTTGTAGTTTGGAAGTTCTTCTTGATCCTGAACTGTCACTGGAGTCACAAGTGGGCTAGTGACAAGAAGCACCTTTTATCCATTTAGTCTGATTTACCAGCTACAATCCTGATGGATGGATCCCTTTTTTATTGTATTTATAGTGATTGTATTATTCTGGTCTTATGATGATTGTTTTATATTAATTATTGTATTTTCTGACTTTGTGACTCACCCAGGGAGTCTCTCAGCTTATGGGTGATGTAGAAATATAATAAAAAAATAGATATTCCTATGCACAGGCTTCTATGCAAGTGACAGCTATGCACTATAAGGAAAGCAGATCAACCCTTCACATGTAGAGGTTCAGATTTATAATTCTACCTACCCACATTTAACACATGTACATTAGGACCAAGGAAGGTACTTGAAGTTGGAGGTAGGGTCAGAGGCACAGCACGGCAAAGTAATGAAAAGCAAAGGGATGCAGAATCCTGAAAACCAAGAGACAGATTCAATTGTACATTTTAGTTCACCTCAACATCAAACTAAGTTCTTAATTAATCTGTCATGCATATTTTGGCATGCTTTTTATTTCTGTGTTATGCTCTGTTAACTGAAATCTCTAAGCTATTTTAACCATGTTCATTCTATAATTAATGTTTATTAGCATTTTAAGGTTAAAAATGGTAAAGACCGAACTTTGATTTCCTATAGCCTACAATTTAGTATCTAAACTGTATGAAATCAAATGCAAATTTCTTATAGGAATCAGCCCTGCTTCTGTTCCATTATTTCTTCCTATATTATCCTAGCATCATGTCTTCTGCTGGAAACAACTCTGTATTTCTATCTTCTTGTGGTTTATTGCTTGACTTATGCTGTACCATTGATTTGGGCCAATTTTAAGCTTGACAGGTAAAGTCCATCAGATCCATTCAAAGTTGGATTGGTTTTGGAAAAGACACCTAAGGAACCTCTCTTAGCCTGGATTATCTTATTCCATCATTTTTGAATACTTCAATTTTCTGTATTAGTTGTTTCTTCTCAAAGGGGAATTTGACAGTTACCTTCCTAAGGTTGTATAGGTTCTTTGTAAGCTACTCCTGGTACTTTCCTACATAGCAAATCTATCTCTGATGTATACATGTATTTACCTCTCCTTTAATCAAGGAGATTGTATATTGTCAGAGTTCAAATGAAGAAAGTAAAAGTATTTGTGCCACACGGACTCCCACAATAGGGCTGGAAGCTTTGAATATATACTTTAAAGAGTGAGGAATGATCCCTTCATCATGAGAAATCCTCAAAGGCAAGAAGTATGAATAAACATATTACTTGCACTTTGCATCCGAGGACCTCACCATGGTCTACACACCTCTTTCCCTGCTTTATTTGCACAACATCCCTTTAAATTGCTGGGAGAGATAACTGGCCAAGTGAGTTTCATGGTTAAACAACAATCTATTGCCAGGTTTCTCAGATGTAGTTCAGCTGATTATCTACTGTATCACATCAGAGCACCTGCTTTTAGCTTTGACTTTTTCCTGATATCCTTATTTTCTATGTTTAGGAAATCTCTTTATATGGAGACCATGATTGTAATCATTTTTCACTGCAATCCAAAGGGGTACAGCTATGGTATACCATGTGATTCTAGTGAATATGGAAGCCAAACAGGACACAACATTAGCTCCCAGCAATCACGCAGGAATCTATCCAGATTGAGATCATAACAGAAGAGTGAAGATATGGGGAGTGTTAAAGTCATATTACTGTTTTCCAGCTGAAAACCATGAAGGAGAATTTCAGTGGGGAAATAATGTAAGGAGAAAGATTGGAAATCTCTTTCTTCTACACTGCAGTTCTGATCCAAAGCAGAGATCCATGCACACTCTGGGAGTTTGTAAAAAGACAAGCAGAATCCCAGTCATGGGATTCCTAGCATCATAGAGTTGGAACTGGCCTTGTGAGCCTTCTCCCACTTGGATGCCAAGAATCCAGATTTACAGTAGCCTCAACAATAAATGAAACTCAAATACTTTGCCACCTAATGAGAAGGAAGGACTCCCTGGAGAAGAGTCTAATGCTGGGAACAATAAATGGCAAAAGAAGAAGGGGACGGCAGAGGATGAGGTGGCTAGATGGAGTCACTGAGGCAGTTGGTGTGAGCTTGGGGGGACTCCGGGAGATGGTGGAGGACAGGAAGGCCTGGAGGAATGTTGTCCCTGGGGTCACAATGGGTCAGACACGACTTCACGACTAACAACATCAACAACAAATAGTTACTGAGTCTCTGCTTGAAGATTCCTCATGACAAAGATGCCACCTCACTTCTATGTAATTGGGTCCTTTGCAGCATTGCTCTTAATGTCATGTCTAGTTGAACCCTTGTTTCATCTTATAACTTGTACTTTTCTATTCTGGGATGGCCATGCCACACATGTGACCCATATCTAGACAGAAACTAGTTTTGTATTGACATCAAAGTTTTGGTGGCAAGTGACTGCACGGTATAGACATCTATCAGCTTCAAAGCCGTTAAGGATTCTATGAATACTCAAATAAAATTTGAATACTTCATCTTGACTTCTTTTTCAGCACACAATATTACATTATTTTCAGTAAAGTGCTTGGAAAAGCAATTTCATCCCCATACCTCTATCATGCAGTGCTCTTAAAACAAAATATAATGAGAAAAGAGTGTTCCCCCAGAGTGGTCTGAAACTTATTTTCTTAATGAAAACAATTACCTTATCTTATCTCTTTTGAAGTAAAAACAAAACAAAACTCTCACACAGCCTATTAGTCATTTTCAGGGCTAGACTTATAATTGATGGAAAAGTTAACAGTATGATAGTAGCTCTTGCCCTTTTATTTTATCATCATTCCATAACATTCAAACCATCAGAGCTGTAGTAGGGGAAAAAGTGACTCTGGGAAGAAAAAGTTAGGCTACAAAATGATAAATGTGATGATCCAGAAAGCTGAAATGTTTAAAAGGTTTGTCCCATACTTTTTAATAGTGCTTTGCATTTTGAAAGGTATATGAACTTTGCCTTCAGAAAAATCCTCTGTGGTTCTTCTGTGGCGCAATATTGGTAAAGCTGAAAGTTATTTGTTATCTTTCTTTGATTTCAGAACACTGGGGATGGTCAAAACAAAAGGCAGAAGGCACTAATTGGGATATATTTTTAAATTAATGCCATATTAGAACCTATGGTCTATTTTTGAAAGGGACAGGAATGTATAAAGAATGCTACTGGGTTAGAATGTCAGTGTATCTAACTGAGCACTGATTTTCACAGTAGCCAAATGGATACCTATATGAGGGACCCAGAGGTCAAGTTCTGCAGAGGTATGGGCTACTCAGAAATCGGGCTTGGAAAATTCTGAGACCAGAGCTGGGATCTAGATCAGTATGGGAAATGCCAGGGTCAGAGAAGAATGCTTGTTTAAGCCCTTTTCAAAAGAGAAGCAATATTTAAATCCTAGTCCAGTTTGAACTGAAACCCAGTCTTGAGGAGAATTGCTGGCTTGGTCCTTCCAGTATATTTTTACAAGCCATTGTCAATCAGCATGGCTGACAGAAAGACCGAATTAATCGATTTTTAATTTAAACTCATTTTGTTTTACTCATTTTAATTAAGTCTAATTAATTAATTTTCTTTTTCTAAATTAGAATATGCTGCTGAATATGTAATCACGAGTAACTGACATACTTTTCTATATCTAAACAAAATTTAGATACATTTTAAATGATCAATTAGTTAAGTAGTGAGCGAAATCTGACATTGTTTTAATCATGTTGATGAATCCCTTCTTTTGCAATAAAGCCACATTT
Source organism: Varanus komodoensis (assembly GCF_004798865.1). Lineage (NCBI taxonomy): Eukaryota > Metazoa > Chordata > Lepidosauria > Squamata > Varanidae > Varanus > Varanus komodoensis. The sequence continues at coordinate 20,267,589 of NW_025335589.1, read as the reverse complement.
ATTTTAATTAACTAATGAATTGTTTAACTGGTTAAAGAAGACAACTTAGAAGGAGTCAACTTCTAAGTACATAGCAAGTACATAGCAAGACATCATCAGATTAGGAATCAAATAAAATGTATATATCTGGACCAATGCCATATGACATAGTTCTAGTTAGGAGTAGTGAGTTTCTTAGTAACTGGTTTGGAATATGAGTTCATCAATCTTATAATCTGATAGGCTGTATTATAAATATAAAGGCTTTTCTGGCCCAATTTCTATCCTACTTGGACTGCAAAATGAGATTTTTTGAATTCATGGTCTCCTGTAAGCAACCCAAATATCCAAAGCCAGGTGCTTGTTAGGTTGATGTATAAATCTTCTTTAATGTTAAACCCTTTATTTTGCTGCCACGCTCATTGATAATGAATAACTATGCAAACTTCAAAGCAAATTACTTTGTGAGCTGATTTGCAGATGTTCTTTAACATCGTATTTACTCTCCTTGAATTTTTTGTTTGAGTTTTGTTTGAGTTTGAGTTTTACATAGCTGCATCATCCATCTAAGCTGCTTTTTGAATTAAATCACCTGACTTTTTCTTATAAACAGTTTACATGGATGCTGTTTCCTATCCCAGAAGAAATTCCTATTTTACTTTTGGGAACTTTTCAGAGGAAGGCTGCAATTGAATCTCTAAGCAACTCTCCAACGAGATGGATGCTGGGGAGCATAATTCTCAGAGACAATACAATATGGCACATTTGCAGAGCACCATCAGCATCTCTGCACATAGCAATTATGATACAAGCTAGAAGAATGCTTGTTGAAAATATTGTAAAGAAATCCTGTCTTTCCTTCTCAACATTCTCTGTTTAGGAGAAATGCAACAGTACATATAGGATACTTAGTCATCTGAATGGTTCTCTTGCTGGTAAAAGTGTTGCTAGCTTGCTCTCTCCCGGCTTTTTAATTTGTTTTATCCATTTGGAATAATCAGGAGGCAGTAGAAGTTTCCAACTCTATGAATAGAACTACCATGTATAACATCAAATTTTCCAGTGGTTCCTCTTACATTAAACTTGAATAAGATTGATAGCTTCATTAGATCAAAGACTCTAGCTACATGCTAAGTAGAGTTCTGCAATTCTTTTCTTGAAAAGTTTTTTTTTAATATTGCAAAGAATGTGTTGTTCCTTGGCATTGGGGGGAGGGGTGGGATAAGGAGAGGCTGCTTCACCCCTCTGTCATTTTCCAGCTCAGAATCACTATTTCTAATTTTCTCTAATTTAATCATATATCTGGGGAAGTGTAAGTGGTCTTTTGTTTTATTTTGATCTTCTTTGCTGGGGGGAAAAACATAGCAATTTTGCATATTAAAAATGGCAGTGGGGAGAGACTTGAGTAGCCTATTCCTACCTGATCATTTTCCGCTCAGATGCATACTTCTGAGCTGCAGAGCATTCCAGAACTCTGTATTCTGTGGTTGGAGACTTAGATAATATGCTATTTGGCAGGAAAGGTTAAGAAATACAATTATCACCGTTTGTTTGCATAGTACCAATGAAACAAGGACATGGGTGTTGCAATCAACCATCAGTACATTGTGTATATGGAAATTTAAGATAACCACTACTAGCCAAATACATTTTATAGTTAAGAGCCTTAGAGTACATTTACCATAAGGATTGTCTTTTGATAGCAACAGGGCTCCATGCTATACTATGTCCTGCAGCCCTAGGATAGATAGTAAATGATTCCTGCTCCTCCTTTTCTTTACAGTTTTAGCTTCAGCTGTTGTGGATGGGACAGGTGATGGGAAACTGAAGGACTCTGTGAATCTTAGCCTTTCTTACGTCCTCACTTCCTCACCCACCATCCTACTCCCATTTCTCTGTCCTCTTGCTCTTCCAACACCACTGTTGTGGCTTTGGAAGAACAGCCGCCCATCTGCTTTCTGCAACAGCCTTGTGTTTCCACTAGCTGTAACAGTGCCTGAAACCTCCACGAAATTCAGTGGTCCAATGCACTTCTAGGACCATAGGATAAAATCAGTGAAAGATCTTTATGGAAGAGAATAAATTAAAAACTTGAAAAGTTCAGGTTACAGACTCTCACATTTTAGGAAGCCATTTGAAGTCATGGGCAGTTTTGAAAGCAGGCTTATTTCTACCCCACTGACTAACCATTTCTCTTTTTTATTTCCCCATTCCCTTCTCCAGCAAAAAAAGAAGAGCAAAGAAGAATCTGGTGCAGTATATAACTCAGTAGATGCAGAAACGGCCTCACTAATGAACACATGTTGTAGGTTTGTCTTCAGTTTCTTCGTTTATGAGTCAGAGAAAAGTATGCATCTGCTTTTTTGAAAAATGTCTGGAATGTACTTTTTAAGGAAAGTTTTGTGGTAGGTTGGAGGAAGGAAGAAACCAAAACTAATAGATTTTGAGGCTAGCTGAGATGAGTTTACCTATCACTGATTCTGAAGCATACAATCAACATAAATTAGTTGTTAAAGTCGTTTAAGATTCCATTCAGTCAAATTGCACAGCCTGTTAACAAAAGTAGTGCTAGTGATGAATATGGTACTGCTGATTTTACTAAAGCATGTATTATTTGCTCTATTATCTCTCTTAATTTCTGGGTCAGATTTTGTGTTTAAATCAGTTTTATAGGCAGTTTATTGCCTAATGAATATTAATTCTCTTTCTGAAAAATTACTCATCTCTCTTTCTTTGACTCTAGGTTTATACTGAAGTCAAATGGCTATTAAAAAGTTTTTTCCCCTTCATAAAAGATAATTAAGTAGCACTAGCTCTTATTTTCATGGTTAAAGGTTTTCAATGGGGTATTCATGTAAGATGGAATGACCTTGAAGGGGAAAACAAAAATTACAGTGTTAATGAAACATTATAGACTTTGTGAAAATGATTTCTTACCTTTTATGATTAACTTTGCTGTAGATAACTTAAAGAGATGTAGGTTGGTTTAATTATTTTTCTCACATAGTTCCTTAATAAGTTAAGTTTATTGCATTATAAACTGAGTAATAGTTCCACATTGTTTCCCATTTTGACGATAGAACTCTCCTATCAGCAAGGGGAATACCATATGCATGAATTGCCATTGAAGTAGGTGTGTTAGGATTATACTAGGAGATTGGTGGGCAATTTTAATAGCATATTAATCAGATTTGTTTCATTGGAATTTGCATGCCTTAAAATGGTAACTGGGCCCAAGATTATGAGATGGAGTAGGTTCTCAACATCTAACAGTTGCATTCCGTAAATGTCTATTCAAAAGTCCCATTGAATTTGAAGATGCTTGCTTCCATTAAGTGGTAACAGGATTGCTGCCTAAATAAGTACATGGCCACAGAAGACTTCAGAGGGTGGCCAGTGTGACTGGCTGAAAAATCTCATAACAATCTACATAGATCCTGAACGAGTGGCATTTCCTATTCATTTTTGCTGATGGCTCCATTAAGAAAAGTTCCTAAAAGTGATGGGAGGGTTTCTGAATACATTACAATTCTCATGATTGCATGGAGAAGATAGACTGAAATACTGTATCATTCAATATTATATTATGAATTATGTAATAAATGGAATTCAAGTCTAAAATGACACTGGTGAAGATGCCAATCTTACTGTACTGATAATTAGATGTTTTTAATGTTTCGGAACTCTCTGGCTATTCCTGTTCTTCAACAGTCACAGTTACCTTGCTAGATATGTATGGGGTGGCATTGTATGTGATTCTGATCAAGCAATTATTGTTCAATCATTACGCCTAATCTGTAAAATAGGAATCACTGTTATTTACTTCAAGATAACGAAGATTAAATTATAAAGGACTTCTCTCAATATACATTATAAATAATCTTCTTCAAAAATGTTATTATAAATGAAGATGACTTCACAGAGTTTTTTTCCTAAATATAGAAGAGAGGGAGCTATTTGTATTCCAGAGATGTTAATGGGATAATTGTGATTAATTTTGATCACTCTTGGTCTCAGCTAAAGATCTTTTCACATTGGTTATCTCTCCATGGGCCCTCTTCCCAGACGTGCAGATCAATGATCACATATTATCATCTGAACCTGGTTACAATTATGAGAATACCATCACATATTGTTTAAGGACTTTAATTTTCATTTTTAAGTAAATGTAGATTTCTAAAATATAGCACATTGGTCAAGCATTAAAGAAGCTGAGCTATACAGACTCTTACAATTCTTATGACAATGTCACATTTCAGTCAGATAAGGCTTAATTGAGCAATGAGATTGATAAAGAGATTACTTATTAATGAGTACAAGATGAGAATGATCCTTTCAATATTTTTATGAAATGTTCTTCAGAGTGCCTTCCTTTGTAATGGATTTACAAGATTTCATGAAAATTGAGTAATATCTAGCAGCAAGTGATGAAACTCAGCCATTTTGAAATGTCAAGACCAAGCAAATGTCATTTAACTTTGTCAGGATTCAGGTGCATAAGCTTTTGCAATTGTTCTCAGTTAATACGTGATTGCCTGCCATACACTTGAAGCACAGCACCCACTAGAAAAGCAGTTTCCAAAATGAAATTCAGGACTATTATTTGTTTTTAGTGCACAACTGCCTCTCAGCACCAAAGCAGCATTTCTGCATTTTGTCCCCCATTGCTCATGGCATGAATCCAGGTGAGTTGCTGGCAACATTAGTGCCATTTTAGTAGGTTTCTTTGGCTCCGATTGCCTGTATCCAGCTGCGCGCTTTTCAAATTCTTAAATATTTTTAATTGTGCATTACAAAACCAAAAGCAAAATGACTAAAGAAAAAAAAGGATAAATTAAACCAAAAGATTGCAATTGTTGGCTAATTTTTAATAACATGAATTACATATATATTATACTACAGTATATGTTACTGTATAGCAGAACATACTACAAAATGTGAAAACAGTTCTGCATAGCTTCAGCAAAGACAGCCCAAATATTCACATCTTCATCCATTTGTGGTTTATGACTAAAGGCCACTTCCACAGAAATAAAAAGACTTCATTAAACCCTTCACCTATTGTGTTATGGGAGGTGGATATTTATCCTTCTAGTGTTGTAACATTAGTATTTTAGCTGTTAAAAGAGCACAGAAAACCTATTTGTGCTGACTTTGTGTTAAAACCCAAGAGATGGCTAGGTAATTAAAAAAAACCCATGTGTATCCTTAAATATTAAAGAACTTTCCATCACAAGATTTATCTGAATGATGACCTCCTCCGACTGGGCATTGCCAAAACTTATGACGCAGAGAAGCACTAGCAGCATTACACCGCTATAATTGGCTGATTATACCAAGCCCTTAGCAAAGAGATTTTGGGTCATCCAGTATACTCAAAGCTTCCTTTTTGCTTAATTTAGTCTTGTCTAAGATCTATGACCCCTTTCAAGGATGTGGGGGAGAAGTACTTCATTGATTGTGTATCATATTTATTCATTGATTTAGTCATACTTATTGAATATATAATAATTTTCATACATATGAATCCTAGTCTGATATAACTGCTCAGCCTCAGTCAGTGGATCTGAAGCTGTAAAAGTAGCAGGACCAAACCTAGATTCTAACAAATATTTTGACTGCATATATTGCCATGTAGCTATAGCTGGCCATTCATATTTATCACACAAAGAAAATAGGGAAAGAAAATAATCAGGACTGACAATTTGATCCAAAATAAAAATCAGTCTGTCCATCAAAATTCACCAAACAAAGATTTTCTTGCCATTAAAAAGACTTGCCACAGCTCTCTAGCTGCCAGAGTTGGAGAAGCCATCTATTTGTTGTGACAAAAGCCTAATGCAGTCTAGCTGAGAACAGAATCTGGAAATGGAGATTCTACCCAATTGAATCACCCCATCACATTGCGGCTCCCTACCTCACTTCTGTATTGAGGATTCCCCAATAAATACTAAGGAAATAATGCTGAAGGGTGCAGGGATATGCAGTGGGCAAAAGAGGGGCAGAATTCCCATTGGATGAATATCCTAGTGCTCACACACAACTGTGTTCAGAACAATGTTTCTTAAAGATTCATTGCAGATACCCAGTAAAAGCTATAATCAAAGCATGCACTTAGAAGGAGCTTTACCTCATTTTAGAAAAACAGTCAAACAAACAAAAGGAATAATATTGCACAGGTCTGTGCCATGCAATCCAATTAGACTCTACAAGAAGATGCAGTCTCTGGGGGAAAAAAGTATCTGGGAATTACAGAAGATATAGATAGATGATATAGATTTCAGTGTAGATATAGAAACAATCAACCAATGATTTGTTAACAATTTCCTTTTTCACGTTCTGTTTCAAAACAAACTGAAGTCCATAAAGACTTTTTCATGCTACAATTCACTTTATACTGCACTGTAGTCTTCTCTCAGTGACTCAGAAAATGTTTAAGTCCCCATTATAACACAACAGAAAGAGCACCAAAGGGACCAAGAATCTGCCATGAACAATTTTTACTGCTCTGCCTATAGACAGGGGGACATTAAACGTTAAGGCAAAGTGAGCAGAAGAGGCTGTTTGGCTGCTGATTAAGAACTAGATGTTGATCTTTTTACCCCAGCAGATTCTCCCAAATAACTATCTTCTATTGTTTTTCTGTTATTAATTTATTTTAAAAGGCTCTTTAGAGAGCTCAGCAGTTCTAATTTTCAAGGTTGTCTCTGAAAATGAGTGGTTGTTTTTAACAAAACGAAGCTAAGGATATCATATGTTTCTCAGTTGTATGTAATGTGAAAACCTTGAAAGCTGCAATAAAAATAGAATTAGCAACAATGTTCTCATTAACTGTTTCCCCTCCTCATTCAAGCACTGCTATGTGCTTCAGAGAGACTGAAATACATGCTTGTGACAAGCAAATCTATCTAAGAAATCTATGCTATCTAAGAAATATATGGAAGAATCACTGCAATCTGCTCCTTTACCCTTGAATCTTGCCTCCACAGTGATGCTGTCTGAGATATTTGTAATGGACAGGTTATGTTAGTCATTGGGTGAAAATGGAGAAGGTGTCACCCAAAGTTCTCCCATCAAGCCCGACTCAGGTGCTAGTGTATAACACACATAAAATGAATAAAGAACAAGATTCTTTAAACACCAGAAACTCAGAAAAATAGAAATAGGCAAATGCTTTCAGAACTTATCAGATATTCCTTATCTTCCATGTTCCTCACAAAAATACTATATCGCTAATTATATAGCTCAGATTGTGAAAGATGAAGAATAGCTAGATAAAGCTACATAAATTGTTGTAAACTATATAAACTACCTGTTGTAAACTTAGTTCTCAGAATGGTACAGGTGCAGACTTCCAGTTTCTGAGAGTGCTTTGGCAAGTCTCTGACAACGGGCTCCCTCACTCAGCGGGTTTCCAGGACAAAGCAAAGCATCATAAGTAATTAGCCACAGTGGGTTGTCATGCCATCTAATCCCAGAATGCTTCCAGCAGGGCAGCTTATTTTTCACAGCAAGCCACCCTGACCACCCATAGCTTATTCTAGGGTTCTTTCTACCAGAATGGGTTGTCCAGGCCAAGGACTTGCAGGGATTGGCTAGTGAGTTGCTCTGCAAGAGTGACAGTCCCCTCACCTCTTTTCTGATCTCACCTTTGCAGCTGTCAGTGCATGGCCCTCCACCACTTGGTGTGACTATCAGTGGTTTACCTTTTTTTTTTTTTTTTTGGTGGTCCACAAAATGTGTGGACAAGTCTTTGTGATTTTTTTCTTTTAAATGGGGAAGGTTGGGCTTTCCGAGGTGCACAGTTGCACACTTACAGCTGACCAGGATCTGTGGTCTCACCTGGTTGATATCCTTGCAAGCTTTATCTGTTAAAGGGAGTGAAATGCAGCTGGTAACGTAGATAGAAATTGCCAAGGTGAGACTTCACATAGGCTAATTTGCACAGAGTTGCAAAGTTGCCAGTGGAAAATTATTATATTGGGGAGAAAAAGCAGGTACAAGGTGTCCCCCTCAGGAATGTTTCTAGATTTCCTCCATCCTCTGATATTTCTCATTTCCATGCATATTTTTTGACATTTCCTGGGGTCTCCATCTGCTCCAGAAAGGGAGATATTAACCTCTCTTTTGAGTACTTACTGCTGTGGTTACTTGACAGCTTGAAGCCTCCCAGTCTCTGCTGAAAATGGGACGAAAGGGGAAGGGATGGGCCATGAATGTGTGAGTGGGGGGGGGGGGGGGGGGGGGGGGGGGGGGGGGGTGGGGGGTTAAGTCCTGCTGGCACTGAAGCCGCATTTGTTGTTATTCTGTCATTGTCTTTTTTTTAATGCCTCTTTTTGGAGTGAAAAAGATACACACATTTTGGGGCTAGTAAATCAATATATGGATTTCAAAAATCACAAACACACTTGTACAAATACAGAGTCAAAAAGCCCCCAAAAACAAATCCAAAAAACAATTTTTGAGGCTCTAAAAATGCCTGACAGCAAACAAAAAAAGGAGCATTGATGGGAATAGGGAAGGGATTGATAGATGGATCCTGCCCTGGCAGACACAGGGTACCAGCTGGGGGAGCAGGAGAAAAAAGGGAAGGAAAGGTGAATAACAATCCATGGGAAGACCAATTGTCTGTTGCAGGCACTGTTGGTTGTTCTGCAATCAAACAGCCCATAATGGCTTATTCACAGGGTGGCTTATCATGTTATGCAAATGTGGCCAGTGAGTCTGCCTTCTTACTGTTGTCACCAGTTGCTATCATTCCTCCTCATCCTCCTTCTAATCTTTGCTACTATTTGCTTCCCTGACATGTAGGCAGCCAGGGAGCAGGCAGGTGATGGCATCTACGTCTACTCCTATTTACTAGTATTTTCGGACCAAAGTGCAAGAGAGGTGAACAAGTGTGCTGCAGAGGTGAAGAAGGGAAGCAAGTCCAGGTATTCTTGTCAGTGGGCCCCTGCCACAGTTTGGTCCCTTGACTATGCCTAGCCTTGAAGACCTGGGGTGGTATATTTAGACAGGGAAAGGAGATTTTGCCCCTGCTAAATACTTTGGACACTATAGGAAACTCCATAAATACCTGCTATGTTGTTAACAGAAATGATTGGCTATGAAGCTGGGCTTCATTTAGACAGAATGCATCACAAGTTTTGTGTTCCTGGCTGTTGATTAAACAAATTTAATGAATGGAAAGATACAATGTAAAGAAAGAAGTTAATTATGCTGAATACATTTTCTATCCCAAGTCTATTTACAATCCGTTCCATCAGAAACATGAAGCCAAAATAGTGTTTTATTCCATTAAGGCAGTCTCTTATTACCAGTGCATCACTAAAAGCTACACGGAAAATAGAGTGCTATTCCAAATGAAAATTCCAAAGGTTATGGATGGGCTATAGTTATATCCCACTACTGCTGAAAGACACTCCATTACACCCAAACTCTCAATGTATTAAGTTGCCATTTAAAACAAATGCAATGCTGAGAATGCATTTCTCAATTTTGATCTGAGCATCAGAAAGAAGACACCCTCATTTTGTTCTTGTTTTATTGTTGTTTTGGCAATGGAAGTATCCAATAAAATTAGTTCACATTTTAAAAGCACTTATGGGGGGAAAGATGTTTTTATAAATGCAGCCAAAAAGAACAATGTAACCTATTAGATATATTACTTAGGAATCTCACAAGAGGTAATATTATGTATTTCTACTCATCTAGCTCTTACCAATATATACATAGTTGGTAATCTGAAGGCTAGAATTGAAGTCTGAATGGTCTTTCCTGAATACACTTTAAATTTCAATAGCAGTGACTTTAGAATGGTGAGCTGTATCACTGCTTTTTCTTGCTATTACCACATTACTCTTTCCATTTTGGCCTATGCTACTCCATTGCTTTGGGGAGCTATTGGAGAAAATGAATAACAACAATTTAAACAATCAGAGAGGGAACTAGAAAAAGAAAGAAAGATCAAAAGCTGATTTTACCAGAATGTAAATGTCCCTTCACATAACCATCAAGTATACAGTATAATAGGATCTACAAATTTTTTACCCAAGCCAATATTGTAGTTGGATGGGCCATTGCTCACTTTGGAAGGCTAGTGTAAGCATTATGGTTCCTTTACATAATGGACATTTAAACTGAACCCACTATAGATGTTGCATGCAACCTTCTACTATGTTTAAGTTAAAGCTGTAGACTTACCTAGTCTAACTGATCATTAGATCTGCCTTGTCAATACGAAATAATGATATATTTTACATAATAATATGATAGTCAGGTTCTTACAATTTTACATCATGAAATCAAATCACTTGAATTTCATTGGACAGCACATTTCAGATTTCTCTCATCTCCTCCAATTAATTGATAAATGGGTTTCTTATCATTTCAGGCAGTACAAAGAATTATGAATCACACTATGCCCAAGATTAATTGCAGTTATTTTTAGGCATCCTAAGTGCAACAGGAAGTTTGACTGACAGGATGTATTTTGAATCTAACGGGAGGATTCTAATAATAATTTATGCTACTAATAATTCTAATTAAAATATAATATAATAACATAATATCTATTGTACAGAATTATCCATGATGAATAATTCTGAAAAACATCAAATTTAATGAAGTTTTACCCCTTTCCTGACACTCTTAACAAGTTCTTTCTTTTATTTGGTTAAAATCTCCTTCCATGAAGCTCATTTTCCTCTAGATTTTATTACTGTATGTATGCTTGAAGATAGACAGCCAGACAGACAGATGTTTAGATGAACTGTTTGGTGGCATTTTAGTTTCTATACTGCTTGCAATGTGCCTATTTGTGATTTGGTGGATTAGAGAATGGATGAATGTTTCAAATTGTCCTCTGGTCTTTCTTCTGATTGAGCTTCAGTAATTTTACATTTTCTACAATAATTTACTGATTTTGCATGTAGAAATCATTTCATTATGATTTATTTTTTACTCAGATGAGATCACAAATATGGGCATGTTTTTCATGTTTTGCATTTTAAAGGACTTGTGTTCACATTCCAAGAAATGCACATTTTCCCTTTAAAATACACATTTTCATGCTTCTACCCATTGAGGGGAAAAGGGCTCATTTGGTAGTGTGCTTTCAGAGCAGCATGTACCAAAAAAGTACATTTCCCTCATTTATAGGAAAGCAAAAACAAGTGAAATCAAAAGATGAGCAAATGACTAAAAATGCCTGCATAAAATGCCCACAGAAATACATAATATTGAATACATTTGTACATAAAGCTATCATGGTTATGCTTTCCCATTACATACTCTTCCCTATAAACATTGCCTAAATAATCTTTTCCTAGGAACAATCGCTTCTTTCTATTTATTTCATGAGAAATTTCTATCTTGTCATATTATCCTTGTGGAAGTCATCATCATTCCTGAATGCTTGATTTTATTGAATCAGTAGAAAGTTAGAGCTAGGGTGGTGGTTTTAACTGCTCCATGTTGCACCATTATCGCATTGCCAAAAAGTCACATCTGAAAGTACACTACTGAATAGCCAGATAAAGCACCAAATCTCCATCTATTCCCAATTGCTGCTATTAAATTAATTGAAGATGTTCTCCAGTGTTAGACTGAAAAGGAAAATCTTACATTGTGCTTTAGAGCTCATTAATCCCAGCTGCTAAGGAAAGTCATTGAAGGGAGTGAATTCCAGTTGCACACGATGAATATAGGATAATGCTGACTCTGGAAAGTTTTAATTCTCAGAACTATCAACAGGAGAGTAAATATCTCTTCCTATCAATGGGGGAAATGTGTATTTAATGTTTGCACCAGCATTGCTACTTATGTGAAGAAAACTCTTATTTTAGATACTGTGATGGCCATTGGGGTTTTTAAAAGGTCTGCTTTTCAAGGAGATTATTCCCTGTAAGATCCCATGCCATGTCTTCATATGCTTGGGGATACTGGATTGGATCCAACACTGCCTCGGAAAAAAGGCATTCTTGAAATGTTCTGCTTTGCATTCTGGCTGCAGCCTTTGAATATCCTCTCACCATTCTAGAGTCTTCTTCTGATCTAGGCGAAAACTTGTGGGGAAAAATTCCTTTTGTTAACATATTAATGTGAACTTACTTCTTATCTCTATGCAAACTGAAAACATTTTGAAATTTGCATTTTTCCAAACTTCTGCACTCAAACATATGCAACATATTATGTATTCATTGTGGTACATTAGGAGAAAGGTACACAAGCTTGTGAATATTTGAACAAAGTATTAAAACACAGTTCATTTGGAAAATTGTTTTCATAATGTGTATATTAGACCATGTCATGTACAGAAATGCATGCTCTGGGCTAAGACCTTTTTATTTCAACAATATTTGAATAACTTTTAACATTAGCTATATAGGTTTTAATCTGCAGTCAGGGTGGATCTGGATTTTATTTGTATTATGTTTTATTTTATTATTTGTAATATGTTTTATTTTATTCTTATTTATGTAAGCCATCCTGAGGCTATGCAAATGGATGGCATACAAATACTATAAATAAATAAATAATAAATGTAAATGTAAACACGTGTGTATACTTATGAACTTGCATGCAAACTTTCACCACAATAAGACACTGAGAAAAACCAGCTAGATTGGCTCCATCCCTGTACACACCTTCAAGTGCAGATTTCCAGGAAGTTGCTACCTCTTAGCATAGAATATTATGCTTTTACTTTATCATCAGTTGACTTTGTATTTTGCTTTTTCCGATAGAGGCTACATAACTTCTGCTGGTGTGTGTGGTGAGGGAAGATTCAGCAAGAATCAAGGCTTGAAGTTATTGCCACTAAGGATGAAAGCGTATGCATACTGAGATGGAAAAAAATCCCATGGGCATGCTGACTGGGGAATGCTGAGAATTGCAGGCTGTTTTCTGTCCAAACATGCATAGGACTGTGTCCTTAAATTGCATGAAGAATTTGATGTGGTCAGACAACGTTAACTGCTCCTTGAATCTCATCAATGAGTTGAACATTTTGTAGTTAAATTAGGGAGTGACAATAGTTTGTTGCGTAGCACCCAGATCTATGGTTATGATGCTTCCAAGCAGCTGAGTTAGATGACTATAGATGGGTTATTTTATGGATTTTTTTTCTTACACAGGCTGAGTACTGTTGTAAATTTCATTAAAACACTCCTAGAATATTGATTTCGTGCATCAAATCTGGAAAGGTGTGAAATTGTGGATCTAGAGAGGAAATCAAACTTAACAGCATATTTAGCTAAATGGTGATGCTTGGCCACTTCTTGGCAATATTGCCAATGTAAAGTTACTGCCTTTTCTCCTTCACACAATGGGTTGTGTCTGTCTTCTAGACACAGTGGAAAATTGTTAAACACAGATGATAAAGCCTTTAATGTAACTTATCTCCAAAAACCGTATGTAAGAAAGAAAACTCTGATTAAGAGCTGGTAAATAGCACTACTATAACATGCAGTTATAACTGATGGTGAAAAAGAAAAACACAAAATGCTTGAGAGCTCTGAATATATTTAAACTACTCCTTCTGGTGAAAAACAGAACAGAACTGAACAGAAACCTCTGTATTTTGTATGAAAAAAGAAAACTAGGGAAAAGAATGCTACTTTGCCTCTAAAGAGGTAGACTATGATGATAGAGGAAAAAATCTCCATCTGTATCAGAAAATATGTCATTAATTACAAGTTATACTGTTAATTACAACATAATTACAAGTTAATTACAAGCCATATTAACTGTATTATACAGTTATATTACAGTATAACTATATTATGGGCAGAACAGCATAGAGGCGAAAAAATAGATGCAGAGCACATCATGAGAAAGGTGGGGCTAGATGAATCACCAGTTGGAATTAAGATTGCTGGGAGACATATTAACAACCTCAGATATGCAGATGATACCACTCTCATGGCAGAAAGTGAAGAGGAACTAAAGAGCCTCTTGATGCGGGTGAAGGAAGAGAGCGCAAAAGTTGGCTTGAAACTCAACATTAAGAAAACTAAGATCATGGCATCTGGTCCTCTCACTTCCTGGCAAATAGATGGGGAAGAAATGGAGGTAGTGACAGATTTTCCTGGGCTCCAAGATCACC
>NW_025335589.1:20044041-20253403 GCF_004798865.1 Varanus komodoensis | reverse complement strand
CTATTTGGCAGAAAGTGAAGAGGAACTAAAGAGCCTCTTGATGCGGGTGAAGGAAGAGAGCGCAAAAGTTGGCTTGAAACTCAACATTAAGAAAACTAAGATCATGGCATCTGGTCCTCTCACTTCCTGGCAAATAGATGGGGAAGAAATGGAGGTAGTGACAGATTTTATTTTCCTGGGCTCCAAGATCACTGCAGATGGGGACTGCAGCCAAGAAATTAAAAGATGCTTGTTCCTTGGGAGCAAAGCTATGGCAAATCGAGATAGCATACTAAAAAGCAGAGACATCACCCTGCCAACAAAAGTGTGTATAGTCAAGGCTATGGTTTTCCCAGTTGCAATGTATGGCTGTGAAAGCTGGACCATAAGGAAGGCTGAGCACCGAAGGATTGCGGCCTTTGAATTGTGGTGCTGGAGGAGATTCCTGCGAGTCCCTTGGACTGCAAGGTGATCAAACCAGTCAGTCCTAGAGGAGATTAACCCTGACTGTTCTTTAGAAGGCCAGATAGTGAAGGTGGAACTCAAATACTTTAGCCACCTAATGAGAAGAAAGGACTCAATGAAGAAGAGCCTAATGCTGGGAACAATAGATGGCAAAAGAAGAAGGGGACGGCAGAGGATGAGGTGGCCGGATGGAGTCACTGAAGCAGTTGGTGTGAGCTTAAGTGGACTCCGGGGCATGGTGGAAGACAGAAAGGCCTGGAGGAATGTTGTCCATGGGGTTGCAATGGGTCATACATGACTTCGTGACTAAGAACAACAAAGATTTATAACAATTATAAGAATTAATCACATTACTGGATCAAAGAGGGAGCACAGAAGAAAAACCTGGTTGTACAGACTTACTACAGTAGGCCAATATTGCCTTACTCATATGTTATTTAGTAACAGTAACTGTACAGGTGTGCAAAAAGAAAGGGAAATGCAGAATAAATTTTCAACAGAGTACCTGAAAGTATGATCCCATGGCTCCTAGACATTGTCTGGCTGGCAAGGACTTAGAGCCAATCCAGATCTACAGTGCTTCAACCTAAGAGTTGGCAATCTGCATCCAAGTCACCACCTACCCACACAGCTGGCTTTATTTATTCATTTATTTATTTAGAGTATTTGTATGCCATCCCATCGCATAGCCTCAGGACGGCTTACATAAAATAAAATAAAACATAGTACAAATAAAATCCAGATCCACCCTGGCTGCATATTAAAACCTATAAACTGAAGTTAAAAGTTATTAAAATATTGTTGAAATAAAAAGGTCTCAGCCTGGTGCTGAAAAACAAATAACGACGGCGCCACGCGGACCTCTCTGGGGAGCGCATTCAATAGGCGGGGCGCCACCGCAGAGAAAGTCCTTCTCTGGGTACTTAGCCTCCTAATGTCTTTCACGGAGGGTTCCCAGAGGAGGGCCTCTGCTGCCGATCTCAGGGGGTGGGAGGGCAAATATGGAAGAAGGCGTTCCTTTAGGTATCCAGGTCCCAAGCCATCCCATTTTAGTTTTCTGTCCCATTAATATTTGCACTGGGCTACTCTCTTTTTCTGGGAATGAGTGTTGTGATGCTCCAAAAGAGCCAGATGGGTATCCCCGCTGGTTGTATTTGCTTTCCACAAGAGGCTTTTTTTTTTTTTTTTTTTTTTTTGGAAGGGGGCGGTTGATCATTCAGCCTTCCCATTATTAGTCTGTGGTTACTCAGGAAATGATGTCTTTTGCTGGAAATCCTATGTAGTGCAGAACTGCTTAAGTTATTTTGACATTGACTGTGGGCTATTGTTGGAGAACAGTGTGTTCGCAATCCCCTGCCTTGCAAAACAAGCCTTAGCCTTCCTGAGCATAGTTCTTGTTTGAGAGTCTTCAGGATATACCACTTCCTTATCTTCTGTTCTACAGGACTATAAGTGTTGATCTCATACTGCTGATCTCTGGAAAGTATGCCTTGCTTCGTGTATCTGCCGAAGGAAGTTTCTTTTACATTTCCTAAGTTACATATGGATGTCAGTGAGTTCAGTGCTGTAATATAGGTCACCATTTCCCCTGTCGTCGTCCTGGTTTGGTGTAAAATGCTGATCTCTCTCAATATCTTTTGTCAGCTGATTTAGGGTATCAGGATCAAAATCAGTGTGGCACTCACTTTCTAACGCCTTTCTTTGACTAAATAGTAACATAATTTTCCCATCACGTTCCTGTTTTATCAACCATGGTTAGCCTGATTAGAATCTGAATTCTTGATTCCATTTCTTCCATGTCTGTGTCAGGCCCTTTGGATTGAAAACCAGCTGCCCTGGACAGCTCAGGCCCTCCGTGCTTCTTGCAATCTGTTTGAATCGTGCTAGAGCCTGGATCATTCTCCCCTCTGGGCTTCATTGCAGAAATTCTTCTGCCACCAAGTTTCTTGTGACTGTTTATATAATCAAATGGGCCATTCCAAACTTCATATACACAGTGCGCTTTATGAAGAAGGTTTCTTAGGCAAAAGTTACAGGATCTTCTTTCTCAAGAGGGGATCAACACTAAAGCTTCTATGGCTATGATGGAGTCCTGTAGGGATAGCAGCGGAAAGCATTTTTGCTAACATTGGGTCATGTGCTCATGAAGACAGTGGAATTTTCACAATGTTGCAATCATGATCTTATGAAAGTTGCACACAGAGAAGCTGTTATTTCAGAAAATCAAAGTCTTGTCCAAAGGAGAACAACCCTCCCTGCAAAAACAAAGCACAATGTGTACAAGAGTGATAGAAACAGAAAATGAGAGTTGCCCCTCCCCACACCAAAAAAGAAAATTGCAGTTCATGGAACATATCACCCACAACATCAATGCCAACAGTGAAGAATTCTTTAAATATATCACAAGCAGGAACCAACTGGAGGGGCCATCAGACCATTGAATGACAACAGAGTTAGAGTACTGAAGAAGGATAAGGAGATTTCAGAGAAGATGAAATCTTCCAACTGTTTTCACTGCAGAGGATAGAGGAAAGAGGATACTAGACATGAGAAAAAGGCAAACTCCATGTTAGGCATAATTAAGAAAACAACTGAAAATAAAACTTCCCATATCATGCTGCCCTTATACAGATCTATGATGCAATACTGTGTATTGTTGTGTACACCATACACCACACCACTGTAGAGTAGGAAACAGTGCAAAAAGGTCAACTCAGAAGATCAAGGAGCTTAAACAACTCTGCTATGGGAAAAGGACATGGTTATCTAAAATTGTATAGCTTAGAAAAAAAGGTAAATAAGAAGAGACATGATAAAAGCACAAATAATTATGCATAGTGTGGAGAAAACAGGGAGACATTTTTCTCTCTCTTCCTCTAATAATATTAGAACCTGGAAGCAATCTTGAAGCTGATTGGTGGGAAATTCAGTAGTTGTGCATTTTGGTCCTTTTAAATGTATTTCTCTACAAAAAGTTGCAAAAAGTTAAAAAAGAAACTGGTCTACAAGTCCATTGTAGAGTCTGCAGGCCAGATACTTAGAGATTCCAGCTTAATTGAAGCTGTTGTGGATTTCTCCAAAATTATTTTTTTAAAAAAAATATGGCATTTTAATCACAAAGTGCTCCAAGCAAGATACAATAAATGTATGATAATAAATATCAATAATAACTAAGAACTCAAAACTGATGCAGCATTTCTTTGGGACGGAAGCTTGCAGTGTTCTGAATTGGTGTCAGTTTACTTTCATAGGCAAGTAACGTCTTTATAAGTGATGGAAAATCATTATACTACATAATCTCTGGGGACCTACTTTTTCTATCTTTTTTATTTTTATTATGTAAATTAAAAAATGGAAAGAAAAACAGAATATTTTCTTTTTGTCCTTCTTCTATCTTATGGAACAGACTGTGCAGCTATTCACCTTTTCACAATCATGTTCAGTGTTCTTGGTTATGGAAATGTGTAATGTCACACTTCCATACAAATATTCCCATGGCAGTTTACAAATAAGCTGCTTCTGAATTCTCTTCTTTTGACTGGAATGTGTTCCTCTTGCTGGGATGAGAAATGCTGGTCATCATACTAAAGGAACATATTTTTGAGAAGTTCTAAAGCTCACATGGAGCTTCTACGAGTGGAAGGGCACCACAGCTGAACAGTTCTTTCAGACCGGTATCACAAGCACATTTAAGGAAGTCAGTCATACCTAAAGGATTGGCTTAATGCATTTTATCTAGGAGCTTCCCTTCTCATTGACCTGAACAAGGAAATCAGCGGAATTCTAAGAAGATAGGCCTCCCACAGCTGATGTGTTGCATTCTTCCCTCAATATGAAATTACTCACTTGCCTATGCTTTTCAAATTGCTCCATTCCAAAATTTAAGTCCATCATATTACAGCAATATTCATCCTTTATGAGTTCATGAGATAAGCAAAACAAAATATGATTGAAAAAGTTCTGAGGTATTCTGAAACCTGTCATAGCCTTATACAATGGTGTACTTAAAAGAGAATAGAAAATAGACATTCTCTTTTCCAAAGTTTTTATACTATTCTGTTAATCTAACAGAAGAGGTTTAAATATATAGACCTGGTTGACCAATTCAATAAAAACCAGGTAGAATGTTCCTTCACTGAATTCTAACTCTGAGGAAAATGCTGAGTATTCATTCAGAAGGTTTGTATGTTTTTCAGGAGGAGAGATAGAAAAGAATGTTGTTGCAATGGAGTTCGTTGTCCTTCATGGAAAAGAACAGAAAAGCATCCTAGCCAGTAAATCTTGAGCAAATATGTGAAACGTTTGAAAACTGTTTCAGGAGGTAGAGAAAGAATAATTGCTTTTCTAAATAAAAGTTAGTTAAAAAATGCAATTACTTATGTTGGAATTTGTCCCAGAAACCGGAATGGTAGGATATTTGGGGATGGATGGGAAGAAGCACATAATTTCTTTAGCTTTAACTCTCATTTCAGTGAAAGAGACCCAGACAATTTTAATTACTGTGTTCAGGGGAAAGAAAGCTTTCTAATAATTACTTGCAGATGGGGCATGTGGAGGGCATTCTTCCAGTTAAAAACTAGCTTTGACCCAACCAATAGTTAATTAGTATTAGAAAAAGGTTTAGTACCAAACCTTTAGTTTAACCCTCTTGGAAGCTTTTTTCCCCTCCAAACAAATACCCTGCTATTTATATTATCAAATTTTAATTTTCAATTCTTTATTAAAGGTAGGACTAAGTCAAAAGTGTACCTTTCTATTTGGGCTATAAGTTTTCAGCTGAGGGGGTTTTAGTGATTTGGGCAAATATGAGTCAGAGTGTAGTTTTCACATCATTTAGTGCTAGTGTTTTCTCTGTTGCTGTTGCACATTTTTCAAAAATACTGTCATTCTTCTTTCTTTGCAGACAGTAAGCATTTATCTCTCTGGCAGTCTCCATTTTGAATCCAAGCCAGGGTAAGGGCATACATAGATGGCAATGCTTACTGACCTCATTCTGATGTCTTCTGAATAGGGAGAAATATTTCTTCCAGAGAGAGTGGAAGAATGTGTAGGCAGGAGCAACACGGAGAATGATGGATCAGTGTTTGCTGTGGGAAAAATAGAGGACACAGGACAATGTAGTTTCAAGAAATCTTTGTGTTTTTTTAACTAGATGTCCTCAAGAAAAGTTCTGATGTTGGTTGCATCAGTCAATGGGCAAAATCCACTATAAGTATGGGCCTACTCTAAATATGAGTTATGTTGGAATCTATCCCAGGTTTGAAAAAAATCAGCAAAAATAGTTCAGCTCTAAAGCCGAAGAGATAGAAATGTTGCTCATGTGTTGGTTGAAAATCTTGTGTGAAACAGTGCAGCGTAACCTGTCACAGTATACTTCTTCTAGTACTCAAAGTGTTCTATAGCCGTAGGTACGAATAGCTACCAATAGGTTTACCTTCCATGCTTTTGTCCAATACCTTTTCAAAACCACCCAAAGTGGATGCCATCACTACATCTTATGGTAATGAATTCAATAATCTAACTATGTGCTGTTTGAAGAAATATTTCCTTTTACCTGTCTGGAATCTCCCACCAATCTGCTTCAAAGTATTGAAGATTTTTATATACTGAATAGGGGGGGAATGTTTCTCTATTCATTTTCTTTACACCAGACATAATTTTTAACACCTCTATCATGCCTGCCCTTACTCAACTGTTTTCTAAACTAAACATTCCCAGATGTTGTAACTAATGATGCAAAAATCCTTCTCAAATCTGTTTCTCTTGCACTCACTGGAGTTCTTTCTTTCACTTGGCCCTAGCTTAGGCAGTGAGCAGAGCTG
Organism: Varanus komodoensis; assembly: GCF_004798865.1. Taxonomy (NCBI): domain Eukaryota; kingdom Metazoa; phylum Chordata; class Lepidosauria; order Squamata; family Varanidae; genus Varanus; species Varanus komodoensis. The sequence continues at coordinate 20,247,137 of NW_025335589.1, read as the reverse complement.
AGATCAAGTCTCTGAATGTTTGGAAACACTAGCAGGTCCCTTCTTTGCACTAAATTATTCCATCAAGTAGTCAAACCCTCAGGTCACGTGTGTAAAAGCAGAACTCCACTTGTACCACAGGTGTGCAAGCAGCATGTGGCGTGTGCATATGCTAGGCTCACTAGTTGCACCTGCACAATAGTTGGACTCCCTCCCTCCTGAACACTTGCCCTAAGCCAGGCTTAGGGAAGAGAGAAAATGGGCTGGAGTCCAGGGAGCTGAGCGGAGAAAATCTGATGATTTCCACCTCCAGACTGGATTTCTCTCACACTGTTAGTTGTAAACTTCCTTCTAAGGGGAATTGTTCTAACCCCCCAATCACTTTAGTTGTCCTTTTCCACTCTTTTTCCAACTCTACAATATACCTTTTTCAGGTGCAGTGAACACAACTGTGCACGGTGTTCTAAGTGTGGTCACACCATGGACTTGTATGAAGAAAGAATGATCTAGGAACTTTTATTTTTAGTTTCTTTGCTAATTATAGCTTTGTGTGCTAAGTTGCATTTCTTACAGCAGCTGCCCATAATTCCTGACCACTGACCAACCTATTCAGAGGTGATAAGTATTGAAGTTCAAGGCATCCAAAGATTGCAATGTTGGAAAAAGCTGAAATAATGGAAAGTTTATGGTGAGATAGAGAAAACGGCAGTCAGGAACCATTGCTCAATGGTAGAAAACATATTGTGCTAACATGAAACTTATGATTAAGTTAACTGACATTTTTTCTTCTATATAAATAATTATTGTGTAGGAAAAATACTATGGTGATGTATACTGTGTAACACATAAGTCTGTCCTTTGCTGAAAATGTGCTCAAAATGTTCAGTTGGCCCAGAGCAATGCTTCCATGATCTTAGCTGTAACACTGCTAAGCCAAGTGGCCAAATCAGGGGAGAGTGACTCTTTTGGATAAATTATACCAGAATAAAGATGTGTGATCCTGTGAAACCTCTACCCTCCCAACTGTTCATTTTTCTCTTTTAAGTATCTATAATTAGTTAACTGTGAACCAACCTGTGCTTTTCAAAATAATCTCATAGAGACAAATCACCTATGAATTCTTACTTCTTTTCAGATATAAATGGTTTTTCCTTCATATAGTAATATGAGTTCTCTATGTGTCCCATGCTATTTATAAAACACATTATGCCATTAGTATAAGTAGCTCACAATAAATTCAATTTATCAGCACATCATTTTTGAATCATAATGAAGGCCTAATGGTTAATCAATCCTTTTTTAAAAAGTTTGCTCCATATTTTTATATAACCGGAAAGTACATAAATGAATAGTTAATTATGATGAGCAGTATAATATGACAGTGTTGGTGTATTTTTCTCTCTGAACTGTTTTAAAGACTGTGCTCTGTGCAAATTAAAAATATATTATGAGGCATATCTCAGAGTTCAAAGGACAGTCAAAAGTAGCCATTTGGAAGTTCTGATTAAACTTTGTTGTTTTCTTACAATGTAAGAATTTAAGTCATATTTTATGACCTTACTATTGCAATCAGTGTCATATCACACTTCATTAAAAGACCAGATGTTGTCAATTTGCAATTTGCACATTTAAATATACTAATTTCAGACACTATCTCATTAGAGTGATAAAAGAAAGTATATTTCTTTTAGCATTTTAATGCTGAACAATAAAAACAAAGCTGAAGGGTTATTATGAAGATATTTGACAGCTTTTTAAAATTAAAATTGGACATTCTTATTGCATTCAGTACATCATGCACCTAAATGTCACATGAGCATTTAGCTTACTCTTTAGATTAATTCAGTCAATTAAACTCAGCCATATAGGATGGTATAAAGAACAAAAACATCATTTGCTAAAAATAGGCTAGATATTCTGTCAGGTATGTTTCTAGCCTGTCCATTCAATTTGAAGTCTTAAGAAAAAAAATACTTCTTATCTGATGTTTGCCCACCTTGGTTTTTCTTCATATTTAGTAGTCATTGGTCATGTTCAGTAGCTGATGAGTAGACACTGAGAAGAATATCAGGAAAAGAAACAAATCCACCATGTAGATGACCTTATGTTTTATCCGGGAAACAAATGTTTGTGCTGACATCAATAGTTTTGTTCAGCAATAGATAACTCTGTCTCACTTGCTTTCATTACTGTTGACTGAAAATGAGGAATGAGAGTAAATTTTTATTAAAATCAGCATAAAGTTATGACAATGATATGTGGCATTCTTAAAACAGCCATATGGGACATTCTGGTCCCATTAGTCAGTTTTGTTTTGAAGCAGTCTGGGGAGGTGGGGAATTGCTGCAGAAAAGAGCTAAAAGTTTTAAAACTGTTTTCTCCATTTACTGTTCCTCTCACTGAACCAATTGCCAGTTGCATGATCAGCACTTCTAGTGGTAGTCAGGCTCCTGGGCTGTGACTTCATGTGCCTTCTCCAATCAAGAGATCACCATGTGATGGGAACCAAGTGGAGCTAGGCTGTCTCATAGGCTGAACAAGTGATGGTTCTTCAATAACCAGCCTGGAGAAGCAGTAAAATCTAGCATTTCCAATGAAACATCTATTTGTAACTTGTAAGAGAAACCCCTTCAGATATCTATCTGAACAGAGTGAGCACACAGCAGACCATCCTCCAAATTACCGCTCAGTATGCTTGACTGAAAAAAGCAACAACCCTAATGCTATCTTCTGCCCTTTAGGGTTCTATTCAACACTGCAGAAGAGGACTTCTGTTTTGAAATAGGCCCCCTATTTCCCTCATCCTCCCTGAGGCACCCAAAATGCTCTGGTGGTTCCCTTCTAGGAAGCATGCAGGGAGCTAGAGGGAGGAATGAAATTCATTCCAACAGCTGGTTGAGGTCCACAAGTTACTGTGCCTGCAAAATTTGCAACTGGTCTCTGAAATAGTTTTTACACCTATTGAATTGTGTACCCTTGAAATGATGATGATGATGATGAAGAGGATGATGATGATGATGTCCATACTAGTTTGTGCCATATATTCCTTGGTTCTGAGGGTATAATGCCCTTTGATTTACTTTGGGTTAAAGAGAATTGTCTTCCTGAATGGGAAATAAATCTATTCGATATCCAACAATGGATAGTGTGATAACCCTAAACCTAACTCTAACTCTAGGGATGTAGATCTGAGACCCAGGGTACAAATCCAACCTTTCTGTTCCAATTCAGTCACAGACTAGCTGTATTCAGCCAAATACTAGCTGTATTTCCTTTTCCCTAAACATTTACCATTCAGTGGTTTCCTGACTTTTGTGCATACCCTTCCACACACACATTTTTAATGACTGAAATGCTTAGTGTTCAATAAACAGTAAGAGTTTTAAGGTGAAATATGGTGGTCTTGGCAGAATTTTGCTCTGGTTTCTTTTGAATCTGGCTATATCTCATTTGCCTTTAGCCTCCCCCATGACTGACAAACAGCCTGTAAAAGCTTCTCTAAAATGGAATTCAGCACTTAGATTGTAAAAGATTCAGCATTCTTGATCTAGAAGTTCACACACAGAAAACTGAGTCATAATGAATTATATGCAGGTGCGTGTGTGTGTTGTCCATGCCCATACACTAAATATTCTTGTTTTCCAGTCCCTTCCTTTACATCTTCTAGACAATGCTGAGAGTTTCATTCATGGCAGTAAATCAGGGATCGCCCACAACAATCTACAATTGTTGTGTGATATTAGATGTGACCTGTCTTATCATATTACAAGAAACAATGCTCATGATGCACGTAAGATGGGATTTGAATTGATAATTAAATGCAAGTGGATGAATAAACAGATATATGCTGAAGATGCGCATTAGATTTGCATGGGAGAATAGGCACTACATTGCTTGTTAGAGCACTATGTATATTGAGCACAATGCAACCAAAATTAGGCATTTTAAGTACCTTGATTTAAATAGGAGAAAGAAAGGTACTTCTTACTTGAAATCAAAGGTATATAATCTGAGCTGGATTGTGCCTGTAATGAATAGAATCTATAATCAAATAATAATATAACAACTCCAGTATGTCGTGAGAGCACCCATCACCCTTCTTCAAATATTGCAAAATTCAATGAATTAATTTATTCCTATATGCAGTTCCTAGTTACGATTGTTCTTCAGATCAGTGACCTCAAGGTGAAAAAACAGGCTTAGATACAAGGAATGCATATAATGTTCACCATGTGCAATAGGGTTCATTGCATCCCTCCAAAGCTTCTTGTACAGTCAAGAGATCCCTCTGAAAAGATGTGTGAAACAGATGAAGCGAGGAGGAGGGAGATTAGCCATCTTCCGTGTCCACTATGTATACAAGTAAAGGTCCTCCTCTCCTCTCCTCTCCTCTCCTCTCCTCTCCTCTCCTCTCCAACCTGATCTTCAGGGAAGCTGAAATATTTTCATACCTATTTCTATATAACCCCATAATAAATGGGTTGCATCCGATGTTTTCCCTACTTAAAGTACATCCACTGAAAAGAATGGTACTCAAGATACAACCAATATTGTATATGGCCCATTTATGTTTCACTTATGTTCATTCATTGGTTGATATTAGCTTCTGAATGACATTGATGAACTGTGATAGTGTTTTTATATTAGCAAAGGTGAAGAATGAACAATTAATAGTTTCACCATTATTAATACCTCTATGTCACTAGAACAAATGGAAATACCTTGGTTGCCGCTGGGTATTTCACTGTTGTCTATGTGTAGGAGTTTTGGGTCAGTGTGCACATCACAACAATTTAATGCTAGTCTGCCTATGGTGATAGAGCTTGATTAAAGAGGTCTCTTGGATATTTATGCTATTCCTAAGTATTGGGGAGTTAAATATGCTTAATATTTTGAGCCTCATATGACTATCAGTGTTACCACCGCAGTTTTCTGTCTTTACATGATACTTCATAATCTGAATCATACAATCAGGCAAAAACACTGGTAATATTTAGTAACAGTCACACCTGCTAGAACTTCTAAAGTGTAAAAAAGTATGAAGGGTGAGATCACATGGCCTCTAACAAAGGTATAATGATTACCCTGACTGGTGTATTTAAAACTCCTCAAAAATAAGAAATGTAATTTGCTCAACAGCACAGATTTCTCTGAATTTGGGATGGACATCCAAGTGCAACAAAACTGTGAGGCAAAAAATAGGTTTGCTGATTTTCAGAGACTCCATCAAAGTATCAGATGGTAACTCAAATCCACAATGTCTTTGTCAGCTATTAACATACTATCATTAGAATGTGGATTGTCTCCTACAAAACCATTAATGGTTGAATAAATGTTTACAAGATAGTTTTTGTATCATTAAAGAGCAGTCTGGCAGTAAAGTCTTGCATACAAATTGTAGAGAGAAACCTAACAGAGTAATTGAAGACATTGCTTTAGAGAGAGAAAAAAAATCTGGTGGGAAGCACAGCATGACTGCTGTGCCATATACAGCATACATTACAGAAATTAAGATGAGTTAGTACAACTTTCTAACCTTTCTGCAAGTGGAATGAGCTTTGTATTTTGACTGCTGCTTCTCATTAAGCCCGTGCAAGTTATTTTTGATTTCAGGTCTGCCACTGATGTGTGGATATGTAATGGAGACGAAAAACTCTTTTGACTCAGACAAAGGGGTGCATGGTGTTAAATTGTGACATATGAAACAACTCGGTTCCTCTTTACACACCACCGATAATGTGATCCTAATTTAACACAAAGCAGTCACTGAATATGTGACTGATTTGAAATCAATCCATGCTCTGGAACACCTGCAAAGCCTTCATTTTTAAATCTTCATTTGATACCAGTATTTTCAGCAACAAGGAAACCCTGGTGCTTGCTAGTCCTGTCTTCTCTTCTCACCATTCTTCTCACTGTCTAGCCAAGGCTATACATTTTTAATGTAAAGCATTCCTCAAGTTCCCACAGCAATTCCTGCTCAACTCTTGTTGTGTGTCCCAGCAGCCTCCATGAGTGCTGAGGGGTTGAGACTAGTTCTCCCTCTTCCCCCTCTTGTATCTGTCTGCCTTGCTGCAATGCTTCCTGGCTACATCAATCCCCAAATAATTAAATCATAACAAACACTTTTGCTATAATTTCCCCTTCCACTGTTTATGAATTCACTTGCTTTCTCATGTCTGCAAATGCAAACAAGGAGACAGGTACATTGCTCAACCAACAGGAATATAGTGGACGATCATGCATATATTGCTAGGGAGCTGAGAGCAGTAGAGGAATGGATGACTGAGTGGCGGCTTCTCTTTCCATCCACTCTATGGATGTTTCCATACTAACAATGGCAAAATGGAGATTCTGCATTCAGACAGCTGGAGAAGCTGGCGTGAAGCAAGTAAGCCTGAGAATAGACTAAGATTCACAGAATAGACTGTGAATTCTCTGCATGGTTTCAGGAAACCAAGGTACCACACAGAAACACTACAGCTATGTCTGGATGACACAACTGACCAACAACAGTAAGAAATCAGTATGGCTTCCCATGACATGCAACTCTGACCCTAGTCTATAGCAGTTAACACGACTAGCCATTTCATACAGTCTGACTTAAGAGCTATAGCATGAGGTTTTCTAAAGGAATGCTAGAGAAAAATGTGAAACTGTTCACACATCCAGACAGTACTATCTACAGCTATATATTAAGGTGCACCACAAATATTGCATTCTACCCTGTTTGTTGATCCTTAAAAAATAACACTACCAAAACCCACCTGCTTCTGGTTAGCTAATTGAACTAGTAATTACTGTTGAACATGTGGGCTGTTTGTTTCCTGCTTGAAATAGTTATACAATGAAGCCTACATGAGGGCTATCAGCAGGAAACTAACAATTGTATATTGGTGTGAAGAGTTTGTAAAGCATTTCCAGATTTTTTTTTTGCCAGACGGAGTAACAGATGGGTTTATAATACATACAAAAACTGTCTACATGATCTCCGTTCTCAACTGGCAACCACAGCTAAGATATACAAGGCTGCATGGCAATTGGTCTATTGCTGTCTGATTGCTAGAGTATTGTTGTCATGATCTAAACATCAAGTTCCTAAACCAAGTGCTTGGATTTTATTCAAATTTCGATCTCCAGGGCCTCAACAGAGAGAAGCTATCCTCTGAAGGGGACTGCTAGCAATATTGCAGTTCTTCTCAGAAGCTTTCATGTATCTCATGACAAATTAGGGCTTCTATGTTCAAGTTATCCTTGTTACCATTCATTATTTGCAAGTCACAATCCTGTATAGCAGCTCTTTTAGGCTGGCATATTTTATGTTGTTTACTTGGTGGGAAAACATTTTTGGCACTGTTGATGCATTTTGATTTTGTGTCTACTTAACTGCTGCACAATGTCATTTTAAAAAATGTGCAACTATATGTAGTTTGACTAAAAAAATAAAACCCTAGAAATGGGACATATTTCTGGTTGGGCTCTGAATATGAACTTTCCCCTCTTTGGAATTCAATGATCCCATATAAGCCGATCCCATCTCTCCTCTCTGGGTTTGGAAATGTCTCTCCTGCTACAGTAGCCACCCTACCACATCTATCTGCAAAGAAGCAGGTAACCATCACAAGACTGTCTAACTGGAGGCTTCTTATCCTGAAGGCCAGGATATCCAGGAACATTGTTACCTGCCCAGCATGCATGGGACTTGTAGCTTTTTATTGCTGCAAGTTCAATGAGTTATAGAAGGAGATATGAATCCAATGCATCCAGAAGGGAATGAGATTTGAGAAATGATACCAGTAAATTAATCTCAGGTGGTGGTGGAGAATACCAGAGGGAGCACCCTCTCCAACTTTCAGCTTTGCAAGCTTTCTTGGGGAGTAGAGTGGAGAAACAAAGACCTAGCAGTTGCTCAGGAATGCTTGGTGAAATGTAAATAATTATGGTGAGAGACTGAAGTAGCTTGGCCTTTGCTAATGCAGAAGCAGGAGCTGTTCAGACCTTGGAATATTTTTCTGATCAGCTAGGCCTGGTGGAAGAGTAACCATGTACAAGTGTTGAGAATGGCAATTAGTACACATTCTGCAGAAGACTCAGGAAGCGGTTAAGCACACATATCTGTGATAACCCATATGTAGTCTGTGCTTGTTATTTTACATTTTGCTTTGACACAAGAGGGAACTTATGCCTGTTCTAAATCAACATCAAAGGAAGCAGGTAAGTGTTTGTTATTTGGTGCATTTGTGACTGTTGGCACTTACATACAAAGCAACTGGGTAGTTTCTATTTCCCTCTGTATAACCAAGGAATGCTGTATAAGCAAGGAGATCTTCCTTGTGGGCAATGACACTCACTGCTTTCAGGGCATGCCCTGTCAGTTTCAACTCTCTCCTGCAATTGCTGATGTGCATGCCTTAGTAAACAGACTTACTTGGATGCACGTAATGCAGAGCACAGTTCCTTTAATACTAATAAAAGCCGGTGCTATAGTGCATGTGTTACCACTGGCACTAATGCACCCTATATAGAAACATAGAAACAGAGCAGGTCAGAAGGGGCCTCCCGGGCCATCTAGTCTGACCTCTGGCACCAGCCGGCTCTGCTCACGATATGCCCACCATGTGGACGTCCAGCCTATCCTTGAATACCCGCACCGATGGGGCCTCAACAACCTCTCATGGAAGCCCATATCTCCCACTTTTTAAAATTAACACATTTATTACTGGCAGCAGGCATTGCAGTGATAAAGGTTTCTGTTGGCGCCGAGAAGGGCTCAGAACCCATCTCTGCCTTGTATTCCATATTTGGGCAGATTACTTGTCTTTGGTCATGCCTCAGTGACATTCACTTTGTGATGTTGCCCTGGACAGTTTTCAAATTTTGAATGTGTGCATGACACCAAAGAATACCATGTATCCTGTTAGATTCTGTCTTCTTAACTTGGCTCTTCTTACCATGAGAAAGTATGCAGATTTCCAGCATTAAAGTAGTTGTCTTTGTACCAAATACAATTTATGCTGGAAATTACTTCATGTGTTTTATTTTAACTACTTTTTTATTCAGTACAGATACTAACAAACATGGCTTGAAAAGTCCATAGTTTTGCTTGGTTTTGACCATCAGATCAATAAAAGTATCCTACCAAAGAGCACAAAAGTAGCATCGGCATAATACAAATTATGGCAGGTACCCTATTGTTATATTCCCTGTTTAGAATATTTCTTTTAACAAAAACAAAACAGATCAGGCTTGGCAAACATTTTTTTTTCATCTTTTAAAATATCAGGAATATACAACATGGAAGTTGGGTAGAGAGAGAAATGTTTACTGTGTGCTTCCAAACTGAAAGATGCGTGTCAGTAGAATGGGGGTGGAGGATGTGTAATGGACCTAAGTGAAGAGACTAAACTTCTAGTAAGGGGACAGGAAGTGCTGAGAGAGGAAGTCTGTGGCAGGACCAGCTGCTCTCATTTCCTGCAAAAGGCCCAAGTAGACTGACAGAGTGCTCTTAGAATGAAACAAAGTTTTAAACTAATGAAATCAGCATTTCCTTAAGTTCAGAGTCTAAAATTACTGCTCCATTTCATAGTATTAAAAATGTTGGCATTTGATTTGTTTATCTATTTATACAATCCCTATGCTGTTAAAATATTGAGCAAAAATCGTACCATATAGGTGTGAAAATCACAATTAAAATCATATTTAAAATACAGCTTTAGAAACTGATGTGATTGTAGCAAGCACACCTACGCTGAGCAGTACAGGAGCAGTAACACTGACCGGTGTTGCTAATTCAGTTATGGACTAGAGAAAGCACAGGTGAGCAAGTGTGTTTTCAAGAGGCATTTGAAAGATAGAAAATGGTCTGCCTCCAAATTGTACAAGGAAGACGGTTCCACAAGGAGGGCCCACTATCGAGGTATTATATGGTAACATCCCAATAATTTTGGAATGACCACCAAAGCCGCTACCTATGAGCTTAATGGTTAGTTGGGAACATGCAAGATAGTCCACTACATATCCTTGTCCTAAGTTGGTTAGAGCTTTGTTTGACCCTAACATCACCTTGAAAATGGCTTGGTACCTAATAGGCAGCCAAGGCAGTCCTTGTAGCACAATCTTGTATGGGCTCCCTTTTTTTTTTTTTTTTGCATTCTGCACCAGCTGCAACTTCCGACACAGGGCCAAGGACAGTCCCACACAGTGTGCATCACAGCAGTCGAATTGTGACATTTCTAGTGCATGGATCACTGCATGTTATCTGGGTCATGGATCCCAGGGCTGGGGTTCAAGAAATAATTTCAACATGAGGTCCTCCTGAGCTCACCTAAGAGGTTAGAATTTCAGCTCAAAGATTCTAAGATTTCATTGCTGGGACCCCGAAGTCTGAGCCTCCATCCTGCCACACCTTCTCAGAGCTGGTGCAGAAAAAAGTGCCAGCTCTCTTCCTAGGGTTGCAGTTGGGCCTTAGGAGGGGAAAAAGAAGGGGAAATGCCAGGGCAGAGGCAAAGGAAGATGTTAGGAATGTGGAAGTACAGCATTTTAACTGATACTGCAGCCTCCTTCCTTCTTCTTTCCTCCTACAAAATCGAAATGGCTGAAAAGAGCTTGTAGATAAAAGTGCATGATGTGAGGCGTGCTGGAAGCAGAGATTGCTGCTGCTGTACCTGGTCCCTTGCATTGGCTGCTCATAAGATTCCACCTCCCAAAGTCCACAAGGATCTGCTGTGAATGTGATCAGGTTCTGCCCTTCATATTGGTTTTTTAAAATTCCGATTTGCTATAATTAATCTCTAGAAACAGAGTAAAACTAGAACATGTGCTTGAGATACACATACATATATATAAAATTTATATAATATAGTAAATGTGTGTGCGTGTTTATTTCTAGGAATCCAACATGTTTCCAAATTGGTTTCTACAAGCTTGTTTAAAATGGAACACAGGAAAATAGGAAACTGCCTTCAGTTATGTAAGTCAGACCATTTATTCATGTAGCCCATTACTGTAAACACTGACTGGCAGTGACTCTCCAGGGCTTTGGACTGGGATTTTCCAGCCCTGCACAGAGATCCTGGGAATTCAATCTGGCACCTTCTGCACGAGCATCAGCTGCTTTCTACTCAGCCATGGCCCTTTTCCTTGTAATCAGGAAAGCCTCTGTATGAGAACAAGTACATTTTAACTTCCATAAAAACTGTTAATGGAGCAGGTTTACCCTGTTGTTTAAGGATTTATAATCTCAGATAAATATGAAATTAATTTTGCAAGTTTATATTACTGAGTAGATTTGGCTTTACAAAGTGCATTTTTTCATCTCCTTGTGGAAGAGAACATATTGTCAAAACATGATAGATTGTAAACAAAATTACTGAAGATATATATATATTTTAAAAAATCTTAAATAACTCTAAATAGCATTATGCCCTGCATTGCTCTAAACAGCTTCTTTATTATTCTAAAATATTATACATTTATCATAAGAGCCCAACAAATATGCAGAATAATTTCAATGACAGTAAAAAATATATTGTCACATCATATCAAAGTATAAATAATGACAGCATGAGAAACACTGAAATTGTTCTTTGCCTACATGTTGTGCAAATAAAAAGCTATTTAAATGTTGAAATCAATTGACTATGTAATGCTCTGTTTTCTGGTGGGAATATTACAGAAAACACGACTGGAAGTTGTTTGTTGCAATAGTGAAGTAAGATTTTTCCTCAGGTTATTATCAGCCCAAACATTCATCATTATAAACCACTTCATTTTTATTTTATTACATTGATTCCCCTTAGCACCCAAGACAGTTTGTACACCTCCAAAATTCAGAAAACATTGATTTGCCTAAATTATTCAATAGTTTAGTGTATGGCCATTATGTCATTTAACACTTTAGACAAATCAATACAACTTTTTAAAAGCTTTCCTATTCAGAAGGTACTACAAAAGTGTTTTGCTTGAATCAGTGGTTTTCTCTAGCTTGATGATGTTGCATAAACTGGCTATATTAATACACATCTGTGTGTGCACGTATTTATATGACTAGACCCACAAATGATGTCGATATACTGACTAATCTAACCAAACTGGGAACACATGCAGAATATAGGTGTTTCATTGATTTTGCTTTTAGTGTACCACTTCCACTTCAGTTCTATTGAACATTCTCCTCCTAAAATAAAATCATTTCTGTAAGTATGACTTTACCAGGACTAGTGGCTTTCAGAGCATCATTTGAACCACCGCTATTTTTATCATAAAAAGATGCAATGGATGACAGTATCATATATTTATATAGCATTTTCATGTATACAGTCTTTACCATGTTTATCCATTCCAGGTAATAGCAACTTTCATTTCCATTATAGAGATGATGGAATAAAGCAACTTTTAAAATAAATAGCTCCATCAAGTTAGGGAAGTTTAAAGTGCTGTGGCAGCACACATGCTTTGGATGCCACAGGTACTAGGATTAATTTCTGGCATCCCCAGGTAGGGCTACCAAATAAACCCATAAAGCACTTGCAGTTGGTGTAGATGGTATGGAATTAGATTATCCAACTTGGTATAAGGCTGGTTCCTAAGTTCTTATAACAATCCATGTGCCAAATTGGCCTTCCATATTGGACAGGTTGCAGGATGCAGCTAAGCAGTGTTCACAAAAAAGCCATGCCATTCCATGGATTGGTATCTTTTTGTATGGTGCCTGGGTGCTCAGCAGTCTCATCAGTCATGCACTCACACACCCACACACATAATAGAACACTGGTAACTCTATATGGAACTGCAAACAAGCAGACCTGTTCTTACCCAGATGAGTGTTCTGCTGACCTGCTACGGTCCAGAAATGAGGTTATATGAGTGTTCTGCTCAAGCTATTTTTAGAAGCACCAAAGCCCTGTAGCTGAAGAGGTAGGACCTGCAAGTGTAACAGAACCACTAGAGGCAGAATGATCCTATTTGATACTTTTTGGTTTTTAAAGTAAACAATGCAACTCTGTTGAGGTATTCGCCAGGCTGCATGTAGGCTAAAGCAAGATATGAGGTGCATCCATGCTTTAGCTACAGGGCAAGTGGGTTCCCAATAGCTTGTTTGGGGTTTCAAAGTGCTTTTAGCCGATATGTGTAGGATCCTCCTTTCTGCCAAGATGGCACGTGTAGCAAATGCTGAAGGTTCAAGCACTAAAGTACACCATCACTATTTTTAGCTTTACAGGTCTTAGACTTGAATGTTAACAGACTTTCATTATCTAAAAGAGGTAGCATATAGACAGTAATCTATTGTAGTAAATGGTGAGCACACTATGTAATAATAGGATGATATTTAGTGACCTATGCAATATTTCTGCAGCTTCTAATATAAGATTGCTGCCATATGTATATAAGTCAAATTTGACCTCAGCATTGAATATACCAGATTTATTAAAGTGTTCATTATCTCTGTTATTGTTTCAAAGGCGTTTAGTAAAGGTCTATACATATAATGGAAATTCCATCACAGTTACTGATAAGAATTCTTAAAATGAGATGTGCTGGAATTTTGTTTTCAGGGAATAAATGACACTTTTAGAATGGCAAAAGTACGATTTATAGTCACATATGGGGGAAGTGGGCGTTGAAAAAATATACAATGCTGAGTTATAATTTGCTAGTAATTTTATTTCCTCATTATATGTGTTATTTGTTACTCCTTCATACTTAACTGAGCTAATAAAGGACACTAATCTTGCTTTTGTGGAAGAGATATGCCAATACTTTCATGCATCTTCTACAAATATATTTCCTATAACTGGGAGCCAACACTCCTATGGCAGTTGCACATCCGTCGTGTCCTTTGAATTCTTTCCTCTTCTTTATTTTTACAAATGCATTCTCAAGTAATCGTTATTTTCTTCTCCAAATTGACTGCCTGCTGGGCTTCAGTGGTTGAAATATGAATGTTTGTCATTAATTACTTTCTAATACAATTAACTCAGGATCATCTCATAATGCCAGATAGCCTTACATCAAATAATCCCATCACCAGTGCTCAAGATATCCCTTTAAATCCTGTTTTCAAGAGGAGGTTGGGCATAACTTTAATCTCATCTCTCTCTCTCTCTCTCTCTCTCTCTCTCTCTCTCTCTCTCTCTCATACCCTGCACCTTGTGGAAGACCAGTTGCTCAATACTTCTTGACCCAATACGAATGGCAGAAAAGTAGGTTTTGAAGAGAATGTGAAAAAGAAAATTACAGTGATTGGGAATCAAGGTAAGTAGGATATTAGAACAGGGATAGGCAGAAACAGAAAAGAGAAGACACAAGGAAACTAAGAAAGACCTGAAAAAAGATCACGAGCAGCATTCTGTCCTTCCTTCCAGTAGTGCTTCCATAATCCACTTCCATAGCCAAACTCGATGTTAGGCATAATTGGAAAGGAATTGAAAATAAAACATCCAATGTAATACTTCCTGCATATGAATACTTCCTGTCCAGACAGCCTAGGGAGACACCGGACTAACCTGGGAATTGTAGGCCTTCTTCCTCTGTAAACTTACATAGGATGGACCTTAAAACATTTTTCAAATGGGATCAGTTTACAGATAAGCACTTTTTATGAAGATGGGCAAATATCTAAAGGGCACCTCTGACAAACCACAAACAAATACCAGTTGGCTTTCATCATAAGAAAAGCTAATGTGAAGCATAGCATGAACATGAAAATACACTTTGCAGCTTTCCTTGGAACAAGCACTAGGATCTTCCTAGGCTGAAACACAACTCAAATACACACTCTCATACATGTACACACCTAGATTCTTTTTTCCTCCTAAGTCAGGAAAAGAGTCAAGAATCTGGAAGATCAGAAATTTACTATCAACATTGCAAGTAATGGGTATGTGGGGAGGGGTGCAGAAGGCAACTTTAGATTGAGTTTACCTCATGGATGAAATTGGGTTTTTTAAAGGAATAAATTAGAATTTCATTCCATTTGCACTAATGCACACTAATACAAGCTAAAATTTGTGTGAATTGGTGCTTATGACATTATTGATCACTCTAATTTGCACAAATGCACCCACCTCCCAAGCATAGCATTGATTTGCATGTCTAAGGAATCTGTGCAGCTCAAAAGATTGGTTAGCTGCAGAATCCACAGACTGGATTCCTAGAAATCCAAACCCCTTTGCAAAAGTCTTCAACATCTGACACCGTCGTTATTTGGTTTTTGGTGCCAGGTTAAGACCTTTTTATTCCAGTAATATTTTAATAAGTTTTAATATTGTCTTTTCTATATTTTTAACTGCAGCCAGTGTGGGTCAGAAATTTATTTATGTTATATTTTATGTTGTAAGCCATCCTGAGGCTTTTTGTGACAGGACGGCATATAAATATTTTAAATAAATAATTAATTAATTTAAAAAAGTGTTCAGCTGCAATCATCCAGCATCTTGCCACCATTTTCTACCTCATACTGGTAGAAAGTATGTCTTTCATACATACTGTCTGAGAGAGCTGCTTCATTCCTGTTTCTGCCTAATGGTATGGCCAGCCCTCACTATGTCTTATGATCAGATCATTAGAACCAGATTGTCTTAAATAACATTGAGAAAAATGGACAATGTTTGGATCAGAAAACAACATCATTGTGCAAGTTTGTCAAAACAGAGCACACAGCAAAGAAACAAAAACAAAAGAAACAAAAAACAGGATGTATGATTCACTAAGTATGGAAAAGAGAAAGAGAGACTTGCAATATAGATCCCTTTATAGCTATACACATTCAGGTGGAAATGTATTCAAACATGCAGACAAAATTCTGCAAAATTAATATTGGCAGTTTGTCAATAAGTATGGGATCTTGTGATTATTGTACACAAAAAAGTTCAACTGTATTTCCTGATGGACAAACTTGAAATCAAAGTAGTGCAACTTGGATAGCAAATGTGCATTGTATATGAAAATAAGAAACACTTGAAACCAGATACAGGGCTACATATACTACCAGCTCCTGTTCTGAGTCACTCAAAAATGTTCTACTATTTCAGTTATGCACTTTTGTTTCAGAAAGTATGTTATGCAGCAGAGCACAGATGAAACCCCAAAACAAAAAGAAAAGCAGATTGGGAGCAAGGGTCAAGTAAGACTGATCTAGTTAGAGCACTAAAGAAATAACAAAGGATTTTGTTTCAAATAATATTTGACTTTTACTTCTACATCTCTAGAAGCTTTGAGTTTGAGACGTTGCCCAGTAATCTCAGCTAAGTTTCAGTCTTTCTATCTAGGCATTATAAGGCATGACACAGGGGTCAAGCATCCCGAAGGCATAAAGTATTTTCTGTTGGCGGATGAGTCAGCAGAATAGGCTTGATAACCCATCTTGATTGCCAGAACAAAATGTACTAAAAGATACAGGATAAAGGCTTTTGTAAGCCTTTGCTATATAGACACTGCCAAGTTGTGGCAGTTAATAGAGCTCCAAGCAACTTAGTTCTCCTTGGGATGGTTCTTATGCTGAGCTCAATTAACTCTGTTGACAGAGCTGGGGATGACATTTTAATGGAAATCTAAGATTTTAGCAAGTGAAACTGTTAATCTTCCAGTTTAAATACATTGCACATACCTGTTGGAATCAATCTTTAAACAAAACTATTCTTGTTTCATCTAAAAAAGTTAGATTGCATTAGCAGTGTGAATACATGCAGCATCACCCAGAAGCAAAGCATGTTTTCTGTTGAATTAAAATGTTGCCATTAAATTCATCTAATCAAAATGCAAACTGAGCATAATTGTCTAAGGCAGCCAATCCAAACTACAAATGATGTGATCAACATTAAATTAAAGAAAGTCTGGTCTTTCTTCTGGAGAATTGTACTTCACACATAGGTATCCGCTCACTGGGAAAAGTTAGGAGAAATGCATAACTGGATACTAATTAACTGAATGTGTTTGGAATGTGATATACAATAAGAAGGGAGTTTAGAGTGAGGAAACTAGAATGGGGGATGGAGATCCACTGTTAATAAGTACTGGCACTTTCTTTCATCCCTCTACATTTCCTTTTCAGAGCTAACAAATACACAATATATTTTGTTGTTATGAGTAATCCTATTCCACCTTTTTAGGGTGGAACTCAAAGTGGCATACTTAGGATATGCAGGCAGCCTTCCTATACAGGTCTTGATCAGATGTACTTAAGCAACATTGCTGCATCATGTGACTTCAGACCATCCTTGGACCAACTCTATGTATTCTGAAAGACAGAGAAACAACATCCTTTTTGTTGGTTTAGTCACCTAGGAAGGCCTTGGTAGTTATAGGCAGCCTATAAATGTATATATAAATAAAAAATAAACAAATAAACACCCTTTCAATATTATAACAAAGCAACCTGATCAGATTATGTACTAGTAGAGCCAAAACAGACATTGATTTAAAGATTCAGCTAGCAGTTATATCTGATTCCATTCTACCTTGGTGCAGTGGACACTGGTGAATTTACCATCAGTAAGACAGTACATTCACTCCAACATCCACTTCAACTGAAGCAGATCTGAAAATTTAAGGAGCTGTCCATAGTTCTGAATCCAGAAATTCAGGCTAACCCAAATACACCACCCCCAGTTACATTGGAGTTCCTGCTGCTCCAGCGAAGATGCACATGACTTGATTCAGAGCTCAAACCTGAGGTGTCAGGGAGGTTAATTCTTTTTCCCTGTTATGGTCCTGATTTGGATTTGTTTCCACTCTCACACCTTGATAAACTCCAGTGCTTATGCGGGTCACTATTTTGCAAAAGAAAATGTAGACATGAAGTGGGGAGGGGCATCATTTTAGTTTGTTTTGGATTCTAGTGGTTAATTAGTTAACTGACAAAGTTAGGATGGAGTTAGTTGGGTTGGTAGGTAACATTTGAATGGTCCAGTGGGCTTAAAATGGGGGGGGGGGGGAGTTAGAACATGAAAGGAATGCTTTGCATGAATATATTTAACTATGTTATTTTGTTTCAAATAGAACCTACAATTTTTATTTGCACTTCTGTTTTCAGTCAGGAGACTTAAATGCATTGAAAACATGATGTAATATCTTGAGAGTATATGACATTTTACAAACCGCAGTATAAATATAGAATTGAATGTTTTGGGCATCAACCTTTTTTAATCATTATATACCAGAAACAGGAAGTTTTTCTGAAAGAAATGATCCTTGAAATTAAGGTGCCAAGTGTCCTAATTTATGTAGGTATTTTGTCTATTAAAAAATTATTCCTATATTTTGTCAAACCACCCTTTAATTAAGTGGTATCTGGGACATCACCATTATGAAGCAATTTGCAATTACACTGATGTTAACAAAAATAATGTTGTGTAGTTAGGCTATGAAAAATACACTTAAAAATGTAATATATAATGAAAAATTAAATTAAAATCATAGCAGGCACATTACATCACAAATATTTTATTTCAGTGAAAGTTCTAAGAAGTAGATTTCAAACTGTATTGTTTTCTCAACCTACTGGAGTTTTTTAGTTCAAGGTATTATATATTTAATATGATTCGATCAATGTTGTTATCATTATTTTAGTTCTATGAACTTCCATTTAGCTGAGGGTGTTATTTATTTCAACCTAGTTCAATGTAATGCATGGGAACAAAAGTCCTGCACAAGGTTGAAGGAATAATGGCAGCCAGCTGGGAGGTCAGCTGATCTACACGAATGTCACATGATTCAACCACCAGACCAGTCCTTATGTAGGAGCAATATGTGGATGGCTTTGATTATGATCAGTAGAGAGGGCAGTGGAAGAAGAGTATAAAAGAAGAAATTCCTCTGCAAAGGTCATCTTGGAAGAAGAGAAAAGAGTTTCAGCCTTAAGCCTTGTCAGGCTAGAAGGAAATAATCGCACTACTAAGCTGCACAGCTGCCAAGGGAAAATTTGAGCCCTTGTTATGAGGGGATCTCTGGGGAAACTGGTACCGTATTCAGAGACATTAAACTTATTTATTGCACCTGTGTTTAATTTTACATGTTAAGTTTGCTTGGGAAAGAATTTAGACCGTTCTTAACATGCTCTCTCAGAATGTTCCAGGTGGAGGATTATTCCACACCCAGCCATTTAGAGCTGGTGAATGTCCTTCACAGGTCGTCCCAAAGCTGTGACTGTGCAGACGTTGGCACTGCAGCTCCTTTCTTGCCCAATGGTAGACCACGGTAGCTGGGATCACAGGTGTTGCATGCCACCACATCAAGGAGGTCCTGTGCTGGGGAAGCAGATTCTAATTGTAGGTTGAGAGACAACTGTATTTTGCCATCAAAAGGCTTTGTCTGGAAGAGTGGGTGGAAATGTTTGCTTAACGGTTCTGGTTCAGAGCATCTTTTTAAAATAGTATTTGTACTTTGTACAGCTAGAGCACAGGGTAGTTCTGTAATTACAATAAATCTGAGGAAGAGCTGGTGATCGCTCTCATTTCCCCCTACGGACTGCATTAAAAAGCAGGAGAATTACAATAGAAAACACACCCTGTATTGCCCTGTAAATCTAAAGAATGTCTCTCCATCTCCAAGTCAAAAGGAAATACCTTTGGATTTGTTTCTATTGCTTTAAATAATTTAAACCAAAGAACTATTTTATATAAATAAAACAAAAACTGTCAGAGTGCACTGAAACTTTAATGCCATGCTATGGTAGGCAAAGCCCGAAGTATCTTGTTTACTCTTCTCTGCAAGATTTTTTTCCTGAATATTTTGCTTTGAGCTAAATGGTGTAGGAGAAACTGGAGCCGTATAAGGCACTGGCTTGTACAAACAAGGTAATTTTAATACAGTGTGTGTATGTAGTTTTCTTACATTAAGAGCAGGTCTGTTGAAGTTTATGTTAAGATACATGTTGATAGGCAGTTTCAGAAATTGAGTGGAGCAATACTTAGAATTCAAACATCACCTTCCTTTGATAGAAGTGAATCATTGAAGTGAACAGACTGGAAACCAGTGAGGAGATTTAAGTTAGTTTTGCTGTAGTAGCAGTGGGATCCTACAAATGTGCACTTGCAAGTAATTCTCTTGAAATTACTTAGAGATTACTTCCTACTTTAGGACTGTAGCCTACACTGCGTGCATATATATCTATATCTATATATATATATATATATATAGATATAGATATAGATATAGATATATATATAGATATAGATATATAATTTTCATAAGAGATAAGAGGAATAGCAAATAACATTTAACATGTATCCTGTTCTCTTCCATCCAGAGATGACTAGCTCATCATGTTCCCTTTCTTATTTTACTTTGTTAAGCCTATCTAGCTTATTCTTACAAGGTGTATTTCTTACAAAGTCTTTACAAGATGCTTTAAAAATAAAGATCACTCTCGTAATTGACCCTAAATGCTCAATCACATCTTTCTTTCCTAATCAAAAGAAACATGCAAAATAGTGTTCAGGGTCTCTCTGTGTGTGGAAAGTAAGCTAGGTTTTGTTTTTCAAATATAATATTTAGATTACAATAAATCAGTGTATGGTCTGAAGGCACTTATGGCATCCACCATGTTAAAGCTAAGCAGGTCTGGGGCTGGCCTGAGCTTGGATGGGAGACCAACAGGGAACTGAATGTAGCGATCTTAAGTTGCACAAGGGGAGAAAGGTGGGATATAAATTAATATAACAAATAAATAGTAATACTAAATAATAAATGAAGCCCATGTTTTTTAAAAAGCATGATTTTCTGTTTTTAATTTCTACTGTAAAAAAGTTCTCAGAATGGACTAAAATTGTGCCAGCATTGTGCCTTCGCTTGTAACAGATAAAAAGTTCCGTGCTTCAAGGTAAAGTCTTTGAGTTGGACCCAGAAGAGTTGAAGACTGCAGTGGACTAGATACCTGCATTTCTGCTGCAGCCTGTGGAACAGGTTTTGGTGGGGAAATTGTATAAGGCCAAACAGAAACAAGTTTACAGCAAAACCATATAATATACTTGCATCCCCTTCTATACATATCATTATGTATGAACTAATAAGCATGCCATTTGGAACTTGTGTAAAAAGCATGTTTTTCAGCTAAAGAATCTGTAATTAATTCCTTTATCTATATTATTGCCTTTATTATCTAAACCATTTCTTTTAAATGTAAAGTATATCTGTAGAATCAGAAGTGAAATACCATGGTAATGTACTTACTGTTCAATGGAAAACTGAAGATGATGATCAAAAAGAGTACTTTTTCCTGTAGAATGTGTTATTTGATTATATTTGTGTGTACTTTTTATTTTTATCATCTGCCAATTTATTCCTACCTAGACAGCCAGGTACTAAAAGCACTGGCGATACTAAAATAACATAAATGTATGTTTTATGATTATTGTTTCTTTCCAACAATCTAGTATCATCACAAATGGGTTTATTGCGTAATTATATTTCTGGCACTTGATTTTAGAAAATCCAAGACAAATCAGTGATAAAACAGCAGGAGTGACATGAAATTCTTATAGCTGAGCACTAGTTAGAAAGCACCAAATTCTTTTATGTGTGTTAAGTTTGTCCTATATGTCCTATATGTCCTATATGTACATATTCTCAATTTTTTCGGTGACAAAAAATGCTCTCAGAAACATCACCCTCAAATCTATTTCCGGTCACTTCAGAATTCTTAATTAATCCTGCACAAGAATGATATATTTTGCAAAGCTAGCAGCAACTTAAATCATGTTACAAAATTATGAAGGGCAAAAAAGCCCAAGATGAGCCTTTAACATCTTCCAAACCAATGTGTGGTAACTCTGCCTCCTCAGCCTGGCCTGCAATGCTTAAACTTTGTGAACTTACAAAATATTTAACTAATAACACCAAAATAAAAATGATTATTTTGAAACCCTTTCACATACAACTGACATCACACATTAATTTCTGCAAATGGCTCAAGTTTACCTGAGTAAATTTTATTAGATGCTTTCAAGCCTGATGAAGGACCTGTGGATATGTGAAGATGCTTTTTTTTTTAAGGTAATTGGAATTGATGTATTGGCTAAACTATAAAAAAGGATTAATATTACAGAGCAAGATAATTCTCTTGGAAACCTTCATTTCGCTGTAGATGAAACCATATTTTAATTGGTAATTTGCCTAAGAATTAACTGCAGCAAAGATTTCACTGAACAATTGTTTCATTTAGATAAGTTAACATTATGGCAATAATTATACCAACAAAATGCCTGGGAGATGCTATATTTTGCAGGGCTCTGGTACAGCTTTTTCTGCTCCTGGTGATATGAGTTCCTGAACTTAGAAGCAGGTTAGCTCACTCTTGGATGATTCCATCATAATTCGAAATTTGCTTACCAGGTTATGAATTCACTGTTCTACAGTTGGACAAAAATTCTCAACTATTATGTAATTTCAACAGGTACAACCCATATTCTTTTCTCCTCCTTCAAACTTGCATTCTAAACACCTGATGATAACTAGAATGAGAGAAATTTAGGCTGGAAAGGAATTCACGTTGAAATAAAATTGTCATCTGCTTCAGTAAGACAATAGAGTGGGGTACACAAACTACTTGGAGACAGTCAAAAAGGGAACTGACTAGAAGGAACTTCCAGGAAGCCAGCAACTGTGCATTTGCCTTGGACTAAAAGGCCCTGACCTCACCTTGCTAGAAAATGCTTGGGATATGCAATTCAGCAACATTCGAGGGCATCTAGGCTTTCTGAATTCCACCTCGATGCATCTTCTGACCAATGTCCCTATCACATTGTTATGTTTCCCACATTCTGCATGAAAATGCAAGCATTTTTGTACCTTTTTTCCCCAATGGTATACTCCAATTGTGCATAGGCCACAAATGCATAGCATTTTATCCATTGATTTTTCAAAAGTATAGTTTTTAATGAGCATTTTGGAATCTATGTGCTTTCAAACTCATTTTTATTGCTCTAAAATGCACTGTCAGCTCAGAAATGGATCCCAGATTGGGTCCATATTTGTTTGTGGAATGTGTGAACTGGATAAATTCAGATGAGAAATGAACAGGAATTAATTTCTTATACATTCTGAGGAAGGGTGTGCTTGCCCTACATCCACAGCAAGGATTCCTAGCCATTGACTGCCTAACAAATTCCTTTGTCCTAATTTATATCACAGAGTGAAGAGTAATAAATGTCAACTTCCAAGGTTAAACAAGGAAGTCCCTTTTAAAGTAACATCACTTAATTATATCCCAAATGACTTCAAGCACTTCAGCAACAGCCCCCATACAGTAGCTATCTGTGCTAAAAGTGTAGTCATAAAATTGCAGATGATTTGGTTTACTTTGTTAGCGCTAAATTCAAACAATGGGCTCACCATTATGTGTGTATGGGGGAAAACAGTTGCAAAAAAAGTACTGAAAAATTAGGTCTAACCTTGAATGAGTCTTTTAGAAAAAAAATCCCAATTTTGGCTACTTCATATTGCTATTTACTCCTTGCTGACCTAATTATATTTTGCTTTGGGCTCAAACTTTCAAGATACTATCAATCATAATGGATAATATACATTGGTGTGGGATTGAATTTATAGTTACTGTGGCATTAAGTGTTTTGTTGCCATTCTTTCCATTCTCCTCTATATTTTTTCACACTCCCCTACAATTATTCATATTTTCCTCCATATCTAACCCCATCATCTTCAAATTAAATTTTTATATGTATTCCTTGAAACTCATTTCATTTTATCAACTCTGGCTTTCTAATCTTTTTTTCCCCTTAAATACACACACACCACAGAAAGGAGGTTTGTGAATTGTCAAGTTAATATTTTTCCTCAGAAGATACATTTCCAAATGGGCAAAACCAGGACGTCTTTTATGAAACAAAGCCGCTTTTCCCTGTTTGTAAGCATTTGACATTAATAATGCATTAGCTAACATGTCAACTCTTAGGCCACCAGGAACATAATGAGCTTCGCATCAGGAGTCTGTGTAGGTCTTGCCTCAGGGAAACATGTTTTTTGAACAAGACAGCAGGCCTATTGATTTCATGTTCTAGACACTGAATTTTTGGCTGCATGTCAGGCTCAGGCATTGTATAAGGCTCAATGCAGAAATGAAACACTAATCTTAGAATTATCTAGCAGTCCATAGACTGACTATATAAAACCCTCTCTTCTCAAGTGCAGGGGTGCTCTTTCTAATCACATAAAGCAATTGAATGACCAAAACAGGTGTATCTAAGTTAGGGCTAGACAAATCCTTCCACACCATGCCCTATCTGTACATTGCATCATATCAGTTTGTATCAGAATCCACAAAGATTAAATACTTTGAGCATTCCAAATTGATAATGCATTCATTTTCTTTCCTTTCTATACCTTCTGTAGCTGAAGATCTCTGGGTGCTTTGATATAGCCATAGAGCAGGGGTCTCAAACTCAACTTACCTGGGGGCCGCTGGAAGTAGAGTCTGGGTAAGGCTGGGCCGCATCAAGTATTCCACCACTGCGGTGGTGGTGGGCCGCTCATCCCACGGCTGGCCCGGGTGCCGCCGGTGCTTTGAAGGCCGCAGGGCCCTTCTTCCATGCCCTGCCCATCCTGGTAATTGGCCTGCGGGCCGCGAGTTTGAGACCCCTGCCATAGAGGGAAGGGGAAAAACAGTAAGTTTCAGTGCTATCATAAAATCTGGTATGTGTTTCTTGGATTTAAAAAACAGTCGCCATTTCCAGTATCAATCGGCAAACTCAAATAGTATCAGTGGAACTCTGCCAAATCATTCTGTTGTGCAAACAGCAGAACTTTCAGTCCTGCCTGTGCAGTTGCTTGCACAAGAGCTTCACAATGTAATTTGAGTTGCATTGTCCTCCTGCATATAGCTTGGAACTTAGCCCCCACTAGAGCAATGTCATTTGGAAGGACATAGCTGGAAACTGCCCCATTTTTTTCAATAGTTCTTTGCTGATTTTTATTTTTATTTTTTTTTACAAAGTAGAAGTACATTTTGAAGTATATAGTTTAGGATTGTTTACTTATATATGCAAAGTACAGCATGAAGAAAAACTGATTTTCTCACATAAGTCTAATAATTTTCTAAATGTACCAGACCATCTGTGCCAGTTTTCTGACCCAAACAGAAAACGACCAGATGCCTCTGGTAGGCTCATAAACAGTATGTAACGGGGTGAAAAAACACCTGTATTTAATTTGTTGCATGTAAGATTTATGTAGTGTGACCTCTGTGAAGTTACAGTGCATATGAAGAAACCTGGAATTTGTTTTTTAATTATTAAAAGCCTGTGTAGTATTTGCTTAGCCAGATACTAGAAGGGCTATGGATCAGTTAAGTTCAATTCTTAACTGATTTTCGGTAGCTGGAGAAGAGTGGTTGCGAAATGACAGTTAAGGCATGACCCTTGACAGTTTAGAGTTTAGACAGAGTGCATGGGAAAGAGAGGGGGAACGTCGGCTAGGTTTTTAAAGGCCAGAAATATAAACATTTTCTATAAATAAGAAACCTCCATTGATGAGACTGGCCACTGAAGGAACAATTTCTTTATAGTTGGTGGCCATAGTGAGGAGAGGAAGTCCCCCATAAATGTAACAAAAATGCCAGCTCTTTGCTGTCTTGCACTTGCTGTTCAAGTATTTCAATGCTGCAGTGGTATGCACATGTACTTGGGAGTGGGACTTGGCATTTCTGCGCAAAGTAGTTCAAGGAGATATATGGGTGAGAAATTGGCTCTGTAAATCCATTTTGTAATGGATTTCCCCAGCTTGCAACATTCAAACCTGCTCATCCAAGTGAGCAGAGAATGAACTGTGTTCTGAAAGCTCCATTTTTATGAACCTTTAAATGTTATTTTTCTTGGAATAAATGTGTCCAAAGCACATACATTGATTCGTACATTTGGGGAAATATAGTGAAAAGGTACACATTGCCATATAGAATCCTTTTAAAAAGAAAGGGCAGCTTGGGCAGAAACAGCAGCAGAAGCAGCTTGACCTCAACAACCTGGCAGTCTCAGTGAGAGTGAGATTGACAGAACCTTCGATTAGCATGTTCAAAGTGCATATCAGGATAGAACGGGCCAGCCACTCTGACTTGAATCGAGCTGTTCAGTTCAGCTGTACACTATAGTTATGCAATTAGAATATGAACCATTTCAGTATCCTTTGCAAAAACCAGTCTTTCTTTACGTTGTATATTATTTCCTAGGCGTTTCCCTCTTTACCTTCTGCTACCTTTCCCCTTTCAACTTGGCACCTACTACCTGCCCCCCCCCCCCCGCACAGTGTTGCCCTTTTCTGTTTGCATTGGCTGGAGGCTGGTCATCTATACCACACTGGCAGGGGAGTGAGGCTACTCTAAGTAATAAATAATACTGAATTAGGTAGTTAGCAAGTGCCGTGCCAGTCTATAGAACCATTTGGGATGGCTTGAGACATACCTTTGCATGAAGGAGATTTTTCATAGCTGTTCCATCAAGGCCGCATGACTAGAAAGCAAGGAAGCAGAAACTCTAGCTGGGGACTGTTCAGCATCCCCTGATCCAGCATGCAAGGATTGCCTATCCAGCCTGCAGGGACCCCACCATTTCTCCACATGAGAATAGCACAAGGAAAGGAAACCTCCACTTTTATCTGCCATCACTCTTAATAGCAGAATTCCCCTGCCAGCAGTAGAAAACAGCAGGCTTTCTCTACTGCTGAGAGGGATAGGCCTTTTCTCCATGTAAGAAAGTTCCCTTTGCTTTTCTGTGCAGAGAGATGCTGGAGAGAATGCAGATAGAGGCACAGAATGAACGATCCTTCCTAAGATGT
Source organism: Varanus komodoensis (assembly GCF_004798865.1). Taxonomy (NCBI): domain Eukaryota; kingdom Metazoa; phylum Chordata; class Lepidosauria; order Squamata; family Varanidae; genus Varanus; species Varanus komodoensis. The sequence continues at coordinate 20,220,383 of NW_025335589.1, read as the reverse complement.
CAGGCAGTGATGCTTCTTGAGGATGGGCTTTATGAGAGGGTGCCCCCTACCATAATCCAGCTCCTATGAATGAGCTGGAAAGCAATCCAGAGGTAAAGCACCTTCTATGCCTGACAGAGAGCTTCTACAGGAATGAAGCAGGTGGGCCATCTTTGATATTTAACTGTGAGGATTGTGAAGGTCATGGATGGAAAAAAGGGCTACCAACTGGTCCTAGGTCAGGGGAGCTCCTCCAAAGCCTAATCAGGATGGAATATTATTATTATTCCTTCCTTCAGCCATATAGGGGCCTGTATATGGATGGAGACAGTCAATTAAAAGAATTCTTGCATATGCAGAAGTCCCTTTTATATGAAATAATAGAGCTGCCCCCCATTTAAACTCAGTAACAACCTTTAATCTCTTCATTAACTAAGTAAGGTTATGTGATCCTACAAGGTTATCTGCATCTACAGGGATTACATGTGAATTCTTCTGGGTGATTCTTGGATGGCATAACTAAAAAAGCTAAGGTGCATTTCAGCTTAAAATGTGACCTGTATCTTCTTTAGGATGAACGGCCATGGAGGAAAGAATCTTTCTGTTATATGCATGCTTATCCAGCTATACCCAGAGATAGCTGTGTGATTTCCTCTTTAAAGATGCCAAACACACCCGAGCAGTTGCTGAAGCAGGGAAGCCTGCAGAGAAACTCCTGTGCTGAAGAGGACGGGAATTCTACTGCAGCCGTACTATGCTTTATTTCTATGTACTCTTTCATTTAACAAGGCTCCTAGAGTAGCTCACAATACTATTAAAACTATTACAATATTTATAAAAATACTGAAGCAGTACAAAAATACAGCTTACATACTGAAGCAGTATTTCAGAAAGGTATTTAACATGATATAAGCATTAGCCTCCAAACACATGTTTTCAACACGCTCCCCGCAATGCCAAAAGAAGGCTTGCAGTAGCCCCAACAAGTATCTCTGTAAAGCTCCTTATAAGATTTCCTTGGAGGGCCAGAGCATATGTTGTTGCCCATGGTGGCAACAGTTTGTACCCTGCAGCTTTGGCTCCTAAGCTGCAGTTCCATTTCCCTGGGATGGAAGAGATAGAGATGCTCTCCCCTGATGCTCACAACAGTCTTTCCCCTGCAGCAGCAGTCAGCATTCCTGAAAGACAGGAAAGCTACAATTGCAGGAGGGCGCTTCATGGACGTAAGAAGTTCATTTTGTGTGCACTGCATAAAGTGAGTCCTGCTGTTCTTTGGATTTTTGCAGCTGAACTGCAAGAAAGAATTGTTATTTACTTGCTTACAAAGCTCACTTGGAGGGCCTTACACAGAGTGAATCTTCCCATTACATGAACTTTCTCAGTTTGTGTCCATAAACTTCTAAGGCAATGATGTATTTCATGGTTTGCTTTTGAATCTATAAGAAATGTGACTGTTTCGCATTATAATATTGTAACCTAAATAATCTGTGCTGCTCATATTGTAGGATGACCTTCACCATTTGATTTTTTTTCTCAAGGAATCTATCACGCTTCATATGAAAGGTGTAAAGGGGGTACACAGAGATGCATACTATGGGTAAAAACTTGCAATCTATAAAAAGTCTGTAATAATACATAAAATATAACTTTAATATATTGATTTGTTTGTGGCACAATCTTAGGCCCTGTGGCCTCAGCACATGCAAGCACCTGAATTATTCTTCAGCCCCATGTCTCACAAACAGGTGTTTACCTTAACGGTCTATTTTGGCCATCTAGATAGTGTAGAAGGACTCAACTACTGATAAGAATGAGCAAAAGTTAGAGGCCCAGGCTTTTCCCTCCCCATAGTCTAGTTGTGACTGAGGGTTGTATCAAGCAGCCAGCATAGTTCCATGCTAGCTGCAAAGAAGACAGGGTGGGAACTCAAGTCTTTGGTGTCTCAGTTCCCAGGTCACAAGATCTTGGACTCTGATTAGTCCTATGGCCTCCCAGATGATGTAGAAGACCAAAGGATCACACCCTTAGAAGAGGGCATCAGTTTTGGCACATTAAAATATCCTCTGTGTGACACTGTATTTTTTCCATGTTACCTAAATTTAAAGCATCAAAAGTATCAAATAGACTTGAATGGTATATAGTTTGCTTTGCAAAGCAAGCAACCTATCACAAGGATGAATGTAGCAGAATACTTTCTAAATAAACTTTTTAAATGTTTAAATAAATAAATAAATAAATAAATTCCTGTTATTTTTTTTAAATCACCATTTTCCCCATTAACATGCATTTTTTGAATAAATGCACACAGAAATGTAGTTTTCCAAGCTGAAATGCATACTTATCTCATTTGGACAAGCAAGTAAACAGGTAAAAACAAGTAAAATACAAAAATAAGAGTAAGCTTAAATACACTTTGGAGTGACCTTCAAACTGAAATCTTAAATTTAATTTTAAATTCAAACTAACATCTTAAACTGCAGCAAAACCAGATTCAGGCTAGATACCAGAAAAAGCATCCTAACTGGCAGAATAAGAGTAGAAACGGTTGCCAAAAGTAATTGTGGGCTGTTCCACACTAGAAACATTCATGAAACTGGACAGCCATTTGAGTGGGATGGTGTGACTTGGTGTCCTGAACCACAAGGAGATTGGACCCTATTGGTTTTCTTGGCCCCTTCCAACCCTACTATTCTATGAAACTATGAATCTTCAAGGAATTTAGCTGATCTTGAAATTCATTGTTTTCCCTAGTAAGAAACACTCGATATACAGAACCATATAAATAGAAGAAAAATGATACATTATGACATTACTAATTATTTTGCTGTGATTCACTTCTAGTTTCTGGAAAAATGTTTAAGGATATGTAGAACATGAGGATTAGTTCAATGATAAGAAACTTTTAAAAATGCAGATTTTTAAAAATACCAACTATCATATGGATCATAATCATGGCAACATGGTGTACAGACTTCTGGTGCAATAAATACATTTTATGAATTTTAAATTTTTCATTCAAACAAAATAGATTTCAGAAAACATTTACATTGGTGTTCAATACACACATGCACACAATCTGCAACTGGAGATGCTGAGTCTTTTACACAATGTGGGTTTGGTAATAGACATAGTCAGGTTTATTCTACTCATCTCTCTACAGTTCAATATCTGTTAAACCTCTGTATAACAATAATTTAGTTCCTTCTTATATGTAGGTACCACACAGGTAGTAAATCAAACAGCTGCCATCAAGCTGCCTAATGGAAGTTCCGCTAAACCACCTGGCGTATTGCCGCTAAAAGAAATCCTCATTTTTTCTTCCTCTCTTTCTTTTTATTTTTTAATAAATGGAAAAGGCTTTCAGAAACTTAACCTGTTACAGCAGAGCTTGCTGATTGTTCTGTGAGTGCCCAGATATGGCTAACATCCTGCATCCACTTGCTTTCAAAGGGTCATGAAGAAGTAGATTCAAGATTGTAACCTCCATCAGTCTTCTAACAAACTTCACATTTATTCTGTAGCGCAAGTCAAGTGCCTTGCTTATGGTTTCTTTTCCCTGATGGAACTCTATGAGAGAAGGAAGACGAAAGCAAAGTACAAGCAAATTCCTTGGGTTCTCCTACCTGACCCCCCTGCCCCATTTTCCCTGTATTTAATCATTTTTACACAAAGCCACATTGTTTGTGAAAAATCAGTGTTTGATTGATTAATTGGTGAAATAGTGTGAAACCCTAACTCTTAAAAACATAATTGCTCATAAAACAAAACTGCCTGCAGTGCTGTTTTTCAGTAGTGGTGTACAAATCAATTTAGTCCCTAAATATATCATAATAATATAATTATGCATTAACTGCCCTATTGGGGGACTAGCCACAGACACAGAGGTGGCTCCCTCAGGCTGGCCAGATAGCCGCCACTTCTCAAATACCACAGTAGAGGTGGCATGGCTGTTTCATTGCCTTTTGAGGGTGGAGGTAGGTAATATTTTGCATCCAAAAACATAAGAACATAAGAAAAGCCTGCAGTAGACCATCCAGTCCAGCACTTGATTCACATGGTGGCCCTGGGATCTCTCAAGCGGGACCTCCAGCCCAAGCTCCTCAGCAACAGTTGTACACAGGCATGCTGCTTTGATAATAGAGGCACATAGCCAACAAGGTCAGTAGCCACTGATAGCCTTGACCTTAAGATATTTTGATGCTACAAGCCTCTTCCAATGTCATCCATCCAATGTGACTGCCCCTAAACTTCTGAATGTAGAGGATTACAGGCATACAATTGAGGTGGAAGTGAGTGCAGAATTGCTTTGATGTTTCTTTTGTATGCTAAAATACTTAGGCAGTCAATTTTATTTTTTACCAGCTCATGAGGAGAAGAGGCAGAGTTGGACTCCACATCTTCTAAGCTGCCTTGAAGGACAGTCTAGACTGCACAGTTGTATCCAGCATGTAAGGAACTAGTGCTCCAGGTGTGAAGTCCCAGCTCCAACCTTGGAACTCAGAGTAGGTATTTTGATTTATCCTATGGCCATCTCAACATTATCAAGTGGCTGTAAGATTGTGGCCTTAATGACTACTTTTTTCTTCAGGCTAAATTTCCTAAACTTCCACCCCAGCCCAGCCCACTCACAACTAGTCTTGAGTACATTCTTCTTTTGACTCCCAGAGTTTTTCTTGCTTTATATCTGGCTGTGTGGACAGTTTATCTGGGATAAACTGTGTATGTAATCCTGGCAAGATCTTAGGGTGGCCTCCTAGACTAACATAGCCATCCATTGCTTCACATGGTCTTCACCAGGCATGTACATTTATTCCATAGATCTTCACTTTCGCTTCATCCCCATATAACATGACCCACCCATCCACAAACAGCAGAATATTTATTGGCTTTGTGATGCCTGCAGGTCTCAGTGGCATGGAATTAGTACATCTGAAACCTGAAAAAGTATCTGATGGCAGAGCAGCCCTATAAATCTATTCTTCCATGTTTCATTCTCCATTGCAGCAATGCTAGCATTTTAGCCCCATATCATGGGCTAAAGATGATTTCCAAAGGACCAAACCTGAACAAACACACAGTGATTTGAATCCAGAGAAATTCAAGCACTTACATGCATGAGCACTTTATAATCTGCAAACACACCTTCTACTACAAGTTGCTTCTCTGTGGATTTTCTGGAAGGAGGTTTCACAAAATGCTTCCTACAGAAACAGCAACAATCATACTTTTCATTCAAGCCAATCACTGTGTTTTCTCAATGGTGGAAATCAAAATCATAATGTTATGTCATAGAGTCACTGTGGGGAGAATAACCTTGGAAAAAAAAGAAAATTTATATATAAATATGATAGGATCTATGAGGGTAGTGTGGGTATACAATAAGGCACCAAATCTTGATTTGCTGCAGAGCCCCAGGCTCCTTGAGGGAGTCGAGTTTCATTTGATGTGCCTTTTGTGTCAGATTCACATAAATGGTTGTAAATACGTTTGAACATAGAAAAATATGAGGGCTATTTTTAACTGAAGAATTTTCTATGAAAACTGGATTGCTGAGCACTGTGATGAACTTTTTTTGGATCAGACATGATGTTTTATGTTTAATATATTTTACAGATTATAAAACTCTGTGTATTGTAATGACCTAACAATTTTATAAATAATAATGCATGAAATTGTAGGTCATAGTCCACAGAAGATGCTATTAAAAGTTGGCCACTTACTACTGACAGCCGTTAAGTTTATAGAGACAGTTTGAGTTGGTTTCCATTTCCAGTGTATGGAATATCACAAATATTGTTGTTAAAGCGAATGAATGCAGCAGCCTGGTAAACACCCATGTTTTTAAATGCCCACTGAATGTGTTAAAAGGACATGTGTTATATGATATCATAACTATAACAGCCTTTCAGAGGACTATATTTTCCCCAAAAGGATTGCAATACTGGCCACTACTAAAAAAAATCATTATTTTATTTTACTTGTGCCCAAAAAGCTTGGACACAAATCCTTGTCTAATGTTTTCTGAGCAGACATTTGGTACATAAGTATGAACGAGCTCATGGCAGATGCTTAAAATGCATCATCCAAAAGTGCTGGCTTCAGATACTGCAGAAACATGGATGAATCACTTCTTTGCCTCAGCCACATTCATAGCTATGCTGTCTGGGATAGCACTAGATTTGCCAGATGCCTCCACCTCTACCCTCTCATATTTCTTTCTCTACTCCATGCTTTCAATCCAATCAGTTCAGTCTTTCAAATTGATAGCCCCTTTGGATTTGGCAAGATAATTATGGGTAGCAGAAAAATTTTAACGCTGTGTCCAAGAACCAGTTGTACTCTGGTAGCATCCATACCCTGAACACATTTGCAGAGTTCAAATCTCTTCTAGGCTCCAGTGGATTTCTATGTATAAGGAGTCTGTCCAAGTAACATAAATGCCCTGGAAAGCTCTGCGCCCATATATTATTATGCACATATGGAACTGTCCACAATGGTGAAGAGACTTGCTTTCGATGAGTGAGCACTGGTGCCCCAGGCTTTGCTAGCAACCAAAGTCTGTCATTTTTGGGCAGAGGGTCAATGATGTAGAAATAATCTGAAGAAAAATTCCAGCAATGGCTCCCGTTGAGAAATTTTACTAACTTCAAAACATTATGTTGTCCCTCTTCAAATTCTTAATGGCCTTTCATTCAAATAATTCCATTTGAATTCACTTTGAATCAGAGTGTGAATTAAATGTGTTAGCAGCTAAAGATGTTTAGAATGATTTGTAGTTCGTATTAGGGATAAGAGAATGCAAAGGGTTCATATCAGGATCCTTGCAAGGCAGCTGAGTTCCTGTATACCTCACTGGAAGCAGTTGTGCTTTCCAGTTTCTGCTCAGTTAAAGGAACACATTTGTTTGTCAACTGATATGCATTAGTAGCCATTAAGTCAGGGAATTCTCTGCTCTCAGGAGAGCCTAATTAAAGCATTTAGCTCTTGTGATGACTGTATCACTTGAACATTGCCTCAAGGCATTTGAAATATCTCTCGTAACCTGTGATAGAGCAAAAATACTTGCCTAAAATATTTATCATGATCATCAACATCATTGCTAGATGCTTTGATTCACTAAGGAATAGATATGAAATCAATCACCTTCTCCATGAAATCCTCTGCAGCTTCTGCTAAACCTTGGAGAGTCTGCCAGTGGGCTTCATAGAGACATGCAGCGATGGGGCAATTTTGTACAACGTTGTGAAAAGTCTCCTAGAAGACTGAAACAGGACTTCTGCCCTTGGGAGTTTCCAGTACTGTTGCTTCCTGATGGCCTGAAACCCAAGTGTATCCTTTTAATCACTCAACAATGACAGCAAAACTTCAGTCAGCTTTCAGGCACCTAGCAGGCGACCCTACCAAGATCACTTAAGGGAGAAAGTCCTGGTCAAGTGCTTTTCTACATGACACTTTGTGTGTGTGTGTGTGTGTATACTCATGAGTCCTCACTCATGATCCTTTGTGGATTCTTACCATCCTTAAGAGACTCTCCCATGTTTCCAAGCATTTGTGCAGATGTTTTTCAGAATGAGAAAAATAAAGTATGTTATTTCAATGTGCACTGAACTTGAATAAGACAAATCTGTAGTTTTGCAAATCTGCTATATCACACCACCACCTTGTGGTTGTATAATGGAACATATAGAAAGACAGGAAAAAATTAAAAATATATGTAGAAAAGCAAATCTTACTTCCTCTTGGAAGCTATTCAGTATGTTCAAGCAGCCAAGGAAGTGGCAAATGACAGGAGAATTAAGTTGCAAAAGGGAGAACACAGTTCAGCCACCTCATTTTAGAAAGGTAAGCACCCTACAGCAAGAACTTTCTCCAACTTTTTCCTTTATTTTCAAAGGAAGCAGAAAAACAACTGCCTCCTCTACATGGAAGTTGCAAAAGACTAGGAAGGGAGCAGCACGGTACTAAGGGCAGATATGAAAGGAGTTGAATGCATGAGGACACACACTGCTAGGGAGGCTGCTCTCCACTTCCCTGAGAATATTGGCCCTGCCTTCTTTATTCACAGGCTTCACACAAAACATTTGCAGGACATGAGCGGAATGCTTGGGGCAATGCCTACACGGAAGCTAGAGCACGGCCAGATATGTGGCCCTACAGCCACTGCACCAGATGGTGAACATGTGGCTATCCATCATCCACATTGATGTGCTAGCTGGAGCTGATGCGAATTGCAGTTCCATGGCATCTGGAAGGCCACACATTGCCCAGTCTTGCCCTCTGCCTGCATGCAATGCCTGACTAAGGTTTTTATGCTTCTTGAACAATAGCCCACAACTTGCAATGCTGCATAGCAAACCATTACACAAATTGAAACAGTAGCCTTCAGATTAAATTTTCAACTCCTTTGGTTCCTTTTTAAGGAAACGTCAAAGAATTCCTACTGGGTATTTGTAGACTTATGGAGTTGCCTTCGGTGAAGCATGTATTGCTTGAAATTCCAAAACTAAAGTTGAATAACCATATGGGCCTCTATTCTGATATAATCCATTCAACAAGGTACACTTGGTTTTAGCTTTTAGAAGACTTAGCAGCTCTTACTAGACCATTGTTTTCAGTGAAGGATATATTCAAATACATAGGTGGAAATGAAAATGCCACTGTTGTTGCTGGGCAATGGATAATCAATACAAGGACAATTATCCTTGTAAGAAGGTATTTGAGAAAGTGTAGCTTTTATAAAATGTATCTAGTGGAGCTCTTAACTGAATTAAGAATATATGCAAGTGATATTTTATAGCAGCATGATTTCAAAATACATCAAGAAAGCATTGTAATATGTTTCTGGCACAAATTATGCCTCCTAAGTATATAGTACACATTGAGCAATGATAAATGTATAGCATTCAGTGGCACAAAAGGATTTTCAACAATGGCTTCTGGTTTTATTTCTGTGCCTTAAGCTTTTTATTTTTATCATAAATCCTTCTCCTTAAAAACAGAGGTATAAAATGTATTCCAATGACCAAGTCCAAACTGGGGCCTGCTTTTTGGATGCCAGGACTGTTTGATTTTTTTTTAAGTACAGTGTTGTATCATTAAAGATATAATTAGTACTGGAAAACTCAGAATATAACCAGAAACCTATTCATTTTATAGCAATCCCTTCACAAAGTGACAATGGCACAAGAAAGGCAAGGCATAATTGGGAAAGAAATAATTATGAAAAGAATACAAAAACTGCATTTTCAATATTATATTGCCCTCAGTCAAATCTGTGATGAGGTTACACTTAGAATACTATGCACAGTTTTCTCCACTGAACCTAAACAAATATATTGTAGAGTCAGAAGAGGTGTAGAAGTGGGCAAGGAAGAGTATAATCGTTTGCATGCTTAGATAGAAAAAAGGCTGACACTTTGGGTGGGACATGCTGGGAGTTGAAGGACTTTACCTCTCTTTCTTGGTTTAACCATGCACAGGATTGTACCTTAAAATGATCACCTGGAGCAGATGCCCATTTGAAAACGTTACAACAGCCTGAATGATTTAGTTTAGGAAAAAAGGGGAAATATCATAGAGGTGTATAGAGTTAAGGAAGTAGATAAGCAGACATTTTTCTTCTTCATGTTTAATATGAAGTGCGATAGTGGTACATTAAAGAAAGGTGGAAGAAGTACTTATACTATGGATAACGTGTGGAATTAGTTACCAAAAGTTAGAGTAATGACTATAAATGTGGATGGGTTTAAAAGAGAATTAAACAACTACATGGTGTATACAGCTATCAATGGTTTCTAGTCTTCAAGGAATATGCTAGTTACATATGAAGTATGCATTGTGCATCATACAAAGGAGATGGGGAACACGACCAGGAGGATAACTTTGCGTTCATGTCCTACTTATGAATTTCCTACCTGCAGCTAGTAGGTCACTATGTGAACAGAATGCTGGTTGAGTTGGACCCTAGTCTGCTTAAGTTCTCCTTAATTTCTCATGAGTGGTGGAGGTAGGTCAGGGGATGCAAGCCAGTTTGTGCAGACACCCACTTGCATGATGGGACTTTCTTCCTCTAAGCACTCTATGCATCTCATCTCCATGCTCTGACAGTATGCTCTGGAGGCTCCTCAATACTTCAGAGCAAATTTTGAGACAATGTGAGGGACTTCAGGAGAGGGTTGTGTCCCTCCCAATTTTTTGATGGAAATAACACTGTCAGTGGGACCAATTCACTGCATGTCACCCAAGGTATCCACCTCTTTTCTCTCTTTTAGGGATAGGAAATAAGTAGATGTGGTTCCTAGATTAGCAGGCTAATATATTGATGCCTTTGTTAATTTTTATTAATTTATTTAACATATATCTAGCATTTTCCAGGAACATACCCAAGATGGCTAACAACAAAAATACAAATAGCAAAAGAGAATCATATATCAGAACATAAAACCAGAGCAGATAAAAAAAAAATATCATTTGTTCTGCACATGGAGTAATCTCAGATTTATAGACACAGGAATTGGGAGAAAGTCATGGGAAAATCTGCTGGGAACAGTTTCATTGATTCATATCCAAGACATAAGGAGATCTACCAAAGAAATATATCTCCCTCTTGCCTCTCCCCTGTAACTCTCCGTGTTTCAGAAACCCACCCCAGCAAGTCTTCCCAATGTTCCATAGCAGATTTTAAGAGCATGCCAGTGCTGCACATGTTAGCGAGAATGGTACCTGTCTTGGTTGTATCAACAGAAGCAGTTCTGTCAGCAGAAAAATATATTTGTATTCCACCCATTCCATTGCAGCAGCCTTACTCAGCCTGATACCAGCCAAATATTTGGATAACAATTCCTATCAGAATTAGCCAGAATAGGAAGAGGTTGGTGTGTGATAGAAGTTGCAGTCTTCAGTATCTGTGGATCACCAAGCTGGGAAAGGCTGAATTATGGGTTTTCAGAAAACAGCAAATGTCCTCTTTGCTCAGGCTCACAGCATTTCAGCAGAATCCTACATACATGCATTCAGAGACGAGTTCCAATGAATTTAGTGGGGTTTATTCCCAGGAAAGTGGATATAGACTTGCAACTTTAATACATTTGAAACTATTCCTATCTGAGTATTTTTAAAGAGGATTCCCCATTCCTTTTAACCATTGCTTCTTGAAATGACTACCACTGCATTTTAGCTAGACAGGCAGTCCTGGCCACCTAGATTTAGGACCAGTGAGGGAAAAAGAATGAAGTAGGCACACTAACTGGAATTAGCACAACTCTGGAGCCTCAGTCCCCCTTTCTCTGCACTCCCAGCACAATCATTTTCACCCTGAAAGGACCAGTTGCAGCCAAGAGGATTAAGGTTAGGGTTGGCCTTTGGAGTTTGAGCACCATGGGAAATTGGTCTTTGGAGTCTGAGCACCAAGGTCAGGTGACCTTGGCACTTGAACTCCAAAAAGTCAAATGACCTCCCAGACTTCTTGGTCATTCAAAAGCATGAAGATCAGGGATGAACATGGTTTGACACCTGTGGTACCCTAAAATATAGAATTGTATAGGATACAGAACTGCAAGTTAAAATGGAGTGTAGGCATAATCAGAAATTCTCTCTCTAGAAGTGAAGTCCTACACTACTTTCAATGTGTGAAAGTGTATTAAAAGTGCAATTAATCCTTCCATTCACCATTTAATACCTATTTAAAAGTTCCCAGCTGATACCTATCAAAATATAAGAGCGTGAAAGTCTGAAAATGACATTCTAACCATCTAAGTATCTCATTCTTCTAATTTACTGTAGTGGATGTATTCATTATGCCCAATTAGTACTCCAGGGATAATAATTTAAGGGCATAACTAGTGAGTAATTATCATGGAAGCACTAACTGATTTGTGTAGATTATGATGGCTGCAGAATTAATGCATTCAGTGAGGACATTTCACTTATAGAGTGTGATTATATTATACAGTACTGATGTATGGCCATAGAATGACTTGACTAAGAGTGGGGGAGAGAATTTTTATTCCAGTTCTGTTTTGATAATTTATCAACATTTTCAAAGTTCTCAATATTCATGACATGGAATACTGGAGAGTTTAAAAATAAAATAAAATGTGGAATAAACTGAATCTGACAGTTTTTTCCATCTAGACCCAGGGCTTTGAGTGCTTAGCTTTAAAAGTCTGGGCTTGAATTGCTGTTGAACCATATTAGTGCTAAATTAGGTCGCCTTTTTTTCTGGCAGGCTCTTTTATCTTTAAGAACTGAATAGTAAGCAGGTACATCTTGGTTCTATCCCTGCCACTCAACAACCACTTCCTATTCTGGCTAATTCGGATGGGGATTGTTATCCAAATATCTGGGTAGCATCATCCTTATTGAATTTGACTACTCCAAATGTGTGGGTTTTGTTTCAGGACATTTTTCTAAGAATTTATCAACATTTGCTAAGTTGTTCATATGCAGGTAAGAAATAGCTGCGTTTTGAAATATTTGAATGCAGGAAAAAAATCAAAACTGACACACTCTCCCTACACCAGACATAAATGTAAGAATTGCAGTAACAATTTTCTGTAAGTGAAATACATCTCATGTATACAATATCATTGTATTCCATGTGCAAGGCTGCAGTTTCTGATGTTAGTAAAGGATATGGATGAGCCCTGAGGTTGTCCTTATTGACCATGCCACTGAACAAAGGTAAAGCAAACATCATCATTTTCCTAGTTCCATATGGATTCAGGCAGGACCAGCTTTGCATCTAGCATGAAGAGGAGTAAGGGACATGCCAGGGTCATCTTGCAGATGCATGATCTTTACTGATGCTGGTAAAGGAGGAAAGCCAAGGGACCACTCATAGCTTGCCATCTCTCCCTGCACTCTAAATACAATAGTTACAGTGCTAGTTGCTTATAGGGAAATAGAGTTTATTTATGTATTATTTATTACCTTTTCCTCTGACTGGGGTCAGGATTTTTCACCTAATTTATATTACATACCAGGTGGGTTCTGGCAGTTGACACCTTCAGTGTAAGTACCTTTCAGGTAGTCACAATGTGTGATAATAATTGCACAGACAGATCAGTACAGAGCTAAGTATTCCGAGGGATCTTTACAGTAATGGTAGGGAGAGATTCCTGGTACTAGCCAATTAGGGCTTTGGGACGAGTACAATTACATCAAGACCATTTCGAGCCATCCACCCAGGCTTGCAAGGCTCCCAGGTGTAGTGACTCAGGATGCCTCTTCAATACTTGAAGAACAGAGCGGGGAGCTATCACACTGTCTCTGACTTGGGGTTTGGTACAGCTTGGCCTAATTCAACACCAGATTGCTGCAAGGTGGCTCTTGCATGATTAACATCACACAGTTGTTGAAGATGCTATTAAGTTAAAGGCAAATACAGTTGCAGCCCAATTAGGCCAATGACACATATTATGCTGCTATTGTGGATATGATCTATATTCTATTCACCTACCAGTCATCACTGTTAGGTGAAAAGTAAGGAAGTCTAATCTGTACTGCAGACAGACATCTGTAAGAGAGAAAAAGCAGATTGGCTAGTATACCTAATATAATAGTTGGTCTAAAAGCACAGTGCTCACCATTATCAAGCAAATAATGACTTTGCATTAAATTGAAGCTACTGGGGCCAATGCTTGTCCATGATCTAGGTCACATTTGTTCTACACACATACATATATTGTGTAGTTAGGAAAATGTTGATCAGCTTCATAGAAACACATTGGCCCAATTTTCTGCAAATGGAAAGATAATGTTTATAACCCACATTTTCAGGGCTAGAGGTCCTTTCTCTTTGTGTAAAGCTTCTCCTAATCTGCATGTCCAGCTAGCTCTGTTGTCTTGTGCACTTGGAATTTATACCCTATGAAGGTATCCAGTGGCATCCATTCTGTCTGGATCTCACACACATACTAAGGGAGCAGGCAGCCCCTTTTATGGGTTGTAGATCTCTGTGGCTTACTGTCTTACTGTCTTGGATCTACTGGGCAACTATGTCTCATAGAAGGATGACAGAGCTGCTAGGGTATGAGATACCACGTTCAGAGATATGCTTTCTTGTAGAAAAGCTAGGGACTTAAAAGCATTTTGGTTGAGGAGTTTTGGTGTCTTGAACCAAGAAGAACATAGCTGGCTTTTCTTCTTGCCACCTTCCCCTAACTTTCCTTGACTATCTTGGTTTGCTATTTTCCTTAAAAAAACAGGTTCCAAGAAGAAAACCTGCTTTAGGCTTTCCTTTTCAAATTCCACTTTTGAATTACATTCTGTGCTGTTGTAAGGCTCCAGAGTTACTAATAAAGGTTTATTCCATTTATCTGTCTCTTCCTCGTTTGGTCTAACCATCTTTGGATAGATTAGGCTTTGCAGAGATGGTGACTCATGCTGTGGTTTTTCAGTCCCATCTAGATCAAGGTCCAAAGGCTGATAAAATCTTGGCTAGCTAATGCCCACAGTTGGTTCCCAAGTGTTGGAACCAACCTTAAGGTATATTCTGTTTTTGCCTTCTCCTATAAATAAATCTGCTGTGACTTTTAATCTTGTCACTAAGCTAATTTCTCCACTGTAGTCTAGAAACATGCATAGATTGCTTTGTACACACCACCCTTCTGTGAAAGATGCCAATGTTTTCAGCTTCATTGAGTATATATGAACACAGGCATGGTCAACCAGTAAAATACCGGTACCCCAAGCAGAGGTATTCACAGAGAATAGTTACGCAGAACATGAAATTCTATAAAGAGAATGCTTGCAAATTCCAGTTTGGGGACCTTGATTAATCTCATGCCTCTGCCCTCTAACTAAGGATGACCCAACTGGGAACATATTACTTAGCCTACTTATATTTTGTTTAAACTCTTGGCCACAGCCTCCTCCATTCCCACTCAGCACAGCCCTCCTCCTCCTGCTATCCGAGACTTATTTGCTGTCTTGGGCATGGTTCCTTCAGTACCAGCTGTGAGAGGGCAGGAGCCTAGTGTTCAGGGATCCTGCTCTGAGGTCAGAAAATCATATAAGGGGCTTTGAATCATCCTATGTTCCTCCTTACCCCAAACAATATCAGAAGTCTATAGCATTGTATCCTAAATAACTTTTGTCACAAAATGCATATTCATTAACATAAGTAAAGGTAAAGGAATCCCTGTGGATTTTACTCCAAGTCAGCAGCTAATAGGGGGTGGGGCTCCTCTCAGTTTCTAAGGCCGTGAGCCAGCACTGTCTGAAGATGATTCCATGGTCATGTGGCCAGCATGACTCCACGGAGCACTGTTACCTTCCCACCAAGGTGGTACCTATTTATTCTCATTCCATGTTTTGAACAGTTAGGTTGGCTAGGAACTAGGGGCAAACAATGGGAGTTCGCTCCATCTGGCAGAGGTTGGACTCAAACTGCTGGAGTGCTGACCATTCTTGCAGACAGTTCCAGCATCATTCAGCCTCTGTGCCACCATTTTCCCAGTTATTAACAAATTTTATGTCAAATCACACATTTAACATCTCCTCCCTACACCAGGAAAGAACTTACTGAGAACAGTCAGCAACTGACAAAGAAAGAGTTCTGAGATATAATTCCAGTCTTCACCTTATTCTGGAAGGTGCAGTTCAGATCAGCTCATCATCAAGTTCACAGTCTTAAGCAGAGTTCTGTAGTCCTCAATGGATGTTTAAGGGACACAGAACTGAATAGCAGATTGGACTTATTATTCCACTAATAAGCTCTCAGACACTGCCAAAGAAGGCATAGGAACCATTTACAGTACAGTGATAGCATTTGTGGGATACATGTAGTATAGCAGGACTGAGAAGAAGTGGGTCTGGATGTACTGGTAGATCTCTGGGTGATTAGCAGTTATTACACACTGCTTATTTCTGATTGTCTACTATTTAACAGTAGCTGCATGACAGCAAGCTCCATTTAGTTCTTCTGCTTGTAATGTATCACTTAACACTTTAATGTTTTTGCTCCAGATACTGGAGCAGTGTGGATCTTGGGGTGCTAGTAAAAAAAACAAAAACAAAACAAAGCAAAAACAAACAAACACAAAACTAAAACAGCAAAAAGAACCCCCAAACAAAGCAGATCCCATAAGCCTGATGTCTGTTCACTGCAGCAGCATACACTTGGTTGATAAAATTTGTCACTTGAATTGACTTGGGAAACTGAAACTTCATAATGTTGCAGTTTTCACTGGCTGCTCTGGGGTTGTGAGAACAGCTGGTCTCTTCTACCTGGAAGAAAAATGTTGTGGTGCAATCGAGTGGGACAAAGCATATGATGGCACTGAGGCTTAGCCACCATCTATTCACATGCTACCTTTATTCAAGTTCCATAGGGATAGAAGAAATTCAGTAATTAACCATGCTTTGACAAGGAACAAATAAATGATTTGTGGAATTCATAAATCTAGTTTCAAGGAAAATGCTCTGTGTCTTGGCAGTGAATCACATCACTCAATTGCTTCTCTCAGTGAAATCACTGACAACTGTATAAAGGACAGGATGGAACTCATTAATAAATACAAAGTTACCAAATATTATTTCTAAATAGCTCTTTGTTACCAATTTTTGGTTTTATTTGAATGCCATTTGCTATACAATTCTTAGGCACAATATTGACAATAGTTGCATATAAAAACTCAACATACACTTGCCTTTCAATGCTGGTTTTAAGGTTGAGCAGGGATTTGGACTGCCAAACACACCACTTTGTCTATTACATCACAGCTGTCCTTGTAAATGTGCCACCTCTTGAACCAAGCTTTGCCCACATACCTTCTGATGTGTAACAAAATACCATTTCTTTCTCCTTAATTCCTAAAAATTAACTCCTTATAATAGTTAACTCAGGTGGCTGACAGAATTGCGGCCAAAATGGGGTATTTAGGAAGGAGAGGTAGATATCAGAATGCTTGGGGAAACTTTTTAAAACATAAGGCTGTAACATGTCCACACAACACACACACACACACACACACACACACACACACACACTAAAAAGTCTGGTAGATTGCCCATTGGAGAATAAAGAACAAAACCACCCCTCCACCCCCAAATCAAACAAAGAAAAACTGAGGGCTGAAGAAATGGAGTAATTACTGCATGATTATATGACTACCTACCTGTAACTTTCCTGTTAGAAGGTGCAATACATTGCAACATTTTGTTACAGGTTCCAGATGTATGCCTTTAATAATGATAGATAAGGATATACAAGAATTTGTTCTGATTCATTTTCACAAGAACTTGCTTCGTTTGCAATGCTAAGCACAAATGCATGGCACATTTGGACAAAACTCACATATTTCTGAGCTTGAGACCTTTGCAAAATGCTTTCATAAGAAAATGTACATTTTTAAGATGCATATTTTAAAATCAGTCATGCTTTAGTGAATGGGGGAAAATGTGCATTTGGATGGACACTTTAAAAATGCACACCTAAACTGTGTTCCTCATGAACCACAATGAAAGCTTGCATAGAGGAACAAGAAAGAGGTAAATCAAGATTTGAGATAGAATTTGGAGAGTTTTAATGAGCTCAAACCTTGCTGGTTCTCCTTCCTACTGATATGAAATTCCTGAAGGAGACTTCATACATGTTTGAGATGATGCCAGTTTATGCTTATGTAGGTTCAAGGTCAACTTCTGATGCACTGGATCCATGCATACTCCCACTTGCTTCCTGCATTCACACCGGAATTCAAACACTATTGCAAAACATTACTTAAAAAGGAGACTTTTCACTTACCAGTCATTCTTTATTCAACTGTTCATCATCAATCTCTGAACATGAGTAAATTGTACTGCACATATAGAAATGGCTGGATCTGATGTAACATGGGCATCCCATTTCTTGCACTATGAAACTGGCTTTACTGAGCCCTAGAAGAATTCTTCTTGCTTTCTAAGTCTTCTCTGTCCTTGTTTTTCACATTCATGGAATGAACATTCAAGCATTTTGCAGTCTCATTTTTCATTTAGACTATGCTGAAAAGTAAGAGTTTGAAAGAGCAGGTAAGGAAGCAAAGTAAGTAAACTTACTTTGAAAGTAAACTTGTCTTCTGACTTCTTCTGGCACTTAGGAACACAATTACATCAGTGCCATCCCTACTTATGCAAGTACATTGTGTTGTACTCCTTATATAAGAAGCATTAAAGAAGCAGCATTGCAGCTAGCTTTCCTTATTAGGTGGGACAGACAGACACACTTTTAGGTGTGGCCTTTTTGAGAAGGAGACACCTCGGTTCAGCCAATCCTCCCTCTTCTTATCATTCGTGAAGTGGATGAAGGGGTCTTCCCCTCCTCTTTACTCTTCCATGCAAAAAGTGTGTTAACTTACACCAGCCTCCTCCAATCTTGTGCCTTCCAGACATGTTTGGATTGCAGTACCCAGAATTCTCAGTCAATGGTCCTGCTGGATGGGAGTTCTGGGAGTTGTGATCCAAATGCCTTTGAAAGCCACCAGGTTGGAAAAGGCTGACTTACACAAATGTCAAATTAACAGAAAGTTTGGCTTTGATTTTGGATTAGTTATCTCAGCTTTACATTCCACTGAAAAAAACAAATGTGTCCATTTATTTATTTATTTGGGTATTTTTACCCCATCCAATACCTTGTGGGTCTTTGAACAGCTTACAACAGCCATCTAGCCTGACAGTCCTTGCTATTGGGATGGACAAAGAGAAAATACATATTTTAATTCCTCCTTGAAGGTTCCTCCTTCTAATACTGTTCCTGTTTAGATTTTTCTTCCTGTTGGACAATCAAGGAAAAACACTCTAACTTGTCACTATCTAAAGGACTGACTGAGTGATAGGAAACTAACTGTAGAATGGAATTGACTGGTTGATTTTTCTGGCTGGAAACCTTCCAAAGGCATCATGGCAAGTTGTACACACTGGGGAGGAAAGAAACCCAGAAATCAGGCCTGAGTCACAGCCTAGGTGGCTGGCCAGCCAATTAAGTGTAGTTTGCAGAACAGGTTTTCTATTCCTCTGGGGCTGTTTTCATTTTTTGCCATAAGGTACTCCAGAAATGAGAACCAGCATGATGGTGAGCATAGTGAGTACTTTAAAAGAATAAAAAGTATTCAGTGAATAAACATTGGGTGCTCCATTTGATGTATTCATGCCATGCTCATTCACTGAATTTTTCAGCAGGTCTGATTATTAAACAGTGCTTGTTCTCAAAACAAGCTGCCATAGTTTAAACAAAGACTGTCCCTGTCTACCATTTCAACAATTAAACAGACAATTCTGCTCCTCCCCTCATGCCACCTCAAAATAAATTGGGGTGGTGGTAAAGCACTAGGGAATAACAGTGTACCCATTTGTCACAGTCAAGCTGCAGAGCAGCAAAGAAGTGAAAATATTTGTCCCTTATCCCCATTCATTTCCCCCTTGAAAGGTCAGGACTGAAAGGAAAATAACATGAAGATAGTTTTGATGGCTTGGTTATCAAAGTCAGATGTCTGGGTACCAAAAAAGTGAATTTGCAAACTTTCACTAGAGATAAGGACAGTGTTGTTAACTGTGTTGAAACCTTGCACTGAAACCCATTTTGAATCTGTTTGAAGTGTTTTTTACAATGCATAAAGTGTTTTTTACCAATTGATTACAAATTAATATGCAGGCAATCGCTTTCTCTCTCATTCATGTTTTCATTTCACTTATAGTTGCCATCATGCATCATCACATGAAGGAACATTGTTGTTTGATTTTGTTATGTGCCATCAAGTCACTTCCACCTTATGAATGAATGAAAGCCATCCAGAATGTACTGTCCTTTGCAGCCCTGCTCAGCTTTTTAAATGCAAGGCTGTGGCTTCCTTTATGGAATCTATTCATCTCATATTTGGTCTTTTTCTTCTGCCTTTGACTTTCCCTAGCAGTGAGTCTTGCCTTCTCATGATGTGCTCTAAGTATGACAGATCCATTTCCCCCCTTTCTCACACACACATACTCCTGATCAGATGCAAAACAATAAATATCCAGGTAGTGTCTCACTAATTAGCAGGGATGGCTGTGATGACAAGTGAAACATTGTGGTAGATTTGAACAAAAGGAGGATCCAAATTTATAGACATACGATCTGTACACAATTAAGAATGGGATTGCATGTTGTCATTCCATAATAAAAACTTATCAAATTTGAATTCTCCAGTATTCTTAAGTAACAATCTTAACTTAAACTTGGTTACTGAGACCCAAAAGCAGATTTCCTTTCTCTCTCTTCTTGATGGATATACATGAAGTATCCATCTGGAAAAGAGTCATAGCTTGAGCAGTCAGGACTTTAACTCCTTCCTGCATTGTGCTCCCAGTAATATGGAAATATGAGAGAGAGAGAGAGAGAGAGAGAGAGAGAGAGAGAGAGAGAGAGAGAGAGAAGGCAGCATTGCAGGGGGTAAGAGTTTAAGGCCCCTGAAGTTTCAGGCTTGGGTGCTGATTCAAATCAGGGGTACTGCACTTTCTCTAAGCAAACTTTTGCTTTGGCTTTGAGAACTATTGCATATTGATTTCAATGGGAATTACTTCTAATTTCTTTAGAATGGTTACTGCAAAATGCAGCTGTATACTTACGTCCCATTTCATGATGCATGACTGTTGCACTGGCTTACTTTATGTGGACTGCATTAAAATATGTTTGCAACTAGAAATATATATCTGCCTCATTTATACTCAGAGGAAGCTTCAAGTCTACTGCTGTAGTGGAAAGAGTTGTTTGATTTTGAGATTGTTGGCACTGAATATTTGTGTGAATAAAAATCATTTAATAAGACCTCTATGCTTAATGGAAATGCAAAATGCAATGTCCTGGCTTGTTTCTAATCTGTATTAGAGAAATGCCAAACTGTCAACAGTTCCTGAGCAATATGAATGCTGTAGTTCTTCACACTCCTTTGAGTTCATATCAATCATTTGAAAATAACCACTTTTTTCAGGATGAGCTGTCACTATTAATTTGAATAGTGGCTGTTCAACTGGAATTTATCCAGTTTTCAGCAGACCATTTGGTTTCTTATACCACAAACAAAATGACATGCAAAAATAGATCCCCCTTGCTCCTCACCAAAATGACGTCAAAAAGCTCAAAAGTTCTGAATTTGTATATTCTACTGATTTATTGTAGAAAAAAATCATATCTTTGCCTTGTTAGATTAGGATCTTATTATCTAATTGTGCTCTCTATGTCTACAAGTCTCTGTGTTCCAAAAGAGCTACTTCACTGATGTGGACGAAGCTTAGGGCAAAACAGACATTACTTTAAATTAGCATCTAGAAGCGATGGCTTTTTTCATCTCTATTCCAAAAAAAAGCATAAGGGGTTCCATCCAGATTTTAAAAGACCCCCTATCCCCACGCAATGGTCTGGATCAGCCTTCTGCAACTACTCTAGCATAAAATTGACGAAGACATAACTGCTGGCAATGACTGCTAGGTTTAAATTATGTCTGTTTGGGTTCATAGTATCATTAGAAAGTTGAAATGGGGAGCCAAGTAATCAGTTGAGTTGGGGAGATGCGTGATGTAGGTTAGGATGAGAATAAGTGACTCTCCCAAAATCATTCAATGCATTTTATGACTCAGATTTTCAAAATATCTGCTAAACATTTTCATGGCAATTTCCATGCCATGGCATGAAAAAGAAAAAGGAGTCTTGCTTATATTTGTAGAATGGATGCAAAAAGTAATCTCATTGGCTGGGGTCACCAAGGAAGCAGGCTGTCACTCTCAATAAATGTGCGTGCCATCCATCACATGGACACGTCTGATTTGTTGTGGAGTATTGTAGCATTGGCACTTTTATGGTACTGTTACGTTTACAGCCTTGGTATTTTTGTATGTTTTGCAATTGGAAGCTTGATGAATTATGCACCTCAGACTAATTTAAAAGATATAAAATGACATAAACATATGCATCAACACAGTGATGGAAGACTCTGTATACGGGAACAAAAGTATCTAGATAGATTGTTATGTGTCAGTACACCAGATTGCAACCAACAAAACTGCCATATTCCAAGAAATGTTCTAGGAAAATTAAAGTGGATTTGGATTCTTTTCTTTTCTTTTGTTATTTTCAGTGGATAAAAACATTAATACTTACATGAATAAAGCAGCAGGTCTTCAGATATTTATAAAAGTGTGCTTACCTACTCACAATAATATTTATGGAAATAGTAGTATCTTACTATACATTTCATTAGACATGACAATAATTATTGAATCTGACACCTGCAGGTACAAACTGCATTTCAGCGATTAGATCTGATTTTTATGTTATCCATTATTGATTTAATGTTCCATCTTTGCAGTAGTTGATTTGAGAGTTAGGAAGCATTATGAAATTTATTGTTGTCAAGAGATTCCAACAAGTAATAGAAAACAACTTAGTCAATTAAAAGAAATACAGCATTGTTGCTTTGCCAAATGAGAATTCCTGTAACTGCTTTTAAGACTGTGCTGTGTCTAAAATATAATTTGATATTACAAGATCAGCTATTTTATACTTAGATTACAACTGACTCACGCTTAGATTGTCTTCCAGTATTCCTCCCTTTTGGAAATGTGTGCAGTCTTGCACCACAGAAGTGAAAATTGGACTAGGCGCATGACATGGAACACAGAAAAAGCCCTTGTGATCTTCTTGACACTAAAATTTAATGATAAACACACTGGTCTTGCTATCTTACTATAGTCTTAGCTTCACTTTGCCCTGCATTCAAGTTGTCATGATACTGGATTTAACTAGGACCATGACCTTTTTGCTACCAATTGCAGCTTTCACAGTTTATGTTTTTCTGCTCTGAAGTACCTATGTACAGATGTGTACCTTAAGCAAACACTGTCTCCACACAACCCCCCCCCATGATGTGATGTATGAATGTGACATCTCATTTAGGTGCACCTTTGGTTCTGTACATCGATGAAACACTGAACAAACTGAGTCATGACCCAATCGTGCATTCAATTATGTGAATATTGCTTTTCTGCAGTTTACATGTGTAACTGGAAAAGGTTACTCAGAAAGAATCTTGACACCTGCCTGTCTCATCAGGGAACTCGTAGACTGCTCTGAATAACAGCTCAAGATAGAAGGGAAAAACTGAATAGGTGGCACATTGTCTGGGGGGGGCCCAAGTTCATTTCAGGACCTTGGACAGCAGTCCCTGAATTGTGAATTGACAAGCTATTCATTGGAGGAAGAGCAAGGATTTATATTCATTCATTGACTGGAGGAAGAGCAAGGATTTATATTCATTCATTTCTGTAATGTCCACCCCTCAGTTTCTGTGAAAGGGCTCTTTCCTTAGGAACCGACCTCTGGGGAGGTCTGAACAATGAGAGCCTGTTGGAGAGGACTGCTCCTCTGCATCTCTCTGTTTGCTAGAGAAGTCTCAGAATTAAGGGCAGTGGTATTTCCTGTGAATTAGACATGAGATTGGAGGCAGCAGATCCCAGTTCAGAAGGACCCCGGCTGGTCCTGGCACTTTCTCAGAGTCACAATCACTGTAAGCTTCAGTCTCTGAGGACTCTTGCTTCTGTTCTGTGTTAATAGCTATTACACTTGTGTGCTTGTGCGTGTGTGCATGCATGCATGCATGCATTTGGGCACAAACACTTAGGAAGGGACAAACATTAATAAGAGTTGCCAAACTGTCCCATGGACCTTAAGTATGTATGTAGCTGCCACTAAGCTTTAAACAGCTGGTTTGAACTAATTTTCTCCCTCACAGCTGTCATGTGCTGAAGTAAGCCCTTGGTTAGGCCCCAAAGTATTCATAGTTGCTTTTCAGATAATATGGTTGTTATACATTTTATGTCAGCTTGATTTAAATATCAGCAAATTCTGTTTAAATAGAAAAGTAGTAGAGAGAAACTGCATCTCACTTAAACACACTCACACATGCTAGTGAACCACTAATGTATGGACATGTTGTGTCAGGTTGTGTTACTCATGCTTTGTTACACCATTTAGCCTCAATTAATCTCCTTCCAAATCTCTGCAGTGAGACAAATTACTGCTGGAGACACACATTAACTTTTGGAAGCAGTGGACAGTGTCATAAACATTGGTCCATCACAAGGGCTCCTGTGCTATTTTTATGACATCTGTTTTCTTCAGACACAGAATGCATAGGCAGGGGACTTATAGTAAAGTTGGAAAATGCCCTTAATGAGGAATTACATATACACTGTTGTCTAAAAATATAATGGCTGTTCCTACTCTAGAAGTATATTATCTTAGAATTTGGTCAGTGCCTCTAACAAACATTTGAACAAAGGCAGAACTCCACTAATATTTAATTATAGCCTATTCTGTGCTTGGTAGAAATCCAGAAAAAACTACGTGGACTATGATTACATTATGATTTCTTTATTGCATTATCACATTCTTTCTTCCCTTTCCTTTAGTCTTCTTCTAAGAAACCATGAAGTCAAGCCTAATTTTCACATCCCATACAATGACTAAAAGCAGAAGTATTTTTATGATATGGTAAATTTTAAATTGCACCATGTCAGGGATGTATTCATAAAAATTGTTCTTCATGCAAAAATATCACAGACTTTTCTGAAACAAAGAAAAATCACTGGAAGTAAGCCCGAGATGATTCTTTGCCAGTTTTTGACTTTCATGTTTTAAAACTGCCCTTTGGATGAGGCTCAACCTTCTGAGGAAGAAAAGTAGATAATCTAAGCAACAGTCCTTTTAGCCAAGAGGCACTGAAGTTCTACCAGACACGTGTTTTTAGGGTTTCTGTGTAGATTATGCAGTTCATTTTAGCACAAGCCTTTCTTAATATCTCTTTTTAGGGCCTGCCTGAAAACTTCTTAGCCAAATCAAAACTAAGATTGTTCCACAGCAAATGAAAAGAAATTTTGTCCTGTCTGAAGCTGTATGCATCCTTTAGCTCAATTCTAATTTAGTTCACTTGTAAACCACCCAGATATTTCCTGCTGTGGGTGGTATAGAAATGAAATAAAATGAAATAAATGAATAAACAATCGAGTGATACATTGCTTGCTTCAGTACAAAATGTTGTTGATAAATGTTTTAGAGGTGGCACTGGCTTCAGGTAGCTTCCCATGGAAACTTGAAGGTGATGTAGATATATTAGGATGTAGGTAGTTTGAGTCCTACTTGCCTAGTAGATTGCCTCATTCCTCACATCCTTACATGATTTCTGTGACATGGTACTTATAACAGGAACATCTCTATGCAGTCATGTCATGGAGAAAGGGTAATTTTGGTGCCTGCTCATTGCCTTGGATTTGGATTGTTGACAGTGTGCCACATAAAACTGAAAGCAGGGGGATATTGAACAATCTCCAGAGAGGTAATGCATAGAATGCCATGAGAAGATCAGTTACTACCAACAACCTGCAACACATTTCCTTGGATAACTGTGCAGGAGATGTTGGAAACTATGAAAGACTAAGCTAGACAGAAAATTTAAATTCAGATATTGTATGAAGAACTGTGTTGGCTTCAAGTTGCTACATGTGCCATCAACATTTTCAAACGTTTCAAGTCCACATGTGTCCTCCACAGGGGTTTGAGCCCACAACTTCACATGCTGTTGCATATTAGGCATCTCTGTATCATTGTCCTAGACATTTAGATGGTACCTTCCATATAGTTCAAATCTTCACTCTTTGGGATGAGCTAACAGAGGGCAGAGGCCTGTTGTCAAATCCCATTTGGCTTTCTTGACAGGTAGAAATGAAGCCTTCGGCCATCTCCTGGCTGTTATTCTCACTGGAAGTGCCAAGACACACATTGTAATTACCTTAGTGAGGACACCTGAAACCGTCACCACATGGTGGCTGCAATGTGAGGAGCAGCTCGCCACGTGGATTGTTCTCATTGTGTGGAGCATCTGATGCTGCCAGGAAAGTCTGGCAATGCTCTAGAGACTGTGCACTTTCAGTACTATCTAAATGGCAAGCTGCTTTATTTTCCATAGCCAACCACTGTGCAGAGCAGCTGCCCCACAGAGAATGAGTTGGATCTCAATTATGTCAGTCATGCTTGAGTACTATTGAAATCAATGGAACAAATTAGTCATCACTAACACAAGTCCAATTGATTTCACTAAGACTCACGCATGGCTAATTCAGATCCAACCCAATATGTCTTAGCTACCTATCTGACTATCACAGAATGTACGCCAATCTGCATTGTGGTTCTGTCAAGTCTCAGCATTTTTCACACTCGTCCATTATGGAACATTTTCTGTTTCTCAGTAAAATATTATTTAGTTCACTATGTCTTTGAGATCTAGTGGACTAAAAATGCACACACATCTGCACATAATAATATATATGCTCTGTTTGATTTACAAGTGAATAACCTTATCTTATCTATTTCATCTAACTTATCAATCTTATCAACTTATCTTATCTAATCTAACTGAAGCCCTTCATAGAAGATTGGCTTCACTTGTCAGTCATCCAGTCTTGCTGAGTACGCTCATAAGAATGGCCCATCTGCCTGTAATATCTGCCATATTCATACTGTTCAGAATCTCCCCAAAATGTTGCACTCAGGTGTCCAAGTGTTCTCAGCATTGCCATGTTGATGCCTACCAAACCTGTTCATTAAAGTCAGAGTGTGTCATTTTTCTTCTGTGCTTGCCAGTTGAACACAAAGTTGGAATCTGTTTGCTTGCTTGCTTTAAGTCTGTAGTTGCTGACTGCCCACTGGCTACAGCTATGCAGAAATTCCAGACTGAAGATTTAGATGAGGACAGAGAGATCCAATTATGTAGTTTTACAGTTTAGTGCATACAAAATGACAATACTCTTGATCAGGCTTCTTGTGTTTACTGTGGAGCTGCCTTGGCAGGCAAAGGTAAAGCATTGTGCCTCATACCAGTGAAAATAATTGAACATATTGTGCTACTATCCTCGTATCACTTTCCTAAAACTGTTCAATTGAAGTGTGTGCAAATATTCTGGAAGGAGCAATTTGGGGATTTTAGTCCTTGGTTCTTTTGCTTACTTCAGTGCTAAGAAGACATATGGTTTAGACTGTGGACTTTATTACTGCTTTTTATTTTTAAAATAAAAAGATAGCTCTGTTTTACAAGACAGGAGATGAACACCCTAGAGTTGTTTAACAACTTTCTGTAGAGGAAAAGCTTAAGATGAGCAGGAGTGCTTGATTTTAAATAGACTATTCTGGCATTGAGAGATGTCTCATACAAACAAGTCGTAATTTTCAAAAATGCCATAAATATTCATAAGGCCACATTAAAACAAAAAAGAACAAATGCTCTGATAGCTTCTTACTCATGTCCATGGCTATCTTTCTTTCCTTGGACAGCTTATACTTCATAATAAATTTCTGATGGAGTGTATGGATATCAACTTTGTCCCCATAGCAACATTTTTCTTTGAAGGACTGATACCAGAGGTATCTCTCTAGGGAATCATAAATCTTAGTTTTCATTTGGAATATAGGAACCATAAAGAGTCTAAAACAATATTTAAGCCTCCAAGAAGACCAATTCTCAATATAAAATAGGATTGTTCTGACAGTAAAGAAATGAGCAGCTGGGAATAGGAGCTCTTCAATTCACAAAGGTTTGCTAGAAAGAGAATAGTGGTACATATGAACCCTGGGGACAGTATATGATAAAGCAGTGACGAGAAAACTGAAATGGTCCACAAGGATTCACTGTTTGCTTTCAGCCATAAGTACCATGGTCATATCGCAGATAGTACATTACATTAGCATTCCTCATATTAAAATCAAATAAGAAACGCATCCTGTGTGAACTACTGAAAGTATCCATTTCAGAAGTCAAAAGTCAAGTTCTTTGTCACATATAAAAGCATTCAAATGATTAAATATGGTTAAATAAGTTGATGGAATTGGGTCGCATTAGCCTGTGTAATTGCAAACAGCATCTTGGAACTTTTAAAAAGCCATTATACCCTAGCAGGGGTCTGTCGAAACACCCAGTTCTATGAAAGGCTTTTTGAACAAATGTGCTTCTAAAAAGCTCACAGAAAGTCAAGGGAAAAAGGATAAATAAATCTCCGCTCTCTTCAGATCCCATATCCCAAAAGTACCACGGTTTGTTTTGTGGAGAACCCCCTGGGTTTTTAGCAGACACACTAGTGGACAAACTTCAAACCATCAAAGGAAGGCTAACAAAATTCCTTTTTATAGGATAAGAAATATGCTTATGTTTGTTTAAAGTGTAATGATATGACTTATGTCAGCTGGGGGAATAGTTCTAATAGAAAGGGAATATACTAGCCTTTGTTTCTATGAACTTCAGTCACTAAAACCATCATATGTTTGGCCTGGTTGAATGTAGCTGAATTCTCCACCACACCCCATGTACTCATGCGCTCGCTTTCTCTCTCTCTCTCTCTCTCTCTCTCTCACACACACACACACACACACACTCTGGGCCAGAGGTTCAAATAAAACAAAACTAGATACTCTGTTTTGTTATTACATTTTTATCCAGCCATTTTTTCTCCAAGAAACCCAAAGCAGCTTAGATGATCCTCCTCCTCTTCTTCCTCTCTGTTTTACCCTTACAACAACCCTGTGAGGTAGGTTAGGCTGAGAGTCAATGACTGGCTCAGAGTTTTATGTCTGAATGAGGACTAGTCCCAGCACTCCAACCTCGACACTACATGTCTGCCCCCACTCTCATTCCTCAATGCAAAGATTCATTAACAGGTCAGTGAGCACAAATCCCATTCACAATCAGGTCACCGGATGAATGGAGCCTACAGTCAGCTCAGAATTTCTTTGCAAATATCAAATTACATCTGTATTGATAAAAGCATCACCAGTTCTTTTTTAAGGCTTATAATTTGTCCATAGGCTTTGTACATGTGAATTATTGATTCTAAATTTGGAAAACTGTGGGGAGCTGGATGGAAGGGACTGAAAAGCTGAATTTTGCTTACTTACAATATTGAAACAGTAAAATTCAATAAATGAAAAGGAAACAAAGAGAGCATTAACATGGGACACTGGCATTAAAAGAGTTCCCTGCAGTGCTGATGTCTTTGCTGGAGAAATATCTGTGGATGATTTCAATGCTGGGAACTAATTTTTACCTTTTAGAAATATCACAAGGTTTTGTGATCACAAGTGCACAGATGAAAATGCAACATAAAATATTTTTTGTCTGTTTGCCATCCAAGACTGGCAAGCCATTCAAAATGTGTATAAGCATTGCTTAGTACTACAAAGAGAAAGATGGAGAAGAAATAGTTACAGAATTGCTACTCAGCTGTTCCAATTTAGAATGGAAGGTTACCCATATAATCTGCAGGGTTTCTATAAAGACAGAACAGCAACTGAATCAGAAATGGCCTGAGAGTGTCTGGGAAAATCTTGGCAGGAAAAACAAACAAATCAAGAGGTTAAAATGCTAAAGTGGCTCTAAAGCTGCCATATATTGCTCAACAGGGGAGCAGTTTAATTTGTGGCATTTCTCTGCTGCTATTCAGACGACAACCCTGTACACACTTACCCAAGAGTAAATCCCACTGAATTCAGTAGGGCTTACTTCTGAGTAGGCACAACAAGTTTCTCTGCACCCTTAATTAGGATTTCTGGAGGATAAAGTGCTTACAAAGGAAGCACATGCACAAATATTAGAATTTGTGGCACAGAGAGACAAACAGATGTATTATTGCATTGCTTTATGTGTACATTTATTTTTTTTCAATGAGCATTTTTATAAGCCATCTTATTGTCCCCAAAAGTCAGGCATAAATGATAAAATTTAGAGAGAGAGAGAACAAAAGACATACACAGACATTACAGCACAAGCTTTTGTGGACTCCATTTCTCAGATGTATGAGCTCTTAAAATGCTTTCTATTGGAAGCATTTCAAACTCTAGCAGCCCTTGCATAAAGTGTGTATGTGGGCACACCAGTGTCTGCAAGGTCAGCAGGTCTGAGCATCCTCTCTCAGACTATACTCTGAGTTTTAAAGGAATGCTCCAGGATGTTGAACCTATTTTGGGATGGGTTCAGCCTCTTGGGAAGCTCCTTTACCATTCAGGCTAACCTCCGGAGTGGACTTGCAGCCCTGCTAACATGGGAGCCACCAGCCTTCACTGGGTCCACAAACAGCTGTTTATTCATAGTCTAGTCTGGCAAGCTTCTTCCATCAGCTCCTGAGGAGACCTTGAACTGGCCTGACAGAGCTAGATTCTGATGCATTTTTAAAATATATGTATTTTTGATGAGATCAGTATCTACAAAGGTTAAACTAGCCTGGATGCCTTGATAAAAAGGGGTTGTCCTTTAATAGAAATTTATTAAATCAATCAGAAATCATACATTGTGTGTGTGGAGGG
Source organism: Varanus komodoensis (assembly GCF_004798865.1). Taxonomy (NCBI): domain Eukaryota; kingdom Metazoa; phylum Chordata; class Lepidosauria; order Squamata; family Varanidae; genus Varanus; species Varanus komodoensis. The sequence continues at coordinate 20,190,055 of NW_025335589.1, read as the reverse complement.
AGCAATGTGGTGTAAAACAGACTATCAGGGACAATTCAGTTCTTGCAGAAATATATGCAAAATAAGCATAGTGACCATTAGCAACAGCAGTAATTGATGATAACACAATTGTTGCTAAGTTAATTATCACCTGTAGTGCTAATTCACCTGTAGTGTTTTCATCCATCCTGAAATGGATAGCATCAACTTGAAAACTCTAATTCTGCAGATGTGCAGAGCTTCATTATGTTGCTCAAACACAAGCACATCAACTCAGAGCCTTTTTGCATGCACTAGAAGCCTTACAGACAAAGGCTTGCTCATGCACTTCAATGGAGAGGGCTGATCTGAATGCACACCCTTTCAAGTGCATCCTCCATTGACATGAGTGGGGTAGTACTTGCAAGTGGGAAAGTTACATGGATTCCTTGAAATATTGTATCTGATTGAAGGGGCAGAAAGGGCCGATTGTTTCATTTCAATGTCCATGATCTTGGCTATGCTGCTTAAATCTCTCTCTCTCTCTCTCTCTCTCTCTCTCTCTCTGTCGTGTGTATGTGTTTTAATTATTTTCTAATCAATCTAACCAATTCTATAACAATGTGTCTAAACTTCACTTGGTTGGAAAACAATAGAGCTCTTGTATTTTGTATTGTTCTGCTGTACCATCACTGCAGTTCAGTGGCACATCAGTAGCACGCTGGAAGTCGGGGAGAGGAGTCACTAAACAGCCCAGGTGGCTTGTGGGGTCATGTCTTCTACAGCCCTAGGAAATTGTGGGAAATGGCTATATCGCTTTCTGATGCTGCTGATACTTCCAAGCCCTGAAAACAAGTAGCTCTGACAGCTGCTCAGGAATGCTACTGGCTGAAGCCAGCCTTGGGTTTATCCTGGGATTAAAGATGTTTTGCATATACTTATAAGAAAACCATGGAACTGACCCCCTTTAAAAATGTAAACTTACCATCTTTCAATAGCCAAATGCAAAGAATAACTTGAACTTATTTATTCATTATATTTACATTCCATCATTTTTCCTGCTTAAATGAACTTCTGCTTTCTCCTTTGCAATTTAACCTCACAACAAGCTTCTGAGGTAGGTTAGGCTGAGAGTCAACAAATTGGCCCCAAGTCATACAATGAGCTTGCATTGGACTTCCTGCTGGTTAAACCCATATTACTTCAATAGTGCCATGTAGAATTTACCTTAATACATTAAATGAAGAAAGTCAAACTCAAGCAAAGGATTCTTTCTTACAACCTTACAAATTCACTAATTGAATAAATAGTCCTACATGGTTTGATGAATGTAAACTCTTTTCTTAAGGATACATGTTTACTCTGTGCATTTTTTAACTTGGCTTAGAATAAAAATATGTTTCATTGAGAGAGATTTTGTCAAGTTAATATAATCACATGGAAGTTTTGGAAACCAGTAATTTTAATTACTGTGTATAAGAAATTTGTGAGCAGCCTTGAAAATTGCAGCCTTATATATTCTTTAGTGTAGTAATTGGTTTTGATTTTGATTTTATTTTTTAACTTTCATTTAAAAATGTCTATTTCTAAGTCTGCAATTACCTAATTGTACACAGACTTGAATCAATAGCAATTTCCAGGCTTTAAAAAGGATGAAATTCAAAGATTCTTGCCTGGAAAATGATTATTTTTATTTAATTCTCTCTCACCTAGATTTGTCACTACAACTCCACAGTCTTGTCTATTTCCCTTCATGTTAAGCAAGTTAGCAGTATAGGGGAAGGGTTATATAGGAATTGCTACTTCATGCTTGCCAAGGTTTTATTTAATATAAACCATTTGCTAATAAGCTGATTTTGAATGTGAAAATTAGGCTGATTCCTGGGAATTGTACTGCATTGCAGTCAGTACAAAGTCCAGGCAAAGTCAGAGCAAAAACCATTAGAACTGCACCAACATATTGCGGAGGCTGTACTCACTAGAGAAAAACATGACAAGTTGTCCAAAACCAAGTGCTGACCAGACTTTGAGATTTTGGGAGCACAAGCTGATTCAAGCACAAACGGAAATATGGAATAGGGAAATATAAACACTGGTTAGGGAAAGTTCAGAGTCCTCTCTGTTCTTTGTGGTAGAGCAGTGCTTTCAAGCAGAAGTCTGGGTTTACTCCTTGTATTCTCCAGGTAGATCTAGAAAAGAATTCTGCCAATTACCAGTCATTGTCAACAGTTATCAATATCTTACGTTCCTGCTAACAAATAGTCTGTGGAAATTGACAATAAAAGGCAATCAAGCTGCTGACTGATGGTATAATGATACTATATGGAAATTGCCCTGAAGCATGTGTGGTCAGTGCATTTAATGACATGGAAGGATACATGAAATGTTTACAGAAGTGTTTTACCTGTGCCTCACCTCACATTGATTTTGGCTTTCAGTCAATACTTGAGTAGGCATTTCCCACTGGCTTTCAAACTTCTGAGCCTTTTTCAGGACAGTTCTACAGAGAGACATACTTTGCTCCTGAAAAGCACCAAGACATGAATTATAGCTGCCCAACTGTGGAAGATCTAGGCCCTGCAGGTAACATGGAGTTGATAAAAAGTCCTTCTTGCGCAGCTACCACATTCGAAAGCAGAATATTTCTAAGCTACTGGAACACACACGTACCAGCCATCATCAGTTTAGTGTTGTCTAGATTATGTTTTGGTCCATTTGCCCTCATCCATTCAACCACAGTCCCTCAAGTACTGGTTAAAGGTTGTAAAACTGCTCTTGAACTGGTAGAAAATGATATACTGATTACTTCAGACCTCTAGATTAACTGAACCAAATGTACAGAGGAGTTTAGGGTTTATGAGCAAGTTGACCCTTTCCATGAGTGCATATTTTATTACTCCATGGTGTAAGAATGTTTTTTTCTTCCTTTCTACCTATGTATCTGCTATCATCAGGGGTGGGTCGCATAATCACTATGGTATTAGTAGCTGACACCATTATCCTTTTCCTACTTCGTGATTGCGATAAGAGTACCTGTGCATTACTATTTAAATCAGTTTCATACATATTTCATTTTAAAGCCAACTCAAAGAGGTCTTACATCTGGTTGCTGTAATACAATAAGCCTTACTCTGATATAATGCCATTGTATAGTCAATCAATTTCATAAGGGCACTTATACAATAAAACCATGATTTTATGAAGCACTTTATCTTTTTGCAATTTTTAGTTCCAACTGACCATGGCAAGCAAAGTTAAGGGATGCACTGTAGAGCATCTTTGCCTCTGGCTAGAATATATATTTATAGCGAAATGCCATGCATTTTAAGAAAGCCGATGCATATTTTCAAAAGGTTGAGAAAGACATGTCCTATGAAGTGGTAAGGCCCATGATAATCAGGTAGCAGGGTTTATGATAATAATAATTATTGCTATTGTTGTTGTCATCATTATTATTTCCAGGCTACCCCTTTTTCACTCCTCAGTTTTATGACAACATACAGACTTCAGGCAACCAAGTACTGCTTAGATGTAAATTATTCCTGTTCATCCCAATTGAAATTGAATAACGCTGGTGTTGCTGCAATCCGAAGTAGTACATTTTGTAACAGGAATAGGAATAGGCATTCCCTATTGCGCTCCCGAACAATTAAATTCTGAGTTTGGAGCCCTGTGCATTCAGCCATGTTAACAGTCGATTAGGGTGGCCACCTCTTTTCTTCCAACAGGGCTCTTCATTTTAACAGGTACATCTCCATGCTAGGAACAGATGCTCCCACTGAATCTGGCTGGTGCAGTAGAATGACCATTTGTTTGGTTTGATAAGAATTTACCAATTTGCAAATATGTTCTAGACATAATTTTTAAAAAATGAATACAAGAAAAGGTGAAGCTGATAGGCTTGCCATCCTTAATGCAGTGAGTTCTGAGTCACTTCTGGCTTACTGGGCATTTGGTGAGGCCACAGTGGGCCCTCTGGAATGGAGTCTCACATGATCTGTTTGCTATCCATAGCTACTTGTATCCACCAGATGTAGCTGTACTACAGCCAGGAACCTTTACCTCCCCTTGCATATTTGTTAATGTTCCTGGTAGGTAAATTTACAAACATTTGAGGCCAATGCTGGGTAACCCTGCTTATAAGCAGATTTTCAGGAAATGGTTGCCTAGTGTGAAAGGTGTTGAAATGAGCTAGGAGCTGAGCAGCCTTGGAAAATGCCAAGCAAGCACTCAAGGGAAGTGGGAGCCTGGTGCTGTCCCACCTTTTCCTTCTCCCCACACACGGAAGCTTACCTGAAAGACATGCACATCCTCCTTGCACTTAGAAAATAACATAATGGGAATAAATTTTGGTTTCAATCCCCGACAGACTGGTTTTCCATATCCAGTGAGATTTCCTTCATGTGAAAACATCTGAGCATGCATCCTCCCTTCCTCTCATCAACCTGTTGTGGTACAACCCAGACAAGGTTACCCTATAGAAAATATAAGGTAATATTATGTTAGTTGAGTGCAGATGGCTCATTTTCATTATTTGCATTTTTCCAAGAACTGTCTGCTTACCTGAAATGACATTACTCTTTGGAAATATGTAATGATATATATGACCTTTAGTTTATAATAGTCAGCTTGAGTCCAGATAGACTCCAGTTAAAGTTAAAGAAGGAAACTGATTTGGATCATTAGAAAGAATCAGTTACAAACCTTAGAGTAAACTTTGGAAGCAAAAGTCTGTAAACACAAACAATAACAGGGAGATAATTGTAGTAGCTATTCTCTTACCCTTCATTCTCTAACCGGCACTGCACATTAAAGAATTTCCATCCCAGTAACTCTGTTCTGAGCAACTTAAATCCATTAATCATCATGAAATGTGCAATACCATGAGTACATTATACTGATGCAAATTTAATAATACTACTCCACACTTAATTAACAACTCACATGGCAGGATCCCAGGTCACTTTACAAACATTAATTCATTAAGGTTGCAATCCTATGCATGTGTGGAGAGAAAAAGTCCTACAACTCCAAGCATTCCCTAGCTGGCATGACCAAATGGGGCATCCAGGAATAGCATGACTTTTCCTCTCTCTAAATTGTTCCATAAGCTCCTCATCTCCCTTGTGAAGAAGAGACTGTACTGTAGAAGTTGCAAATAGGCAAAACTGGATCTTAGGTGTATTTAAATGTTTTGCCCAAGGTTTTAAAGTGAATAAGAATAAGGCTTGTATAGATCTCTGACAGGCGTGAGGAAGCTCATAACATTTATGAGAAGCTTGTGGGGGCCACATTTCAGTGCACAGTGTGGCTTGAAAGCAAAGGAAGGTGGACTGCAGGCAAAAGAGAGGATGCTCAACACACCAAATATCGCTTCAAGATCTTAGTGCCATTTTAGAATGGGGAAAGGTTGTGCAAAAATGCATGTTGGTAGCTGAGAAAAAAAACCATGTTGGTAGCTGAGGAGGGGGAGGGAGGTCAGAAGACAGGACACAGATTTCTGGATACTGAAGGAGATATGATGTGAGACCCTAGAAGGGTCAGAGTTCACCACAGGCCTGAGGGATCACACCCCAATTTATGGAAAAGTCCAGGCAACTAGCCATGGGAGACAAGACCAGGGAGTATGATTGGAATACGGAAGCAAGCATTTAACTGATGCTGTATGAGAGGTTCTGGCTGCAATTTTATGTACCCTAATCTGGGTACTTTGAAGTGGAACTTAAAAGATGCATAAAATTGTGCAGTAATCTACTGTGACTGAAAGCTGAGGAGTTGTAGCCAATATTTTGCTGGTCCTGGAAGTACCAGCATAATGTTCAGTGATAAAATCAAAGGATTTGATTTTGATTCATTGAGCTCAGACTGCCACAGCCTGGGTGAAAACACCCTCCCACACTACCCATGTAAGGTGCTCTAGTTCAGCCTGCTTTTGTAGCTCCTGGCTGCAAAAAGACAACAAGATAATGGAGTGCCCGGTGACCCCCTTTACAGCTGGGATATATCTATGCAAGCTGGTGATAGCCTACCAGTCCTAGCTATTGCTTCTGGAATCAGGGTGTAAAGGAAGGATGCTACCACAGTGCCACAGCTCCTGATATAATTTGCTGACCATCTCATGATCAGTTCTGAATTACTTTTCCAGCAGAGTGGTGCATGGAATTGGACCACTTACCATCTCCAGAACTCTCTCATGTACTCTTCAACTATGATATGACTACACTTGAGCCCGTCAGAAAACACCATTCAGCCATCAAACTGTTCCTGCTGGAAAAAGTTGTAATTTCTCCCACCAAGTAACAATATTCTAATAAGATAATCTGACACACTGTATAGACCTAGCAATGCAGACTGAATTTCTTGTTAGGATAATGTTCTTTTAATGATCAGAATTAATACTGTCATTGCCATAATCATCAAGAAACAATGTAAATCAAGGATCTTTGTTAAAAAATAATATTTTAAAGTGTATTTTATACTATGGTAATAAAGTATCAAGCTTCAAGTAGCCTGGCCTTGACACCATGTCACAAGCACTCATGCACGTGTGCGCGCGCGCGCGCGCGCACACACACACACACACACACACACACACTCTTTATCCTTATAGGTAAAAATTCTATGCTATTTATCTACCAAACATGGTATTCAAGTGAGCTTATGACTAAGATCAGTAAAGAACAATAATAAAAACAGAATACGGATAACATCATTGAAACAACAGAAGAAGGTTAATAAGAGCAGCTACTATTATTTTACTAATAGAAGTCAAAACAATCCAGAAACCCAGGTTATGACCTGCTCTGATGACAGGACAAATCATCATGGGGCATCTGAACCCAGAACAATTTCAAGAGATGGCTTTTTTTTTTTTTTTGGTCACACCGCCATTTGAAAAGCCATAGTTTGTTTTACAGTGCGTCATATCCATGGTGGCTTTTCATGGTGTCCAAACTCAGCCATGAACAGTTAAAAAGGGCCATGGATTCATTCAGCAAAAGGTGTTTAAAAAAATACCGCTCCTTGCAAATGATCTTGCTCCCTAAGCTTTGTCAGTTAGATTTCCTTGATGTGATGGGGATGCTTGATGCTTATACATCTGCATTTTCACCCTCCACTGGAAGGGCTGAAGAGTCGTACAAATGGAGATGCTTTGATACCATGGTGTTACAGCCACTTGCAGACTCTACAGGGAGATGTATGGATATATATACTGATGCTCTGGGAAGATGCAATGGCACTGTTATATAATCAACTAGTCACAGGATCATTCCTTACCAGTCTCCGGCCACAGTAAATGGAGTTACAAGCACCCCTTATTCTTTGTGACCAGGTTTTTGTGGTTCAAATGTAACCTTACTGTTTTCAAGGGTGGCCCCAAAGTAAAGCACCAGCATAGCAGTGCTAGATTCCCCATAAAAATGCTTTTGGCCACTTGAAATAGCAGTGGTGCTTCCTTGAAACAGTCCTTTATGTGGAGAAAGATCTTGTACCTGATTTCATGGCTGCTTGAGCCATCCTGCACAGAATTTGAAAATCTAGGGGATGGGGGAGAACCCCCATTCTCAGCCCTGAGACCCACCCAGACCAGAATAATTTAAATTAGTAGTCAGCAGTGCTTTCTTGGTGCTGAGAAATGCCTGTGGGCAGCTGAAATGGAGCCAGAACTCACATCATTTCTTGGGTAGTCGGAGCACAGAGAAACCCTGAGCAATGGATATTTCATGTCACAATCTGGTAGGAGGTACATGATGCGTGAAACCCATTTTTTGGTCAGGCCAAAAAGGGAGAGTGGGGGAATCATGCTATCGATGGATGAATCACAAGACAAAAATAAAAGCCATAAAAGGAAATGTTAGGATATACCATTTTAATCTGAAACACAAGTAGATCGGAAAATGTTCTGTTCCAAGCCAACAAAGGCAAGATGCACTCAGGGCACTGAGTGAACCAATAATAAAAGAGCTGCTGAAGTAAAAAGGGATTGAGGGATGATTTTTTTCCTGCAAAGCTCCCCAGGAAACATAGAAGGTGGGAAGAGTGAATTGGAAACAAGCCACTCAAGTACTGGAAAAGCTGATTGTCTGCCAGCACCATCATGGGTTATTCAGTGAATAGCCAGCCCACGGCTTATTCTCAGAATGGTCTAGCATGATGTTTAGCAAACTCACCCAATAAAAAACCAATCAACACAATCAGAAGAAGCCTGTATAAATCACCACAAATTCAGATAAATGTGACAGATTTTACCTTCTGCTCAATGAATAATAAAGATGGTTTCATAATTGGGTGCAACAGTGGAAAATAGTCCTTCCTCTGCCATCGACCATCCATCTAACTCTAAAGGTAGGAGCAGCCAGTAAAAGATTCCCATTGATTAACTCAGTTGTTAATAATTCCTTTGGAAAAAGAATGAAGGGTTCTGGCAGCTTATCACTTGTTAATGTTAATATTAAGGACATCAAAAAAATTCATCTCTAATAAAATCCTTGCTTCTTTAGAATTAAGATCTAGGTGGATGGCAATATGCTTTTACCAGAATATTTTTAAACAGTGGCTGCATACATGCTCACATAATAATAATGATTACAGATGTGAAAGTCAAAGAAAATACTATGCTTGAAAGACCGGCTAATAAAACTCCCTGCATGAATCCCACACAACAAACCAAACAGTTTATTGTTTCAGAAAAGCATAAATTTTGAAATTGAAGGTTCAAGACCTTGCAGATAGCATCTGCTATTCTTTTCCTGCCAAATGCATCATACCAGCCCCTGAGTTCAAGCAAGGGCTGTATACAAATAATGTAGATTTTTTCCTTTTGAGAAGCAGAATACAGCAGGAATATTTCTTGCCATTAAAACTGGAATAAAGAATGTGCCAGTGAACACAATCCTAAATAAAGAAGAAAGCATCAGAGGAAAGCAAACAAAATAATGCAATATCAAAGGTGGATGCATTTTGAAGACCTTACAGTGAGGCATACTTTCTCGACAGAAAATTTAGTTTTATTATTTAGATAATTTTATTTATGCCTGTGTAGCAATGTGAGAACTGGAATTTCATCTGTGGACATATTCTGTGTGGATGGGGTCCTAAAAACAAAACAAGCAAACCTGTCTCTGACTCTCCTACAATTCTTGTTTGTTGGGAAACCTTCCCTTCCCTTGCACACATGAATATTATTGATATGGATCAATAATATTTTTGATCTAATTTAACAATGAATAGAACACACCTGGTTGTCCTTGGCAATCTCAGTTTGAAAGGTTAATTTAAAAATGCAGTTGCATATGTATGCATTTAAGTTCAGCCCAGTACTAGACATGTGTAGTTGGAAGCAAATCTCATGTACATTAGAAATTATATCCAAGTAAGTACTTCTGGGATCTGCCTGGTTTTTTCTGCAGTTCTGCACAGAAAATTAATTGCCACTTATGCTAAGTCCTATGTAACAGAGACAGTCACCATGATTCTTGTGCTCACTTTGACTGGAGAAAGTGTGTTTGCAATCAGAAATGTCTCTATGGTTCTGTATAGTATCCAGTCATTTCCCCATTCAGTTCTGTAGTTGATATCATATGAATCAAACTGCCTTGTTTTTAGTGCTGTGAAGAAAAACATATAAAAGAAAGGATAGGTAATATAGAATTTTAAACGTTAAACATATTTTGGCTAAAGTGAAGCATTTGGGTGATGTAGATTTCACAGGGAGGTATGCAGAGCAATTGCAAATATATATTCTCAGAACATATAGAATGGAATTCAGTGAGACTTATTCATTTGTAAGTGCATTCAATGCATTATTAAGGCTTATTTTGAAACAAATGAGATTATAAAGTGCTCACCTTTGGTTCTGCCCTGCATTATTTTTAGGTTAAAATGGCAATGTTTCCTGATGTTAATCCTATTAATATATGAGACAAAACAACATTCCCCATGCTATCTTTCATTATCAGGATACTTATTTTCTCATTCCTTAAAAAAAGGAAAAGGGAAAAAAGGAGAATGCACAGCATTTTCCCCTTCACTAGTGCTAACATCTCTTAGGTTTTAAAAAGGATGAAACAGGCATTTCTCCCATAGCAAGGATATCAGCCTGAATGAGAAAAAAAACCCGTTTATTTCATTACATTGTGTTGCTACCCAGCTTTTGAACAAGATAGGGCAAAAAAAGACACCACAAAGCTAAGGGGAAAAAAGTACTTTGTAAATAGTATATCCTTACACAGCCCAGGGTAAAGGTGCTAAACCTAGCAGATGTTGCCTTTTTAATAGAGAAAGAAAGACTATTGCCTTGTTTAAGTATTGTATGAAATTTAATTATCTATGGTTTATGCCTCTATCAACCATTTTGACTTTATCAACCGTTACTAGCTGGGATCTATTTGTATATAAATTGTGTCATTGTTCTGAAAGAATTATATGGCAACTGCAGAGATAGACCTGAGACTGACTGAGTTTGGTGTATTTATTTTCATGACATTCAAAACGAACTGAAACACAATTCTCAATGGAAGAAGGGCAGAACCTTTATGAAGTTCTCCTGCCTCACTGTCACTGTTGTCTACCATATTCTGTACATTGTCTTCACTACCGTATGATGGTAAGGACAAATGAATAACTGTGTTGCATGTCAAGCAGTTCAGCTCTGAATGTAGAAGGGAATGTCATTGCAGTGGCTAATTACACCGAAATTGGGTGCTTAACTGCCCTGCAAGCACACTAGTCTGTGACATTGTCAGATGGTGACATTTTTGGATACAAGCATTAAAAGCTGGTGAAGAAATTATTTTTCCAGCTGGCAAGGTGGGTGACAAAAATGTCATTGCTGGCTACAGCATTGACAATGTATGTTCTGTATAACATGTAACTTTACAAACTCAAATCAACCCAGAGCATTTGACTCACATATCCCCTTTTGCACACTTAGCCAGTGGAATAAATCTGAATCCTTAGAGACATGTGATGATTTAAATCTTACCTAGATTCATATGGTTAAAGTGTAACAAGGCAATGTAATGATCTTGTGAAGATGCACCATATTAATACACTTGCCAGTATTTTCCAATATTCCAGGGAGCAAAAGGGATGTAGAAGTTACTCATACTTATGGTAGTTCTGCCCAAAGGTGACCAGATACTTGATATGAATTGACAGCATGTCATATCCGTAACTGGGCAGAGTTCCTGAGAATCTGACTACAGCATTATTGGGCATCATAGATGTGCATAGTACCCCAAATATATACTAAAACCTCCTAAGCATATTGCTGGAAAGGTACTTGCACAAACACTATTCTATCCAAAGGATGTGGGTGCCTGAGGCGATTATGTGTTGAAAGAAAGATGAACCAAGAGAAACTGAGAGCTTCAGAGAAACCTCAGAAAGACTGAAGATACAGGTATACAGGAGATGCTGAGAAATGAACTTATGCAGGAAGGAGGTTAGAGTGAACAAAATCCTGCAAAGGAAAAATGCACAAGAGACTCAAAGAGATCTTACATGCTATTCAGTATGAAGGGTGAGGAAGAAATTTGTTCAGCTTGCATTTTAATACAACTTTATCTAATTTTGCACCTTTGAATCTCTGTGTGAATTGAAACCTGTTTGTCCTTCAAAATTCACACGTCTTTGAATTTTGCAAATTTTGCAACCCCTTTACCACACCCACGCACACACATGTCTATATTATATGAAATAATGTTCAGAAATACATTTCATTGAGAAAAATGTATAAGTTAGGAAATATGCTTACAATTCACAGAAAATGGTGGTAATAGGGGAAATATGCTCAAAGTGCCTGTTTAGTTTTTATGCAAACCTTTAAAAAGATAATTTTGAATGTTTGAGGTATATTAAGCTTAAGATTGAAAAAATAAGAAAAAATAACATTTAACATGTACCATTCATATATTCTTATTTATTATGGCAATATGCTCAATTCTACCCTTATAATAAAACAATAAGCCACATAGAGAGCTTCAGATATTGGGCTGCACAGAAATAAAATAGAGGAGGAGGAGGCCAAAAATAGAGAGGGATAATTTGAGCTAAAACTGGAAAGCTGTGGGCAAGATTCTTGGCTGGAAAAAAGGATGCATCTCTGGCATCTGAATCTAAATTTCTGTTGAGTTTTCTTGTTTGTAATATTGGACTTCTGTATTCCAGCATGGGTAATGTTGTGGAAAGGAACTTAAAACTAAACAAAGCTTCCATATTTGTACTTCCTTTCTTGGGCCAAGCTCAGAACTCATGCACTATGTTCAGCAGGTGACTTACTTAGCTCTCAGTTATATTTCAGCTATTTGTTGAGATTTTTAACTATGGGGCATGTGTTTGGCACAGATCAGAGCACACCCAGACATTCACAATTTTTTGCCTCTCAGCTCAAAGGTTAATTATTTTCCTTTGGAGTTCTCAACTTGAACCAAGTGGTTTGTAGAGACATACACAAAAATATTCACCCATTATCAAAAGATTGTGATAAAGCAACTAGACTAGAAATGAGGGTAAATGTAAGTGCCCATGTTCTCAGAAAGTTTTATCAGGTTTCTCATAGCACATATGGCCAGGACACTGCAAACTGCAGTGAAAGTGTTGCCAACAGAAATGACTATCTGTACCATTCAACCCCCCATCCCCACCCAAAATAGTTGGTGCACACTTTTGATTTGTTCTTCTGAGAAGCTGCGACTGCCTATGTCAAGGACACAATGGTACTTTGGAAGGTTTCTTTTTATTGTTTTCCACCAGGGAAGAAAGGAAGTCAAGTGTCAGGCATTCAACAGAGTGCTCATTTATTCTGAAGGCAACTCTGCATTTTGATTATGCAAGAGCTTCCAACTGTAATGAAGCGTGTAATCTTTTATTTCAGTTTGAATTCAAGGATAGAAAACATATGTTTGCTTTTAAATCCAGTGTGAGGAGGACCCAGTGATAAAAGGTCTCATTCCCAGCAACCAATCATCAAGGGAAATAAAAGTTAAGTACCCATGCGAGTTAAGCACCCATGCGAGTTTAGCAACAGGGTGAGGCATAAACTGTACAAGTGTGTGCAATTTAGAGCTGAAGAATTTGAAAAATGTAGAAGTACACAAAGCATATCTCACATTATGACCTTGCGTGTGTATACGTTTGCCCTGTGCATGTATTTCACTTCCCATTTTCAAGCATACACACTTTCAAATGTTAGAAGAAGGGTCAGAGCTTATATATATTATATAAGATCCATTTGCGCTCAAAAGCCTGGGCTCATGTTTCCATTGGGAACCTTTTTGCACATGTAAAGGAAGAAGGGGTAGGTGAAGGACATACTGCTTGTCTGGGCACACTGATAAAAAGTGTGAATGAGGCACCGCACACTGATTTCTCTGCTCCTCCTCAGACAACAGACTCGGAGGTAGGGTCTGGGCTCAAGCAGTTCTTAAATGGTTGAAGGGCTTCTTTTTTCTTCTTTCTTCCAGAATGTAAAAGGAATGATTTCAGTTTTCCTTACCATACACGACCTCTCTCTGTCTTCTTATGGCATTACCTAAGAAACTGTCATCATGAACTATAGGGCATCAGAGTTAATTTCACACACACCCATGGCCTTCTTCATTACCAATTCTTGCTTGGCTGGTTGCTACTGTGCAGCTTTTTCTCCATTACAAACTGAAACACCCTGCAAGTGTTGCTAGCATGTCAGGCGTAATCCTAGTTCAGGAAGGGAATAGAACTTGGCTAACTGATACAGGAGGTCTCTTAAGAGTCAGCCTTATATTACACGTATTTGGTGACAGTCATGAGGATGGCATGAGCTGTAAATGTCTGCAGCCAGGCTGGCCTGCAGGATGGCCATGGCTGGCAAGCTGCCAAGGGCCTCCTGGCAAAAGTTTCATCTTCATCATTGCAATCTGCTAATTCGCTCTGGTCTAGACAGCATATTCGTGAAAAGGAGTAGCACTGTGAGCCACTGCTTCTGGCTTACTGACTCTCCGCCTGTCCAGCAAGCATGTGGCAATAGAGGATAAGGAGCTATATCTACTGGTGACAATGGCAGTAAGAATCTAGACCAGCCTTCCCCAAACTTGTGCCTTCCAGACACGTTTGGACTGCAACACCCAGAATTCCCAGTCAATGGCCCTGCTGGATGGGAATTCTGGGAGTTGTGGTCCAAATGCCTCCGAAGGCCACCGGGTTGGGGAAGGCTGATCTAGACTAACTGAAGGAAGTAGCCACTGTGAGTGCTTTGGCCAAGAGCCTTCAATGCCCTAGAACTAGCTCTGTCTGCGGGCTTCTTCTCCCTCCTCAATGGGACTTGACTGGAAGCCTGGGGCAAATGTTCCTGATTCCTGATTTCATGTGGCTGCGTGAACTGGATCCTTGGCAGCATGTCATGCCGTGCTATGGATTGTCTGATAGCATTTATATCCCACCTTGCCTCAAAAACAGAGTTCAGCTAAAAATAAAATAGAGATAAAATGACCAGTTATAATTAAGACATATCCATGGTTCTCCTGTGACATTTAAACATTAAAAAGTTTAAACATTAAAAAGTTGTGATATGTATTTATCCAAGTCCCGTATCTTGCATATTCTCTTTGCTGGCTCAATCTATTCCTATATGTGCACACAAAAAGAAATCCCACTTAGATCTTTACATTTGAATATTTACCTATTCCTTTCAAAAGCTTATTTTCGCAATGCATCAAACAATTTCTCCTTTACAGCCCTGGCTTCATTTTCCAGCACTGGGTAAAGAAACCAATTTGATTTATGTGACAGTTTGGTGACTTGTGATCAGCAGTATAATACACTTGGCAATGTAAATGCCTGGAATCCTTGAGAAAGGATAATATTGTCAGCCATCATAAAGTTTTCAAACATTATTAATTGATCAAAGATTATCACTTTCTCCCAGCTGAAATACTGAGTTTCCAGGGTGACAGTCTAGCCATATCCCAGGGCAGTATAATTCATGGCAATCTCAAATGACAACTGATAGACATAACATGCCTGCCCGTCTGGTCATGGATAGGAGCACTGAAATATACTGCCAAACCCTCTGTAATAACCTTAGTTCCCTTACAGTATCAGCCTAACATCTCCACAGAGACTTAACCCTAATGGAGTAACAGTGACAGCTTGCCAAAATAACATATGTAGCAGCCAGTTTAAATTTAACTATAGTATGTTCCGACACTGAAATGTAGAGAGATATCTGCCTAGCTCCTTTCTTTCTCTGCCTGTATGCTGACTATTTCACTGTTAGCACCCTTCAAGGAGTGGAACTTCATTTAATTTGCTTTGGCACCTATGACTGAATTGAAGCAGTCTTCCTTCCACACTTGTGGCAAGTGTGACATAACGTCAACCAACAACAGTTACGTAACATTGAATGCAGTAGTCATTTGAGAAACTATGCCTGCCTAAGTGACAGACACATCTGTGAGCTTCTAATTTAAAGTTTGCAGAAATAAAGCTAATTTGATGGCCATGCTGTTCATTGTGAACAAATCCATAATAAAGCTTAGAATCAAAAGTCTCTTAAATATAATTTCATCTAGGAAACTTGGAGATCCTCACTGTTGTAGAAATGTTCTTCAGGTTGTCTTCTTTCTGTCACTGCTTTCCCTCCTTCTGTTTTCTGCATATATAACTCTCTACCATGAATTAGTCTCTTTTGCCAGGTCACCAAATACAGGCTGATCTGTATATGTTCCTGCATGTGTATAAAGTGTCTGTAGTTGACATGGAATGTCCAAAGCAAGCAAGCTAAATCTGATCATTTTGGAGCTCTGTAGCAGCTATGCATGCCATTCTCTCTCCCTCTCTCCCCCCTCTCTTTCTCCTTTTCCCTAATACATATATGGGAGTGGGGCAGAGGAGAGCAAGAGAGTGAGAGCAAGAGAGGGATAGTTACCATGTGGTTGCAACACATGTGAGGCTGCCGAGGGAGATAAAGCCGCCCCGAGGCTTCGGCGAATGGGGCGGCATAAAAATGTTTTAATAAATAATAAATAAAATAAATAAATAAAGAAGCCCCAGAGCTCCCAGAATTTCCCACTTCAGTTTAGGGACTTATTCGTACGCTAATGAGTTGATTCCATTAAGATGTTGCAATTGTTAGAACTGCGTTTTATAGTTTTATTTTGATAGCACTGACTAACTCTGCTCCACTCATCCAAATGAGCATAGTCCAAATGAGTTCTGATACCCTTTGCATCTTCTTGGTAGATGCACATAACATTCTCATTGATACAGAGCATTTGCATAACATTAAGCATATTTACTCCTAACTGCCAACTAATTTAGCATGGAGTCTTCCCACTGTGTCCTTTTCCAAGCCTAAGAAAGTGGAGAACAGCAGGCAAAAATTCTTTAGCTGACCTGATTATTTGGAGATATTATGGAATGCTTGCATATTGTTTAATTTCTCAATATTAGTATTATCACATTGTATTTTTATTCCACCTTTTTTCTTCTTGTGAGGTACCCAAGATTGTTTACACAGCTCCATTTTATTTTCACAGGCACACCACAATGAGGTAGGTTAGGGTAAGAGTCAGTGTCCAGTCTAAAGTCACCCAGTAAGCATCATGGCTGAGTGGGGACTAGAAGCCAACTCTCCAGATCCAAAGCATAGAAATGTTATAATAATAATAATAATAATAATAATAATAATAATAATAATAATAATAAGTCCAATACTCTAACCAAAACACAACATGGGGTCTCCACTAGTATGGTCAGCTGTGCTTGCCCAAACTTCTAAGAACTATAACAAATGTACAGAGGCACATTTCAAAAACTCTCTGGACATCCACTTTGTCTTTATATACTACATTTCAAATGCCAGCGGTCACAATATTCACACACCAATATTAGTTAAGTGACATTCCAACAAGCGAGGACTATTATCCAAGCACCTAAATAATTTGCTAATGTGAAATAACCACAAGCTTTATTTCCACTGGAATCACCTGTGTTGCTTTTCAGTCATAGAAGCAGAAAGGATAAAAGGGACAGTGCTTTAAACCCCTGTCTAGCATTGTCTTTTTCTCTTTTGCCTTTTTACTCTTGAGTAGGGCAGGGCTCCTGAGCCAACCTGGGCCCCCAGCATGGACAGAATGGGGGCTTTTAAGACTCGCTGCACCTTCTCTGGAAAGTAAAGGTTAACTGAAGACACAGGCACATGATCCAAAATCATCTTAGTGATACCTTTGATCTTCAAAGTTAAGCGAGTGTCATGATCAGTGATGTCACACTAGGTGAGGTGCCTTGGCACATGGCTCACAGGCTGCTGTGCTGAGATGGACCAGTGCGCAGGCAGGAGCTAAGCACATGCCTGAGGAGCCAGCATGGAGCATGTGCAAAAATCGTAATCGGGGGTGTCTTTCCGTCTAGAAGAGGCTTGCAGCACCAGTCATTTAATTTTGTTTCATTCGTTTGCAGCTCATGCAAATGCTACAATTTGAACGGGGTTAGCTTTTATTAACTGTTAGTATTTCAAGTATTTTCTTTGATGCGTATGCATTTTATTTATGAGCCTTCTCCATGTTGAAATGTAGGACACTTCCCAAGTATAAAATTGCCTGTAGGTTGCAATAAAATGGGCAATATTGCTAAAATATCATTCGGAACAGTTGGGTAAGCCTGAATACTTTGCATCTAATCAGATTTATTTCCATGTTGCAACATGCACAGGGCAACACACACTTGACTAATTCCTTCTTGTTAAGGTATTCATGCGTGCCTCCCCCGTACTTATTGTGACAAGATGGAACAATAAAATCAATATCCTTAACTGTCAAAGCAGCATAAGGAAATTGCAAACAAACATTGGGTGCTGCCACAGAGAAGGGAAAAGAAAAAATGTTGCCAGTGAATACAAAGTAATGTATCAGCAATATCATTAATCTTTGCAGAAGCACAGCTTAACCCAAATTACATATTATGTACCATGCAGCAAATCCTCTCTGTTTCAGTGTTAAGGTAATGAGAGTAAAGTATTCTTGTTTTTACTTTCATTTCTAGGAAATAGAAAACAGAAAATAAACACATGCACACACCTTGTTGGTTCCAACCTGCAGAGGTCTTCTTGTATAAGTATGGCTCTATTTCGAAGTTCAGTTATTTAGACCTTACAAAGCTTTTCCAAAGATATTTTGCAATTGGAATTCAAATGGGTTTCTGATATCTTTTCCATAAAGGAATCAGGAGAAGAAAGCCTCCTCACCAACAACATGGAAAGAATACACTTTAATGGTTTTTAAAAGAATGTTTAAAACTCTCGAAGCCAATAAAACAAACAAATAAACAAAAAAAGATATCTAGAAAAACCAAAATCAGAATTCTGAACAGGAATATAACAACAAATCAAGTGACTCAACCCAGTATGTGTCATGGTTGCGTAGTACAGTACTGAATTTCAGAAGTTGAACTGCTTGCATTTCATTTCCTAATTACTGGAAACAATTTCAATCTTTCCCAAAGGCATGGAGGATGCACAGGCATGTGGTGGCACACAGCAATCTCTTTATACCAGTAACGATATGTGACCACACATTAAGGGCATTACTTAAAAGAGATGCTTTTCTGTCTGAATTCTTTCTAACTAGTATCATGCTGGCTGTGTCCACACATAACAATATCTTACATATCCAGGCTTCCAGATAACAATTAGTGCTCTAGGACATATCGATCATTCGCTTCTCCTTTCACATGAGTAAGTAAAACTTAATTAGCAAGCAGTTTTATTGTGACACTTATGTCCAAACAAACCAGGATTTTTAAGCCAATAACAAACTATGCTTATTTGTAGGCTTACAAACCAGGATTGCAGACTTGAATGTCATAATTTATCCACTTCCACAGTGCAGAGAATGAAGAGGATCCAAATTGTCTGTGTGCTGTGCATTTGCAATAATTCAGGAAACCTGGCTTATTATGGATTAGATATGTTTCTAAAGCTAACTTTAGAAAGGTTCAATGGAGAAAACTGAGTACAACAATTAATGACCCTTTATTTTATTATAACAACACTCCTATGTTCTTTATAGCACATTTGTCAAAAAATCAGAGCTATTTAGTACTGAAGCAGGTATTGTTCCTTTGTACTGTAAGAACCATTTGCAAATCCTTATGGGGTGTATTTTCTCTCATTTTATTGCATTGAGCAATAAAATATAAACACAAGTAAATCAAAACAAGTGTGACCATTGTGAATTTCCAAAGATAGCACATGCATCACCAAAAGAAGAGGACCAAAGGGGATCCACATTTGCATCTAATTTGTATAAACTGATACTTTTCATAGTCACAGTTTGCTGTCACTATACTAATTTAAATAGAAGTATAGTATACTCCAGCATAGCATGGAAGACTGTGACCAGTGAAGTGCGCGCCATCAACAGCACCTCAAGTTTGCACTCAAGGTGCTATGGATGGGCACCTTCAAGGCCTAGCTCTTTCTTCTGATGGTTCTCTGGTTCTTATACCAAACTCAAACTGAACAGCCCTTCGAGTAGAGGATCACCTCTTGTAAAAGATTACTCATGGCCACCTTGAACATAGATATGAATGTAAGTAGGGGACTAAGTAGAGGCAAAGGCCCTTGAAAGGCGTTTAATCACGTAAACCTGCCATATGCGGGATCAGAAGCACACCTGTCCCATTACTTCATATTCCCTGTCCCCTGCAGCCATGGATATTAGAGCTATGCAAGCGCGGGCCTTCTGAATGCCAAGTGGTGGGGAATTCTAATGGCGGTCCTCCCTTTACAGGCACAGGGGAACACAGCATGGCATTTTCTTCACAGTCCTTGTTTGGAACAGAGCCGTACCATTCTTCACTCAGATTTTCTGCACTCTGCCTTGGATTCATCTTTTGATCTGGTTCAAACCTTATTCTGCATAGGTCTTCACTGGCACAGATTCCATGTATTGACTTATTATGGTACAAAATGCATCAGCCCCCACACTTTTGTACTGCACTGTGAGACATTTTAGCAGTATAAATGACACTGACTCTAGCATGCAAACAGTGCCTCATTTATGTTAAAAAGTGCACATAAAAATGTCAAATGAATCTAACCAATTCTAGGCTGAGAGAAAAAAACACCTCTACAAGTTTTGCAGATCACCATCATTTGTAATCCTAAGAGGCTGCTTTTGTGCTGGTCAGCCCTGTTTGAACAGGTATGATTACTGTATTATTAGCCCATTTGCTTAAGAGAGAATGTATGTTTTGGAGAAAATTAATCTCCCTAAATAATGCTGACCATAAACTGCAGTATTTGCATGCTTGCAAATACTGGAAGTCTAAGCATATTACAGACACAGCATTTTGCTTAGTGGACAGATTATGTTTTGTTGCACTTATCTTAATTTTGTAGTAACATGTTGAAATCTCCCACCTTGCAGTCTTATCATTTTTTACTATCCATATATTTATGCACTTGGATGAGAAGGAAGGGGAAAGGCAGAAGCAATGTATTTCAAACTAAACCATGCAGAAATGTATTCATGGCATCATTTCCCTTTTAGCCTCATAATAAATTTCCTTGATAGACAGACAATGGATACAGATGTTCAACCTTCTGGTATAATCAATGCATGCTGGGGGAAGCAGGATCATGCTGCAGGCCTCACTCCAGTCTCCATACATTGCCAGCCTGTACCTACAACCAAAACCACAAACTGAGCCACTCCATTTTCTAGGGTACCAGACCATGTAATGTCTATGTACATTTGCAGTGTACACCTGGACGTTCCAGACAATGAATGCATAGAGGCCAGGGGTGGAATCATTAAGTTGATCATACCTGGACTGAAAGCATCTGTTCAGATGTTCTAAGCTATTATCACTGAACCACACCATACACTTTTATGTTCATGCCTCATAGTCCTTTTGCTATTGATTTCCTTTAATCAATTTAAAATGCATTTGGGCTTTTTATTCAGGACATTTCTCTTGCTGAAATTTGTCACAATATTAGCTAAAGCAGGAACAACAATAACATATAGAATATTAAATCATTAGACCTTCAATACACTATTAAACTAAGAAAACATGTTAAAAACATGTAATTTAAATTTAAAGAGTAAATTTAGAGTAATTTAGATAGGAATATGTCATAAACTGGGGCAACAAATAGTTGGGCTAATTCTACTTACTGCTTAAACAAAACAAATCCCAATGTCCATAAACGTGAACCTTAATTCACGGTAGTAGTGCATGCTTACTGAGGTTTCCAACATGGTGTCCATAGAGTCTTCTTTTGGTTCTTGCTTCTCTTGCTTCTTTGATTCTTGCGTCTCTTGATATTAATTTCATTCCTTTAGATTTTTTAAGATTTTAACTAGGAGGTTTCAAAATGTAATGCAAAATGCTACTCTCCATTCATGTTTAGGTTCAAAAGAGAGGGGCTAAATGACGAACTACAAACTTCTGCTTTGCGTTCAGGTTCATGGCTTTCTTGTCACAGCACCTTGCATTCTGGGAAATTAGTGTTTCGTGACTGTCCAGGTCCACAGTGGCAAGCAGTTTATGTATTTACAGCCCACACCACCAACAAGACTGACATTTTATGATAGTGACAAGACACTATCAACATTCCAAATGTGCCCTCTGATCCCAAAAGTTTGGAGACTCCTGCGAAATTGTAAAAGCTGTTCTGTAACTCTCACTGATGACAAAATGTGCTATTTGAAGAACAGATCATTCTTCAGTCATTTGCAATCACCCACTTGGGCAGTCCGCTTAGTGAGGAACTCTATGGCCCTCAACAACATCAGCAGACCTTCCTTCCCAGGACCCATTCAGTTCAGCCTACATGGAACACGACAAATCCCAATTTGCTTCCCTCAACCCTTTCACATTTGTCCTGGATTAGTGCTGCCTGGAGGTCCATACTCATGTGAACTGAGGACCACACCATTCTGGAACATGTGTTTATTTGTGTCTCTTTACGTCTGTCTTCACTGTGTGGCCATGCAGTTCATTCTGTAATATTCTTGCTCTTATTCCCCAGAAAGTTCCCTGAAAGAGTTAAGAAATAAAGAGGAAAAACTGTTTAGAAGGTGGTTGTTGAAGCATTCAATCACAGTATACAATCGAAGTAATTTTAGAATTTTTAACTTTGAATTTTAACCTGGGGTTTAGGATTAATACACAAAGCTAGTGACTTTTTAAGGATGAGTGAACTCATCCATAGACATTTGATATTTACAAAGATAAGTACAGGTCCAAAATGCATCAACCAGCAGATAAGAGAAAAAATATTGAATGATGAAAAGAAAGTCAGGGCAGCCGTGTGAACTCAGGTGATGAAAACGGTCTGAAATCAACCATTTTCACAAGTCTGATGTGGAAAAAAAATTGAAAGAGTTTGAAAAGGAATAAGAATATAGAGACCAGTGGTGGCAAATTGCAACCTGATTTTTTTTTAAAAAAAGATTTGTTCTGTGTTGTCTTCAACTGAAAGAAACCTGAACCAATGGACTATAAACTATAGATCTTCAGTTTCATAAAATGTGAATTGCTCACCAAATAACAGGTTATTTATAGATTAAATTTTCCCTTCCCCTAAGCTCAGGTTTGCTTATCCTGAGTTACCCTCACAACAGCTGACTGAGAAGTGTAAGGTGGGTGTACTCGAGAAGTTCATTCATGCCACACTTTGCAATGAACTGACTTGATTCACACTTTACCCAAATCAGAAGGCAGCTATCCATTGGATTACAATTTTCTCTGGATGTAATGATATAGCTCTTGCACCATAAAAGCATACCAAATGTGCAAAGCATGAATATTTAATTATAAAATGCATACACAATGTGTGTTTTGGGATAGATCTGTACCAATGCATCTCATCAAGTTATTTAAATACATTTTTCTGTATTTAAAAATGCACAAATTGAAGCAAAAATGGGATGGAATGGACCATTTATATATGCAAAAGTGACATAGATCAGAGTTATTGTGGCCTATTCATCCCTCATGTTCTCTAAGACCACGCACTGAGTTTCATGGTGGAAAAGGCGTTTGAAGCCAGGTCTCTACAGACTTAAATGTAATTTTCTCCATCATGCTGGCTTGCACTAGCAAATGATCTAAATTATTCTTTTATCATTTTAACAGAATCTTTATTTGATGTGCGTGCATATCAAATGTGTCTGTTTTGTTCACAAAATATTAATAGGAAGAGCAAAAACCTACTTGTTTGATTTTTGTTTTTAAATGCATGCATTTGTTTCTTCAAAAGCTGGATTTGAGTCAGTAGTATGCCGATTTGTTAGATTCCTCTTTTGGAATGAGGGCAGCCATGTGTCAAATTTTACAGAATCAAACCCTATATATGAAGGATAGTGAAAGGCAGTTCTCTATTTGAAGATGGCCCCTATTTGAATGACTGTCTAGTCCAATTCCAGTTTAAAGATAAAAGAAATAGAAAGCAGGCCCTTAAAGTTGCCAAGCAACTGTTAGTACATGGGCAGTAGTCTGAGCAGCACATGGCATATTTATCCAATACTAAAGAAGACTGGTGATTTCTTATTTACAAAGAACTGTCCTAAATTCTTTTATCTTTGATAAAAACTTTGAAATGTTTGTTCATCTGCAAATCTTCATTTATAAACCCTTAAATCATAGATTTGTTCTTTATTCCTTCACAGTCATAATCTTTTTTTTTTTCTTGTGCAGATTGTCTACATGTTTATAATAGTTATGGGCTCTGTGAGTCAGATACTGGAAGCAGTATGTTAAAGTGCTTCAGGTCCTACCTGCAGGACAACAGATTATTATTCCTGGCAGCTGAGCAAGTTATGATTTGTTCCTATTGTTGAATCTGTGTGAAGCGACTGGTAGAGGTTAGTAAGGGATTTGGGGTACAACGCCATTAGGATTGTAAGGATGCCCAGCTCTAGCTCCTTGCAACATTAGGTGAAGCTGTGAAAGCCCTCTGAAAGTGCCTGGGATCAATGAGGAGTGCTCATGGACCAAGGCCAAACCCTGGCAAAGCAAAAGGTCCTTGAGTCTGAGAGGCAGTCTTATTGCCTGTTCTGGGTGGAGTTGCACTTGCAGTATGTGGCCACCCCCGACTCTGCCTCTGTGATTGGAGGTCTGAATGATCACAGCAGCTAAGATGCCTTCTACCAGCTTTGGCTGCTGCATCAAGCAGCCTGGGATAGCTTTGGCAACAGTGATGCAGGCACGCCTACCCTCAAGATCAGATTATCTAAGTGCTCCATGTGGGGGAGCCTTTAGGGTCAGTCCAGAAGTTGGCCCTACAGTAGGTCAGCTGTTGTTGGGACCTACATATTCATTAGCAAGCCATTCTTAACATTTCGTTATTGCTGTATAAAGCCCCAAAGAATCTGAAATCAGGATTTGATGAAAGTGCCTCCTCCCTTGCCAGCTTGGTCTCCAAGTTCATCAGATGAAGCATGCCAGGGTTTGGCCTTGGTCCATGAGCACTCCTCATTGATCCCAGGCACTGCATAGACTGCATAGACTGGAAGTTTGATTGGAGTCTTCCCACAGCAAGGCCTTCAAAGTATTGGGCTCCTTTCTATGAAATTTGCTGCTTATTGATATTAGGAAGTCACCAATATTTTAATTTTTGGCCTCTGTTGAAGAATTTTTTTATGTAAACAAGCCTTCCCTGACTGCCTTTTTCCATTTTTGGTATAATCTCATTTTAAAGATCTTATTTTTGTATTTTTTATCATTTCTCTTTTTTCTAAAAAAATTTTTACTCTCATGTCTCTTACAGTATGTAGCTGAATATAGAAATAAATACATAGAAATAAATAGCATAGTTACTATTCTTGGGGAATAAAATACTTACTATTCCTTCACTGTAGTGAGTAACCTGCTTTGTGATACCTATGAGGACTCTGCAGGGAAATGAGCATCTATCAACTTCAGTTTCTCTGCTGGCCCATCTCCTCTCATAGTTGCATGCACCAGTGCCTCAAATCACAAAGATTAGATTAATTTAAAACAGTAATATAATTTATTTTATGAAAATATGGACATGCTATTTTATTAAAACATTTATGTTTTGCCTTTCTGTCAAGTCACTGGTGAGGAAATTCACAACATCCAATTAAAGCATCAATAAATAAAACAACCTTGCATGTTACTTTCATAAAATTATTGACAGCAGAATTTACAAAATGACAACTCAGTTATTCCAGACTAACAGCCAAGCTTCTTCTGCTCAGCAGAATACAGGTATCAAGCCAAACAGGCCTTGTTAGCAAGAACAAGGCATCAGTAAGGATTTATCTGGGGCAGTCTTCCTCTATCCTCTATCCAGATCTGTCCACCAGATCTTTCTGACCATTGCTGAGAGTTAAAACCAAAGTACTTGGAGGGCACATGCTTTTGCAGGCAGCCCTAGTTGGTCATCTGACAGCACCCAATTAGTGGAGGGCTTTGCATTCAGTACTTAGCTGAACTAGACATTTCTTCCAGCTTTTCTTCTGAGTGCTGGTTGAGGAATCCATTTGGCACAGTTCCTCCAGAAATCCTGATTGTACTTGGTTTCCACTGCAAAAAACAAAACAAAACAGTATGTAGGGAAAATTACATCCTTGATTATGCGCAACAGTGCAAATCACTGCTTAAAGTACAAAAAAGAAGAAAACAACTACCAAATAAAGTTCTATGGGATCAATTCTGTTTGGTATTTTGGAGAAGAAAAATTATACTTTCTTCCCAAGGCTTCATGCACTTATGATGAGAAAGAAGTCAGAGGAATGACATGAATTGCCTTCCCTGTCCTCTAAGGGGCAGTTCATACTACTTGAACTGAAACGTTAGAGACCTGCTGACTTTTATAAACAAAATTAATACTTTGCACAGGGGGTCTCAGCATGCAGAATGATTAAACTTTCCCTCTCCTGTAATGATCCTGACCAAAATTTTCCTCTACAGCAATTAGCAATAGAGGAAAAAACTCCCATTGGTACCAGTGGTAGATTTTTCCTTTCCAGTAATTGCTGCATGTTGTGATGTTCATCAGAATTACAGATAATGGGACAAAGAGTTAAACCTCCCCTTCCTCTCTGCTGTATTCCTGAGAAAAACCACCCCCCATTCAGCCATGACCTTAAAACCAATCACACACACACATATCTATACAATTAGATAAAGTAATGGCTGTCTTGGCCCTTACTATCTCCTTCTAGGCCCATATTGCTAAGATTCTCCACTTAATTTAAGAACAGACCAAAGGTCCATTTAGTTCATTATCCTGTCTCCTGCAGTGGACAGCCAAACTGTGGCCTAATTCTCACTTCTGGACAATCCTGCTTGAGAATACTGGTGGAATTACCAAGGCTAGAAAGATCAGCCTTAAATTGGTGCACTAAGTCTTTCCTATTTCCATTTGGAATATAATGGAAAAATCCTTTAAAAGCCACCCAAATTAAATAGGTTAAACAAATATGGTCAAATATTTAAGAAATTGTAATAACATGGCCACAGAGATGGCTCTATACTTGCTTGGTTTTTGGCAAGTATTAGCCATTTTCACTAGCTAGGACATAGAGCTCCTGCCGTGTGCAGTAAACATGGAACTGCAGTTTTCATGCAGGAATTGCATGGACACAATGACATGCTGTCACTCAGGAGCTGTGTGGAAGAAGACATGGTTTCTTGAAAACTGGCAGGCATGCAGATTCCAAGGTGCAGCTATAACTGATTGACATATTACTGCAAAATGTATGGATCAGATGAATTGGAATTCTCTCCCCCATCCCTAGTTTCCAACTGGAATGATGTTTTGTATGTGCAGAAGAGTATTCATCCAATAATGTGATTTGCAGGCTGAAGTGATACATCCCAATCCAGTATTACCTCTCGGTGTAATCTAGGCATCTCCTCCTGATTGTTTGCAGCATTTCAGAGGTCTACTGCCTCTGAGCATGAGTGTTCCATTTAGTTATCATTGCTAACAGTGGCTGATGGGCCAATCTGCCATAAATGGACCTAATCTGTTCCACATCCATTGAAGAAAGAAGCCATGCTCACATCTTGAGGTAATGAATCCAATAAGTTAATTATCACATAATTCCCCAAGCAAATTACTTAGATTGGCTTTGCTTATCAAAATAGCCTCTCTTACCTTGTTACAAATGCGCTTTGGTAAGGAGAAGGCTGCAAGTGATAGCTCATGAGATTCCTTAATCCTTCTGGGGTCAGTGGCTTTTAGAAAGGTTCAGTGTTGCTTTAATTTTTCTGTGCCTTGGACAACCAAATTTTAAATTGCTTCCTCTTTTTATTGTGCAATATGATTTATTTCATTGGTTCCTGGTTGCTGCTCTGTAGACATGCTTCTCCAATAAAAATAGAGATGTTGCTCTTTCATAGCTGAAAACAAGACCACCAACTAAAGAACAAAAATCAACAAAATATCAGCTTCACCCAAGACAGAATCCATTTCCATCTCTCCATGGATGTGCAAGTCAGAGATTCATGCCTTTTAATTTGTTTGTTCATACTACAAGATGTAAATCAATATAAGAAATTAGAAAGCAGGGAATCAAAAGTCAGATACAAAATGCTCCCTCACCAACCTGAGATATTCCAAGAACTTCAAAGAACTGCAGAGTAATATTCTCCAAGGACAGCCATTTTAGCTGCAGCAACCCAAAGATTCCTTGCTAATTGACCTTTATTTATAAGGTAAATGACTGCACTTTGCTAAAGTGACTTTATGGAGTATATTGTAACACACCATTACAAGAAGTAGGGCACCACATCAGCAAGACTGTCACACTGTGATAACTAGATGAGGAGTCCTTTTTAAAACAAAAGAGTGGGTGGGAGAGTGGGGGAATATGAACATTTAAGATATTGTCAAAGCATACACACACAGGGAAAGATAGTCCAGAAAAAGTTATTGTGATGTCAGTTCATTAAAAATAAAAAACAGGAAAATGAACAGATTTATTTTGGTCTAAAAATACATACCAAATGGTGTTTGTTTTCTACAATTAAAGATGCCCTTTTTATTATAATGAATCTCAAGATAAGAGTCTTGCAACCAGCAGTTGCTAAGTTCTGTCTGTTATGCATTATCATACATGCAAGCTAGACAAATCGAGGGCAGACATTCTTTCTAATAGAAGATAAATGCTAAGCGTAAACACACACACACTCCTTATGCAGTTAGCTTGCTGAAACAGAAAAGAATATTTTAAGCCCTCAAAAATCATCAGGAAAAACTAAGATGCACCATAACAGTACAATAATCTTTACTCAGAAGTAAGCACCACTGAGTTCAACGGGGCTTTTTCACAAATGTTCCTCTTACTGAAAATCACTATAAAGTTTGTGCTATCAGTTTTGAGCTCCCCATTATGCTGAACATAATTTGGAACTAAAATGTCAGAAAATGAAATGGAAAATAGATGGTCCCTTTTTTTATGTACCCATCTTTGGAAGTTTAAATATTCACTCTACCTGTTTCTTGCAGCTGCACCCAGAAGTGGTGAAGTATATCTTACATGGTAACACTTGTAGTACAGCTTGATTAACCCTGAACAGACAAGGCCTGCAATGAGTACTGAACTGCAATGCAGGCTAACTGCTGGGCTGAGGCAGGGTCCCCACTGCAGTCTTCAGCTCCCTCCTGATTGTGGTCATGCTTGACCTGGCTCTGCATATGAATAGCTTCTCACCACTTGTCTGACTCTTCCAGCTCCATCCATCCAGGGGCATTATGAGAGCAGGGAGCAAGCATCAAACCCCATGCTGCTGCTGCTGCAAAAAAGCATACATCTTTGTATTTTAAGCCTCAGAATCTGCATAGTCATATAATGTGAAATGCTTGATTCCCATAAAACACAATCTGATCCATGTAAAGTGTTCCTGATACATTTTTGGAAGAAAAAAGAAAAGTGACTTTGCTTGACCTTATATGATTAAGAATTCAGTAAAAAAACGTTAAGGACAGTTTAAAAAAGAAAGTAAAAGCATAGCAAACCAGAGTCATCCATACTAATACAATCACACAAAAATCTGCTGTTACAAGTGAAGGCAAAGGAATTTGTCTTCACTGTTCTGACCTAGTTACACTACAAGTGCACTCCATAACAGAAGGTTTATAGCAGCATAGCACTTTAACCAAAGCGTTTGAGTTGAAAAGGTGAGCCAGCAAAAAAGGTCAAAGCCATTAGGTTACTTTGTATGGCCAGGAACGAGTCTAGCAAGAATTCATGATGGTACGCAAGGCTCCATCCTTACTGCATCTTAAACAGCCTTCCTAATCAATTTGATTCTCTGATTCCAGGGTAACGGTGATGTCTGCAAAACCAGCAATTTCATGCTGACTCCATATAGACAGGCTAAGCCAAAACCTTGTTGCTACATTTGGGGGAATTAAGGGGAGACTCAGAACAGATTTCTCTGGCATATTGGCCCTTCAATATGAGTAATCTGGCCTGAAAGCCAGAAAGCCCAGCAGTAAATAGCTTTAAATGTGATTGAAAGTGCACAGGTCTAGTACTTAGAAATTGCCTGGTCATTGTCAAATGACATTTTAACCACACGCTTTATAGGTTAATTAAATAATAAAATGAATTAATTACTCCATTTCTTAGCACACAAGCCCAGACTATTTAAGAAAAGATGGCATCTGGGCCAACTGATGAGGACAGGCCTGCACAGGTCGCTAGAACCAATGGCTCACCTTCTGACCTCTCTATGAGTCATAGTTTAAATAATGTAGAGCCTGCTTTGACTTAAGAACCAATTTAGATACACCACTGGGCTAAAAGCCTCTCCTCCCGTCCTACTGCATTCCTCAGAAGGTTACAGGAAAATTTGAGGAAGAAATGAGGTTTTGTTCTTTCCTCTTCCTTCTGTTTTTGTTTATTTTTATCAAATGTTTCTCTTTTTCCACTGAATTTTGTCAAACTTTCTTCTTTCACAAAGTACGTGTGTGTGTGTGTGTGTGGTGTAATCCCTTGCTTCAAGTTATATCATTTCATCAGGATACATGTAGTCTTATCCTGGCAATCTTTATTTGGAAGTTTAGAGCTAGAGCACATGGAATGCACATGTTACGTCTCAGGTTTAATTCCTAGCATCTCCAGTTAGAAAGATCAGGTAGCTCATCAGGTGATGGTCTGATTGGAAAGTTGCTGCCTGTCTGAGCATAGGGCTAGATGGACCATTGTTTGAGGTGGTATAAGGCAGATCAGCATGAGAATGTGCTCAGAAGTCAATTGCTGCCACAGACAAAATCCTTCAAGTGGAGAGGGCTGGTTTCTACTCACACATTTAAATACCCATATCTCTTTTTCTCTGTGTGAAAACAGGCCTTGGAAAATGCACACATTTCCCAAGCACAATGAATTCTTCCCCTTTCTGGTCTCACAAGCAAGCAAAAGTTCAGATAATAACTCAGGTACATCAAGTCCCACCACTGTACTGCTCTCTGTTGCCGCTGTTTGCTAGCAGCATGGCAGCACTGTACAAGTGGCTACTTCAGTCCTTGCCAATTACAATTAAAAATAAATCATTGTTTCCCCTTCAGATCACCTTCTCACAAAGAACTTCAATCATTCCTGCCCTCAGTCTGGTGTCAAGGCCATCCAAATGCACATCATCTACTTTATGAATATGGTAGCTAATAAAAAAGAATCAGAATACATGTTAGTTAGAATGGGTGGTGGCAAAGCTGATCTTATAAATTTCAAGAATATTCTCCAAGAACTTGCTCCCAGAGCTGAAGAGTTTGCACACAAAAGACTTACACTGAGATGAACAAGGACTCCATTTTTATTTTGCCAAGAATCATCTACAGCAAACTGGAACAGGCTTCTGGCTGACAGGATCTCCTTCCCCAAGAACACCAAAATCCACTAGCAGAAACCTGGAATTAATATGCTTGGAATTAAAGAATGCTGAATTCTTGGTTGAGTTTTAGAACTGTAGGAAGTTCATGGTCTTTCCAGATTTTCCACAAGTCAGTCCTGGTTTTCACCCTAAGCTTTCTTCATTTCAGCAGTATGATATAGGGGATGTTTGGGGGGGGGGTGCATTTTGTTGTTGCCATCATTGAAGAATTGCTAGGCATAAATCTTTGCTTCTGCAAATCATCCAGGACTCCCTGATCGACACTGTGGCTATCCATAGACAAGAAATCAGCAAGATGTTAGAACTGAAGTAATCTTTCCTTCATACCAATAACCCACCCATAAGATAAATTAATATAACAAAGAGGCTCATACATATAAAAAGGATAAAATCAAGAATGCTCCTCTTGGCCATCTCCTCGGGGAGTGTGGAATCTGCCTCTTATCTCAGTTTGGGTGGCTTTTGCCCTTGAAGAGTATTATGTTTTACTTGTATGAAACTTAGATCCTTGCCTAATCAAAAGTAGCACACACAGAAAACTCAGTGATCCCAGATACCTTCTCAAGGTTGACCAAGAGTGAGGAGGTCAAAAGTACTTGTGTCTGAAAACAAAATCAGCAGAGATATCACAAAATTTACCCACTACGTTTTCTTGGCATTCAGTGGTCATACAAAGGCCATGAAACCACCCAATTGCTCTTTTCCTATACACAGCATCTTTAGGAAAGATGGGAGGAGTATTTGAGCAATGTCTTCAGTCATGCATTCTTATAGCCTTGTGCAAAGGAACTTTGTGTGAACAAACCTGCTCATAGTGCCCTCCCCCTCCCCCCGTGGCCTAGCCAAAAGCTCTGATTGCTGGCTCTTGTGCCTCCTACATCCGCTCAGCAAATCCTATCAGTGTTTGGTGCTGGGAGCGAAAGCTAAAACTATGTTTGTGGTGGAAATCCCTACCTATTCATTCATTTCTTGAAGATACTTCTTATATAGCAGCTTAGCTGATCTTGCCTTATTGGTACTTGGTGTGTGTGTTTGTTCCTTCAGAATTCTTCATATTGTTAAAATGATATATTTCTATTCAGAACAGTACGTTCTTTTTGTTCCAGGGTTGATGTCATAAATCTTGTATTGTACATTTGGTGGTTTGTTCAGTGACACGTAGCAATATTTATCTTACATTCCACTATTTCCATTTGTCCTCACACTTTTCCACATTCCCTTTTGAATCTGAAGTGTATTGAACTTTGTTCACTGTACTTCAGATGTCATGGTAGATGGATGACTTTTCTGTAAGAATGAGCATTGAAGCTGGCACTCGAAGGGTAGATTTGATGCCGGACATACATTATTTTCTTACAAATACGTTGGCATATCAATAGCTGTCCCATATTTTGTTTCCGCTATTCCTTGCACAAAATGCATCTGTTGTCAAACTTTTTCTACATCTATGAATCAAGAAAAGGTGTATTTTCCCCCTCAAAGGAGAAAACCTGATTCCCAGGGCATTTTAATACCTCATATAAATATCCCTTTATAGTCTGGCCAGAAGAAAATACAGATAACCCAGTAAAACATTAATCTTCTGTGGTTCTGCTACATGGATTTTCTCTTATATTTCCAACTAATAATGAGAACAATGGAACAAAAAAAGCCCTAACCATTATTTCATTAATAAGACCAAAGCTGCATTTCTTTTTCTTTGATATGTTTATTAATACCTTTTAAACCTGAATAACATATTAATACAAATCTTCATTTGAATAATGAAAAATTAAACCGCTCATGCTGTCTATAAAGCACTTTTAAAGGCATATTTTAAAGTGGCTGTAGCAAAAGTGGTGGCACAAATTAATCGGTTTTTGGGACTTGTTGCATGTTCATGTGTTGTTGGGCTCAGTACAAGCCCTCCCACTAAAGAAACATTCATGAGAAATAAAGCAGGAATTTACTTAAAATGGGAAAAGGGATAAAACGGATGGATTTTAGGCAATTGAAGCAGAAGCAAACAATGAAGAAAGTGGTCAAAGAGGAGACTTAAAAAAAATGAATATGTTCATGTCACACATGGGAAGGTTACTGGATCTACTTGATATGTTTAAAGTATTTGGTTGATGCAGATCAAAAAGTGCTGGTCCCCATATTCATGTCTTTCACTTGAACACCATAGCTACCAGTAACATCTGCAGTAGCAACCACAGACCTAAATTTCTCCTCATCAACAGCTGGGAAGGAGAGGAGGAGAAGATGGAAGTGTGACCAGAGAGAGCAGGAGCAATAGTATGGCAATGAGGAAGAGAAGGAGCAAAGAGCTGATACCAGGGTTTTGGTAGGTGCCCAACTATGCTACTTGGACTGTTGGCTCATAATAGATCCATGTGATATGCAGTGACATTCAATAACATTAGCCGCCATGATATGTGATGCATTATGTACATGTATGAAAATGTACCAATAAGTAAATAATTGAATGACACTGGTTATGAATATTTTTACAGAACAAAAGTGGTTTTGTTGTTCAATATGATAGTTATAACTCACTTAAGAATAAATGAAGAGAGATAAATCTTGAAACTTTAGGTTTGTTGTTTAAACAATGGAAGTTGTTTGGAAGTACATGAGTTGGTGATCTGGAAAACTCTAGAGGACAGAATGAAGATCCAGGGCGATCTTGATAAACTTGAACACTGGGCTGAAACCAACAGAATGAAATTCAATAAGTACAAGTCCCAAGTCCTCCACTTAGGAAAAAGAAACCAAAGGCATCGATACAAGGTGGGGAATATGTGGCTTAACAGAACTGAACAAGAAAAAGATCATGGAACAATTGTGGACAATAGACTAAACATGAGCCAACAATGCAATGCAGATGCCAAAAAGGCAAATGCTATTTTGGGATGCATTAACAGAAGTATTACTTCCAAATCGCAAGAAGTAGTAGTTCCTCTATACTCCACACTAGTCATACCTTACCTGGAATATTGTGTCCAGTTCAGGGCACCAAGATTTAAGCAAGATGCAGGTAAATTAGAAAGGGTCCAGTGGAGGGCAACAAAAATGATCCAGGGTTTGGAAACACTGCCCTATGAGGAAAGACTGAGGGAACTGGGCATGTTCAGCCTTGAGAAGAGAAGACTGAAGGGAGACATAATATTCTGCTATAAGTACCTCAAAGGCTGTCACAAAGAGGAAGGTCAAGATCTCTTCTTGCTGATGCCAGAATGTAGGACTGGGAATAAATTCAAGTTGCAGCAACCCAGATTCAGGCTGGACATCAGGAAAAGCTTCCTCACAGTCAGAGCAATACGACAGTGGAACCAGCTGCCTAGAGAGGTGGTGGGCTCTTCCACACTGGAGACATTCAAAAAGAAACTGGACAGCCATCTGAGTGGGATGGTGTAATGTGGTGTCCTGCAACAGCAGGGGGTTGGACTTGATGGCCTTCATGGCCTCTTCCAACTCTGCTATTCTATGATTCTATGAAGCCCTAATTTAGTGTGTCAGCCTTATGAGTCCTGGTTGTTTCTTTGATGGCATGAGACGGTGTAACTTAAGGTATATCGTGCAACTGACAGACGTACAGTGGTTGTACAGAAAGTATTTGGCAGATCTGCTTCTAGTTTGCTCGGTTTGCTGAATATGAGATCAGTTCAGGGTTCAGAAAAGACCCTGCATTTTCTATTATTCTTCCTTCATATTTGTCCACTCCTTACTGCTTTATTTATCAGAGATTTAAAGTGGCAAGTGCAGAACATGAGAGGGGTTTTTTAAATCTTAAAAACATTTGCAAAATGAAAACTCTTTGATTGCAGAAATGACTTGACTGTTTTGACAACAAAGCAGCAGTTGAAGCAGGAGTTAAAATGTGCAGAAATATCTGCTTCCACATTGTTTTAACTGATTTGCAGTAACACAAGTTTGGGTACTTGATCTGCAGCCCTGCAAACACTTACTTGGGAGCAAGTAGTACATCTGAATACAAGCAGATAGGACCAGGTTCTTCGAAGCATCAATGTACTAGAGGAAAGCTGACCCTTTTTTAACTGAAGGTGGCCATAGGGGAAGCTTCTATTATTAAAGCACATTGTTTGGTATGATGGGCAGATGGTGACTTATTTTTCATATAAAATTTGGATATGAGCCTTAGATCAACTGATAGCATCTTCAATATAACCCTGATGTGGAGTATCATAAAGGGGAAACTGTGGTAAGAATAATATGCTATGTGACTTGACAGAGCCATCATTTGGATGAATTAATATCACTAGGCAGTCCCCATGTATCCAAACTGTTTTCCATTGGGCTAACATCTGCCGTGTGAACAAATAATATATATGCTTTTAAAAAGAAGGCACATATTAATAGCTTTTACTGACCTTGAAGGCCGCATTATTATCTGATATATTGTTCAACAAAATCATGGCAAACCACAAAGGCTCCAGCATTGCTATTATTACAAAAGGGGGCACTTTGAAGCTTTCAAGATACTTTAAAAGTTATTCAGGCATGGAGGAAAAATCACTGCTGCTAATTTTGTGCTATTAGCCTCCCTGTCCTTGGGCCACAGAATTGTAGCTGAGGAAGGGAAATAATCTTTTCCATTAACATCCTTCCTCTCCCAAACAGCAATTCACAATCAAATATTCATCCATAAAGGAGGTATAGGTATCAGAATATTAAGTTATCTAGATATCAGCCAAAGTATCAACTACTGCTATTTTTTCCTACCATTGTCCCTTACCCTGAAATTTAATACTTCCTTGACTTTAACAGTTGTCTTTCAACAGGAACAGGGATGTGTGAATGTCCAGATATTGTTGTACTGCAACACCCATCATCCCTCACCATTCTGTGTAGTAGTTAGGGCAGATGGCACTGGCTGTCCAAGAACATCTGGAAGGCCTCAGGTTCCCATTCAGCTTACAATTGTAGTCTCTTCATGCCAAGAAGACTATAGATCTTTCACTCTTGCCCATCCGTTCAAGACACATTACTTCTGTCAGGAAAGAATCTGCACTCCTTAATAGCAAATTCTCTGCTTGCATTTCCTTTTTGCTGTGAAATAAGCCAGCACAGTTGTAAGTTCAGTATAAGTAATAATTACTAGTCCCAAGACTATCTGAAGTCCATTTCCGACTGCCAGATTGTCAGTTCTTTACACAGACAGTGAATTTTAAGCACCAGCTTCGCATTTGCTATGAAATTGTACCAGGGAGGTATCACACTGTTGCTCTGGCTTATTATAAACTAGAAAATGGTTCCATGTGTTTCGTTAAGCCTGTGTAGCTCCAATGAAAGGTGAAAACAAAACTCTGACACCCATTTTACTTGCTCATCTCAGGAAATGTATATCTAGGTAATGTCATATAATTCGTGCAACAGCATCTTCCTTAGCAGTATGCACTGGTCTAGGGAAAAACATTTTACATATAATGGCATGTAAATAAGTCTTTACTACCATTATCAAAAAGAGGGAGCTCTATAATACATTTTATACTGTATTGTGTATGTACTGTAAACATCATAGAGAGTTTTAGGAGCTTAAGGGTGCAAACCCATGCATGTTTAGATAGAGAAAGTGCCTACAATTCCCAGCATGCCTCAGCCAGCCATGTCTAGCTGGGATATCCTGGGAGTTGTGGCCATTTCTTTGGATAAACATGCATAGGATTGCACCTGAAGTAATATGAAAGTAACCCCCCCCCAAAAAAAAAACCCCTGGGGAGTAGGGTCTGCTGAGTTCACTTCGTGTAGGAGTTAAGACCCTACATATTCTTACTTTGGAATAAAACTACTTCAAGAGAAGGCTTTTATGCAGTGTATCCAGATATTGATGCTGTCTCCCACACACAGACCTACCATATTTTCCTATTACATTCTCTGACTTTTCTCTTACCAAGGAAAATCCTTTAATAATCATTTCCTTAAAAAAGAAATGGTGGAAAACCTGCACAGCATCTTCTGACAATTAATTCTATGACACCTCCACAGGGAAACTCCTAAATTCCCACTGAGCTCAATGGGATTTACTTTCATGTAGATTTGCAGAATTTTGCTATTACTAGCTAATAAGCTTGTTTACAATAGGGATGAAAGAATCAGAGAGGTGAGGCTTGATTAGTACCTTCCTGTGCTTGATTGAAAGCTTTTTGCTTTTTGGTCAATTGGGAACGTGCACACTTGGCTAGACATTATTTAAAGCACATGCTCCAATATGCACTTTTCCAGTCATAGACTGAACAAATTGTTTCATTTCTGAAATACACATTTCCAAATGCATTTTAATGTGAATGGAAATCTGGAAATATGCAAGGTTTTACAAAAATGTGTTTGCATTCAGGGGTGCAA
Source organism: Varanus komodoensis (assembly GCF_004798865.1). Classification (NCBI taxonomy): domain Eukaryota; kingdom Metazoa; phylum Chordata; class Lepidosauria; order Squamata; family Varanidae; genus Varanus; species Varanus komodoensis. The sequence goes on along the minus strand of NW_025335589.1, from coordinate 20,152,891 downwards.
ATAGGGAAAATCAAATAAAATAGAATCCTGATATATCCCTAATTTAGGACTGTAAGCCTGAAATGCTTGGGTTTGGCAATCAGCATTGTTCCAACTGAATGAAATCTGGACCTTTGTTTGACTGCCCAATTTGTAGTTGGTGAATGGAGAGTCATTCTTATGACTGTGCATGTGCATGCAGATCCTCTGGAAGGTGAGGACTCTAATTGGGATGGGGTACATCATTTGGCCTGAGGGCCTAATTCAGTTTTGCAGACCTTTAAGGTACTGCATTCCAGTGGAGATGAATCCAGGGAACAAAATCAAACCCTTCCACCCCAGGATGTTGTTACTTATATAGGAGCATTTTAACTTTTAGAACTGGAAAAAATATTGCATGGACATCAGGAAAGTGCCAATTCTTGGGGCAAAGGGCATATGTCTGACATAAGGGGACATGACACTTGGGGAGGAAGAGTGTCCCAGTTTGGCATTTGGCCCTGAGGTTTTCTGCTACTATCCTAGAGGGTGAGATGTTCAGCAGCTTGCAGAGTCAACCTCCACACCAAATGTTTCTTTTCCTGCACCTATTTGCTTTAATTACAATTTTCAGAATATTTTCAATCTCCTGCCCAGGCTTCTTGCTCAGGCCTAAATGTTATCAGCTTCCTTGATACATTTTCACTACCTATTATTTCATAATTACTGAAGGTATATTACTGCTGAAATCAACCTTGGTGTTTTTCCCATGTGTGTTTTCTAATAAAAGAATGAAAATGAATGTTTTGCCCATATGATTTGTCTATAACTTCTGGAACATTTTTCTCTTATGCCATTTGTTTAGCAATGTTACCAATGACTTTCCAGAAAGGTGAATAATACCCACACACTTTTTAGTGTCAACACGCAGCAGAGCAACACAAATTGATAAGTGTTGATAATGGGAAATTATACTTTTTTTTACAATGTAGGATAAGGAGATTAGCTGCAAAGGGAGAATGAGCTCTTGCGTCTTTTCAGGTGAAAAGAATCACAGCTGAAAGGGAAAGCACATGATGAAGCTCCTGGATACTTGTTCTAGTATTTCCAGCTAATGTATCAAGTAATGTAGCTTTCTTTCCAAAATGTTGGAGAGCCACTTGGGACACAGAAGTATAGGAAAAGATAAATAGACTAGGGATACTTATGGAATTTGAAGTTTGCATTTCTGACACAAACTGTCCTGATCCACAGTTCCTACACTAAAATAGATTTAATTTTGTTTTAACCAGAATTTATCCAATACTCATCTTCCAAAATGGACTCTGGACTTGAACACAGTCTATAGCCTGAAGTCCATATATGTTTTTGCTTGCTAGGCAATAAAAATGTGTTGAATAAAAGGTTATATTTCATGTGAAGTACACATGCAGATACTCTGAAAAGCACTCCAATCAAAAAATATATTTTAAAAATATACATTTCAAAAATGCAGAGAATTTATGTTATGAATGCACACATGAAAAATTGACAGAGATGGGAAATAAGCACAACCATCCCTAATAGTTTTCATGCATGGGAAGAAAAGCTGGGTCTTACTGGATCAAATTCCAGCTTCCACCACTGTTATACAGAAACTAAGCATGCTGTTGTTACTCTGTCTACTAATGCCACTCACCACTTTTATCAACAAGGTCACATGGTTGACTCAGTTCACACAGCATTATAAGGAAACACTAGAGAAATGCCATCTGCACTAGACAGTGAAATGATTAAGATTCCAGAATGTTGCATTATTCTCCAGCCAATACTTTCCAACTTTATGTTGTGGAAGCTAGAACTAGAATTGGAAGAAAGTTTTTCCTTACAGCTGGTGATATTTCTAGCATTCCACTGTTTTGTTTATTATGATCTTATTCAAAGCCTCAGAGACTTATTTGAAGAATGTAGTTACATGATCCAGCTAATTTACAAAAAGTAATACTTAAATGACACATTATCAGCTAGGTATATTTTGTACGTATCAAGTGATAGGCATTCTTGTCTACCGCAGGATCCCTGGAAGCATCTCATATGTTCATGCTTGTTATATTCAGTTCAGTTAACACACCAGATACTGACAAACTGTAAAGCAACTGAAGACAGTGTAGCTAAAGGTTGACAGCTAAGATTGTAAAGATTGCCTTAAATACTAGGTGGAGGCAATATCATTTTAACCTCAAAACTGACCGAGCAACTATATCAAGTAAAAGGACATAAAAAAACTTTAATCAATAGAGAGATGTCATGATCACACAAAAAAAGAAGAAGAAAAATGATTGTAAGTCATAGTGATGGATTTTCTTGCACAATATGCTTCTACTTCTGTACTGCCACAATACCAAAGAAAACAAGTAGGGGGAAAGCAAAGAAAGAACGGGACTCTATTTTTGAAACAACAAATGGCATGAAGATTGAGAGCACCAGCTCAGAAAAATCTTTGAATGCAAGGGATGAGTGATCAAGGACAATGATTTCTTCAATAATTACCATATCAATATCATATCAATAATTTCTTCAATAATTATCATACATAGCCAACCCAACATGTCCTTGAGGAAGCACAATAAAGAGCACACAAGATCTCTGATTAACTAACTCTAATTCCAAGCAATCTGAATGTTTTCTTTGATGTTTGACAATAGCTGCTCATTCAAAGACTATTTGATATACTAACAGCTTCCTTTTCAGCTTTCTTGCAGAAAATTGAGGAATTTTAATTACAAATGTCAAACATTCTACTGGAGCTATAAAGATGATGCCTGGTCAAACCTGATTGTGTAAACATATACGCACATACACACCTGAAAACTCTGTATTTCATTACTACTAGGAGTAGCTGTTAGTACCATTTATAGTTAGTCTAAGCACATATATTTCTACATTTCACAGAGGAATTAAACTAGGTCATATCTTCCATCTAGACATGCAATTTAGTTCATAAACAGAGACCATCCTGAACCTCACAAGATTCAATAGCGTTCCAAAGTTCCTTTCAGAGCCCAACTGCTGCTCCTGCTGAAAATATGGCTATTCAAATGATATGACGGGTTTATGGTGGGTTATTTAACTCATGGTGAGACAGCAACATTTGTATGGTATGTGTGGCCACCATTTTCAATATGCAATTCCTTCCTGGAGTTTGTCATATCATGGGAACCCAGTGAAGAGTGGTTATGCAAGGGTTGTACCCTCACTGCGTTCACATGACATGGCAATCCTGGCACCCATGATGAGCCATGGTGTGTGTGTCATCCAAACCAGGTCCAATGTTTTGCATCCTAAGCACCTGTAGAAGCGAAGGCACCAGAATTATCCTATAGAAAGCATAGGTCATTTGCAAGGATCAGATTCAGCAAACTTTCCTATTTACAGCAATGCCTGTAAATATTTTTTCTCCATATTAGTTCTAGACTTCCAGTGGTTAAATATAAACAGAAAACCAGTAATAATTTGCTTCTTTAGTTTAATGACTGACACTAACGATTTAGTTAGCTTTTGTATGCTGCCATCAGTTTTGTTGCTGTTATTTATTTTTATGCTTATGTTGTTTATAAATGATGTATGCTGCCTTGAGCATTGCTTTTTACTTTGGAAGGATACGATCTAAATTTTCAGAGAAAGATACAGACAGATAAATATGGGACAGTACCCATGAGAGGAAAGAATTTTATTCCAAATAGTGTATTATGGGTTTGAAACGATTCTGTAAATTAGCAGAATGCTCTGGGCCAGCCTTTCCCAACCTGTGTCTTCCAAATGCATTGGGTTACCAACTCCAGCACTGGTCATGATGGCTGGAGCTGATGCAGATTGAAGTCCAAAGCATCTAGAGGCACCAGGTTGGAGAAGGCCATTCTAGGGCCATTGCTAGCATGGTATTTTCCTACTGGCATCCTGTTGCCACTGTTTGGTCCTGGAAAGTAGCATGTAGTGACCCCAAAGCCAAGAACCAGGAGTCACAGGTCTGAAGACTAAATCAAAAGCAAAGGACAAACCAGGAAAATGGAGCAAGTTTGAGGTGAGGACACAAAAATGTATGTGCGCTCAGGAAAAAACTTGTTCAAGCAAGGCTCAACAGGAAGAGTTTCTGATATCCAAGAGGATTCAGTAGGTGAGATCAGTCCAAGATTTATTTATTAAGTTGATTGGATTTTTACCCTATCTTCCTACCAATAAAAATGGCACTCAAGGTAGCTTACAGTCTTAAATAAAACTTGACTGGAACAAGAATAAAGCATTAAAACAAATACAACGACAACGCATAAAAACAACATCCAGCCCAAAGGACTTGCTTGCAAGTCAAAGGTCTTGGGGAGGAGGGAGGGCAGAGCAGGGAGAAAATAAGGTCTTTGCCTGCTGGCAGAAGGACAGCAGAGAGAGAGTGACCCAGGTCTCTTCTGGCAGAAGGTGGCAGACGAAAAGGCTCTCTTTCTATTGCCACCACATGTACTTTGGAAGGGCAGGATCATACAGGAGAAGACAATCCATCAGGCTGTCTGGTCCCAAGTGTGTGGGGCCTTGTGGGTGATAACCAGCACTTCATATGCTGTCTCTAAACAGATCCTTATGACAGCAGCAGGGGAGTCATGAGCCGCCTCTAACTAGTCTAAGCCAGCAGTTTTACAGCAGCCATCTGGACCAGCTGAAGTTTCTGGACAGTGACCCAAGGCAGTCCTACATAGAGCACATTACAGTAGCCCAAACAGGGTGTAGCGAAGGTGTGTATGGCCGAAGCCAGATCAGATGTGCTCAGCTCAGCTGCACAACTGGACCGTAACAAGATACTGAACCACCTAGGCTGGCAAATGCTACAACAAGAAGTTAAGCAGTTCACAATGTGGAGCAATCCAGACACAAACCCAAAGGCTTCCAGTTCGAGTTCCTGACACTTGTACACTTGAGGAAAGATGTAGGCATGCATTATTTGGAAGGTCCCAGGGGCTCTGAAACTGGCATACATCTCACTGAACTATTCTGATGTCACATCTGGCTACATCCTCATAGACAGCTGGAAAGTATGGGTGAAGAACAACATTGGATACACCTAGTTGTCTGAGTCTTGCAACTGAGAGTCAGTGTGGTGGACTGGTTAAGAGCATGGGACTGGGACTCAGGCAATCTGGACTCTAGTCCCACTAGAGCCTTTGGGCCAGTCACAGACTCTCAGCCCAGCCTATCTTACAGGGTGAGGATAAGATTGAGAGCAGGAGTTGGAGAAAGATGTAAAGCCATTTTGGGTTCCCTAGAAGGAAGAAAGGTAGGATATAAACATAACAAATGATAAAAACATTTTTCTCTTCTTCAGATTATACCATAATCATAAACTAAAGGTAAGCCCAGTGTGTGTGCGTGTGCGCGTGTGTATGATTTTACTCCACCAATAACCAATGCTATTACATAATATTATTAAAGTTATAATTTTACTTATATTTTATCTACTGAACTTAATGTCTTAGTTTTACAAATAGTTTGCACTAAGTGTGGTGGGAAGGATTCCTCTATGAGCAGGAGAAGACATCTCAAATTATCTTCTCGGTTTGATAAAATTTCCATTCAATGTTTTTTAATACTTAAAAAATCAGTGGGTATATCAAGGAGATGCCAATTAGGAATCCATTCTTCCTGACCTTTACTTAGTTCAGTAATCCCTCTGAAATTTGAAAAGGCACGGATTAATAAATTAAATGTGAGGAACACCTTGGCTCACCTATAAAGACAGAGTTTGAAAAAACCTGTATCATTCTTTACAGTAGCTTATAAATCTACATGATTGTGCAAAGGAGTATCTATCTTTATTGTTCTGCACATGCAGTTTCCCTAGTTTATAACATGTCTGAGTCATTCCTATATTATCTTTATAATGTGATGAACTGATCAACCTGTGTAGCCTTCAGATTTAAATGCAAAATTAGAGAGAAAAAACATGAAGAAACATAATGCTTTCTCTGTTCACAGTTATACATGGATGTGCTCTAACTTCACGTAGTGCAGCCTTCTCAAACCTGGTGCCCTCCTGATGTTTTGGTCTACTGTCCCAGGATTCCTGGTCATTAACCATGCTGGCCAGAGCTGATAGGAGTTGAAGTCCAAAACATCTGGAGGGCAGCAGGTCGAGGAAGGCTGAGGCAGAAACATGTTGCATACAAAATCCAACAGATGAAAAAAGTTGTAGAATTAAAGCATGGCATCTATGATGCTGAAAACACTTTGGATCAGGACGTCTGAGAAACCAGATAAAATTTAGTGGGAATCACACTTACCCCATAAACGATGTCTGGCCATGCCCGGTGGGAGAAGTGCTCCTTGCAGCTCCTTGCAGCTCAGTGCAACAAAGAATGAATGAGCCAGCCTCGGGCTAGGCAGAAAATGCAATTGGCGAACCAAAAGGGAGCATAGCTAAGCCACCTCATCCAGCCCACACCGGATTACATTATCTCTGTTAGGTGGAAATGGCAATGTAGCCACACTGTTCCTCAGGCTGTGCAGGAGACTCCCTGCATGAGATGCCAACTCAGTCATTCACTCATAAGGCTGAAAATCCACTCAGAAATGAAAGTCTTCTTTTTAAAAGGGTTTGGCTTGTTCTAAAGAGAAGCTAGGAGAGAGGACTTCTGGACCACCATCTGCTTGCTTGGGTGTGATTCATAGTTACCCAGGCAAGCAGATGAGTGGTTGCTTTGCAAACCTGGCTGTGATAGGCAACATAATCTGCCTTACTTTCAACAAAAAGAAGTATTGGACAAGTTTGGTTGTGAATCTAATTGGACAAACAGGAGATGCCTTTCTCAATCTAGGCTTTGAAGTTCAGAGTTGATGGATTCTGTTCCTGCTGCAGTTGACATTCTCTTGATGAAGATCCTTTCATTTGAAACAGAAGCTTGCTTTAAAAAAATCTGTCTTGTCAAGCCTCTTTTTTCTCTTGCTCTCTTTGCAATCTGTCTCAAAACTTGGCTGGGAGGCTTATTGAGAATTTACTTTCTACACTGGGCTGGCAGCCTCTCTTGTTCTCTTCCATTTCTCGATTGCTTCTTTTAATTACTGTTACTCCTGAAACCAACTGCTTCTCCCCAATAAAACAAACAAACTCGATTTTCTGGCTGCACAGTTTACAAAGCTGCTAGAGATAAATTGAGAGATGGTTATTCTTTCTTTTTCTTCTGAAGTCAATTAAAAAGTGCTGAAGGTAATGTATGACATCTGGGCCCCATTTGAGTTTGATAATTCATTTGGTGGAACGATGAATACCTGCACATTCTCAACAGAAGAATAAACTTGTGTTGTGCATAATGTCAAAAACATGGCCTCTAAAGTATATTTATTTATTTAGACAATTTATAATCTGCCTTTCAGGCTGATATTAATTAGTTTCCTTTGACACTCTCAGCCTATGCATTGCCTTACCATTATATTTATTTCTGACTTTAAAATATATATTCACAGGCTTAAACCTTTCAAAGGGAAGTCATACAGTTTATTTTTAATAGTGTGAGGAAATCCTAAGTGATTAAAAATTCTCATTTATCAGCAAGTACACATGCTGGATCCCCTCTTAGTCATGCTTCATGTAGACACACTAAAATCAACATGACAAATAAATCATCATAACTTAAATCCAACTTATTTCAGTAGGTCTACTTTTGTTGTTCCTAGTTGCAAGGTTGTGTCTGACCCATTGTGACCCTATGGACAACATTCCTCCTGGCCTTCCTGTCCTCCACCATCCCCTGGAGTCACTTAAGATCACACCAACTGCTTCAGTGACTCCATCTAGCCACCTCATCCTCTGCCATCCCCTTCTTCTTTTGCCGTCAATTGTTCCCAGCATTAGGCTCTTCTCCAGTGAGTCCTTGCTTCTCATTAGGTGGTCAAAGTATTTGAGTTTCATCTTTGGTATCTGGCCTTCTAAAGAGCAGTCAGGGTTAATTTCCTCTAAGACTGACTGGTTTGATCTCCTTGCAGCCAAGGGACTCACGGGAGTCTTCCCCAGCACTACAATTCAAAGGCCTCCATTCTTTGGCGCTCAGCCTTCCTTATGGTCCAGTTTTCACAGCCATACGTTGCAATTGGGAAAACCATAGCCTTGACTATACACAGTTTTGTCGACAGGGTGACGTCTCTGCTTTTTAGCATTCTGCCTAGATTTTGCAACAAGAAGCTCATATTCTGAGCTACAGTCAGCTCCTGGTCTTGTATATACTGACTGTATAGAGCTTCTCCATCTTTGGCTGCAGAGCACATAGTCAATCTGATTTCTGTGTTGACCATCTGGTGAGGTCTATGTGTAGAGTCGTCTCTTGGGTTGTTGGAAAAGAGTGTTTGCTATGACCAGTGTATTCTCTTGACAAAATTCCACCAGCCTATGCCCTGCTTCATTTTGTACTCCAAGGCCAAACTTGCCTGTTATTCCAGTTATCTTTTGGCTTCATACTTTAGCATTCCAATACCCCATGATGATAAGAACATCATTTTTGGTGTTAATTCTAGAAGGTGTTGTAGGCCTTCATAGAACTGGTCAACTTCAGCCTCTTCAGCATCAGTGATTGGGGCTTAGACTTGGACTACTGTGATGTTGAATGGTTTGCCTTGGATTCGAACTGAGATCATTCTGTCAATTTGGAGATTGTATCCCAGCACAACTTTTCCTACTCTTTTATTGACTATGAAGGCTACCCCATTTCTTCTGAGGGATTTATACCTGATGGTCATCTGAATTAAATTCACCCATTCCTGTCCATTTTAGTTCACTGATTCCTAAAATGTTGATGTTCAGTCTTGTCATCTCTTGTTTGACCACGTCCAGCTTGCCTTGATTCATGGATCTTACATTCCAGGTTCCTAAGGAATATAGATCTTTACAGCTTTGGACTCTCCTTTCACCACCAGATACATCTGCAACTGAATTAGGCTTTGAGCCTAGCCTACCTCACAGGGCAAGCTTCCTTGGATTCCTAACAGGAGGAAAAATTGTAGTATATAAATGTAACAGAAGTAAAGAAATATAAAGAAAAATGTTAAGCAGTACAGTTAATAAAAAGGGAGTCCATTAAACATGAGCAAATCAGCCAGTTTCTTTTTTGCATGCATTTCAGTCTTTAAAACCACAAGATCTTTCCATCCCAAATTAAGGGAAAAAACCTCATAGCTGAGAAAGGAGTAGAACCCAGAACTCCAGAGTCCTAGTCCCATACTCTTAACCATTACATCACACTGGCTCTCTATACAGCTGTACATGTTTAGGCTCCCACCTAACATAAGCAACAGTAAGTCTGACATAATTGCCCACTTTCAGTTGTACTCAGAACACTGTTTTCTTGGTCTCCTAGTCACCAGGTATGATTGGTAGAGGAAGCAGCGACTTTACTATGAAGACATGAATCCTTGATCAACAGAAGTAATTGGTGATAGCCTCACTTTGGGAATGAATCTACACAGACAGATGCCTAACCAAGAGGACAGTCCTCAGAATTTCATGGAGTTGAGCTGATGTAATTCTTGTCTCTCTATTCCCATCAACAGTTCAGGCAGCTGAGCCCTGGCAAACAGCGGCTGTACCTGGCACACAGATTCTGCTAAAGCCACAAACCATGCAGAAAACGACAGGGAGGCGTTGTTCTTGATAGAACATTTGGCTAATGCATCATCTTCTAACAAAGTTCCTATATGGTTACTTATAGGATTAGTTAATTTTAATAATGGCACAGCCTTCTGCACTATACTAAAAAGTTTCTAAAATTCTTTCTCCATGGTAAGATTGTTGCCTACAACAAAAAAGGACGCAGAATGTGCATTGCTGTTTACTGTATTCAGTAATGGCTTGGAAATGTGGGCTATTGCTCTGTTGAATTGCCACTTTCTCAGCTGGAAAGCAAACGGTTATTTACTTTGAGCTTGTGTTTGTAATAGTTTTGTTTTGCTATGCCTATAGTAGTGGTTAAGATTTTAATTTAATCTGTGAATTAATTCTCTCCTATTGTGTTGTGAGCATTTTAAAATCAACTTCCTCTGTCTCACTTCCAGTGTCTGCAAAAAAAGGTCTTTGGAGACATAGGTTTTCTCTGACCTACCAGTGTTTTTGTTTGTCTGGAGTGAAGACAATTATTCTGACCCTGAGGACTGGTTTAAGGTTTTCTTGAAGCATTACTAGTACATGTTTCCATTGTTATTAATTTACAGGAACTCATTTTATTACTATTTCTTTGACACCTTTGAAAGGTGACTCTCTCAAAAAGATGTTGTGATGGTGCCACAAACTAGCTTTTGGTCTCAGAGCAACTTGCAGTAGCAGAAAATAGAAAAGGAATAATGCAGAAATAATTCATTTTTTCCCAACTGGTAATACAGGACTTTCTTGGGACAAACACATATATACAAAAGGGGAGAGACTTGTTATAGATGCAATAATACTAGGAGCCATACTTAGCCATACTTGTACCACTGGAGAAGGGAAGAGATGAATTTTAATGAAACAGACAACAATAAGAATAGATGAAATACATTTGGATACAACTTCTGAATTAGGATCAAGTGACATTTTGGATCAGCTGATGGCTGTTTCCAAACTAATCAATCTGCATAAGAAGTGGGACAAACAAGTGAGCTGGAGGACCTGCCTTATCTTTGGCAGCTTTCAACATCAAGTACTGTTTGTGTACAACGTTGATTGCTGCCTGCGAGAATGAAACCCCTGCGCAAAGGCCCAGATTGCATGGTCATTCTTCTATTTAAACTCATGGACTCTTCTGTTCTATTATTTTCAGGCCCCTTCTCTGTACTTGAAAGGTCTTGCTGCAGTTTACCTATCAATATGCCAATACTTCACAGATGTTAGTACAGGTGTAGGGCACGTTATTTGTCACAAGGAGTGTATTCCTCATGGGAAAACTTCCAGGACATTGCAGGTCAGTGGTGGGTTTGGTCAAACCCTAAAATGGGTGTGGCCCAAAGGACATACCTACCCCATTCACATACATCACACACACAGAAAACATCCCAGCCCATTCTAGATTGGGTGAACCAGTGAAATTTGTTCCTACATGTTCCTGCATTGGATTTCAAGTGAGTTTTTCAGCCTTCCTGAAAATTCGTACGTATTTTTGTGTATGTTCAGAATAGCCACGTGTTTGAATGCTTTCTTTTGTGTGATTTTTCAAATATATGCATTTTCAAGTGATTATTTTCTCTTACCAGTTCTTTTCACACATTTTTCAAAATATATGCTTTTTGGTACATTCTTTAAACCATAAGAAATCTGTATATGTGAGTTTCCTTCCTTCCTTCCTTCCTTCCTTCCTTCCTTCCTTCCTTCCTTCCTTCCTGGCTGACTTATCACAAATTTCAGAAAGCTATGGATTTTGGAGTCTAAATTAGTTCCAGTTCATGTTTAGCATCAAGAAATGCCCATCTGAAATGTGAACTAAATTAATTTCTCACCCTTTCCTACTGCATGCATCACATTCAAATGTGACAAAGCAGAAAGGGAATGTGGGTGGAATGCTTGGAAGAGCCTGTGTTGTGTGTTGTTGTTGTTTTGGTTTTTGGTTTTGTTTTTTGTTTTTGGCCTTTTTAAGCAGTCCAGAGACTTTTAGTAATGGGACAGCACAGAAAAATGTTAAACAAACAAACAAACAGATGTCAGTGATGCCTGGGAGGGGATAAGCAGAGCCAGTGAACTGCCAGCACTTTTAGCAATGCATGAACATCAAGGACCAGGGACTGCAGGAAGGTCCTTGAGGTATGTGGCCTTGAAGAAGCTGAAGGACCCAAATGACAGGTTCTGGGGGCTGCATTGGACTACAGGCTGAGATTTCCCACTCAGCCCTTGTAGTTGCAAGCTCTTCCACTAGGGTAGTGAGTGTCCGGCTCCCCAAATGATTGCTAACAGGATCTGGGATTGCTGTGACACATGGCAAGAGCCTAAGTCAGACATGCAAAATGTATGCATGAGCCAGACAGTGCTGCCTACTCTTGAACAGGCTTCCTCAACCATGTATCAGGTTTACAACAATTACATATGTAGCAGGTACAAATTAGAAGAGCAGCCAAGGCATTATCTGGTGACAAGTTGAAAGGGGGTTGTGCAGAAGCACAGCAATCTTCATTGCCTTCAAAATCAGCAATATAAATGAATGCACTTTATCCTCCTAAGTAAGAGACTGTTACTTTTGCAGGAAATATGTCAGGCATACTTCTCACAATAATTGGCATTTTTATAGATCCCTTGCTTTAGAGCTCTTTATTCAAAATAAAAACAACAAAAACAGCCATAGCTAATGAGCATACAATTGTGTGCATTATGGCTCTTAAACTGGCCTGCTGATATATAATTAGTCCACAGCAAATCCATGTCAGCTGTAAAAAAAGTGAGGCACAGCCTGGCAACAGATCTTGTTGCTGGAATAATCTGGGAGGGGAAAGGGCACTGATTTAAATGCATTTGTTACTTCCCTGAATTAAAGAACCATAAATCTCTTGGGAGTATAGTGGTGGAGCTAGAGGAAAATTCAGGTGGCAAATCCAGCTTCCACCCCTTCGATGGTCATCCAGAGAGTGGCAGATGATGAGTGTAGCAGAATCGCATCCTATTTTATTCCTGTAGTTATGATGGTGCTATTATTTGAGTGAATTTAAAATGCAAAACTGCACGTGCTCAGAGCTTGTTTGCTTTTTTATTTAGTGTTTGGGCCTTGACTATACAACAAAAAATGAATTCAAATGGGCCAGGTGGGTATGTGTATATGCAGCACAAGAAGGATGTCTCCATGCTTCCCATGTTTAGTGAGACAACAACAACCACAAACAAGTAAGAACAACAACTTGAATCTAACAAGTGAGCCTTGATTTGTGCAATGTATGCAATTTGCATACATTCACACCATTTGCGCAAATTGCACTAGAAATATCCAGTTTGAAGCTCCAGGCGTGTGCAGATACTTCAAACAATTTCATAGAAGCTGAACACGAAAAGCCAACAAAGCCCAACACATTTGAAAGTCTGCTGAGTGCAAATGCAATTTTTTCCAGTGTCACACAGCCCTTTTCTTAGAAACAAATCATTATTGCCTGAAGCAAGTAATCCTAAGTAATCACCCTAGCCACCTTCATGCATTGCATTTATATGTGGTAAGGGCATTCCTTCTCCCCATCAATGAGCCCAGCTAGTCCTGCCCCTGATACTGATGAACAAACCTGACACAGTTTTTGGAAGCCGTTCATCTAGCACCTGTGAGCAGGGATCCTGTATGCATACAGATGCATACACATTGGAGCTTCTGCCTGCAAAGTGGAGACCTTGGTTAGTCACCTTACTCCTCCTTCATTTCATTTTCTTGTCCTTGGATGTGCATGATCCAGGATCTCTTCAGTTGCAGGAAAACCATGGAGAAGTTAGGGAAAAGCAATTGCCTCCTGACTACAGAGGATCCTGTTTATGCACACTTCTTGCCCACCACTGATATTCACAGTGATAGCCAAGTTCCAAGCAGCGTAACAGAAACTGTCCAGCATGGATTAATTATTCTGTAGCAACAAACAGACTAATGAAGGGTTAGATTCATTAGGCATAACTGATGTGCACGTTAGCCTAGTGTATATTGTCACAGTCAATACAAAAGAAACAAGAAGCCTAAAGAATGAATGTTGAGCCAATCTGCTAAGAACAACTGGGAGAGTGATTCTGAATCCAGGTTCTTAAGCACAGATTCAGACAACCAAAGGGGAAAAGATAAACTCCACATGCACCCCCCTACCCAACTTTCATCTGAATGAGAGGATACGAACACTGTGACCTTTGTTCATATCAAAGCACATATTTAAAATATTTAAAATATTTTATTGTTATATTGTTATTATTTCTGTATTTCTGCATTTGTTTCTGTTGTGAGCCGCCCCGAGGCTTCGTTGCGATGGGGGCGGCATAAAAATGTTTTAAATAAATAAATAAATCAATAAAACCCATTTCTGCAATCCATGTTCATCTCCAGCAGGGGCACAATCGCTGTGCAGGGGGCAGTACGGTGTGGCTGATTGTTGAACCTGATGTGTTCCTATGTTTGGCTTATCTCAGAAAGGACCGTCTAGAGCAGGGGTCTCAAACTCAACTTACCTGGGGGCCGCTGGAAGTAGAGTCTGGGTGAGGCTGGGCCGCATCGAGTATTCCACCACCGCGGTGGTGGTGGCGGGCCGCTCATCCCGTGGCCGGCCCGGGTGCCACTGGCGCTTTGAAGGCCGCAGGGCTCCTCCCCTGTGCCCCACCCATCCTGGCAATTGGCCCGCGGGGAGTGAGTTTGAGACCCCTGGTCTAGAGCCAAGAATGGCACAGGAAAGTGGAATCAGGCCAAACAAGAGGTTGGAACATTTTGCCTCCCAGGGAAAGCTAAAGCAGACTCTCCCAATGTGGTGCTCTCCAAATGCATTGCACTGTTGAATTGCTATTCCCTCATCCCTCTGTAGCATGGAAAATAGCCATGTCAGCTAAGGATGATGGGAGTTTAACTCAGTGCACCTGGACAAAGGCATTTGAAGGTTCGTTTTAGAAAAGAGCAGAGTAGGATGAATCTTGCTCTACTTTCACTGACCCTGCAAAGGAGGAGGGTGAGAATTTCTTCGACTTTTGAGAGACCCGGTAGCATTGCAATACTTTTGGATGAGGAATATTTTTCAGTAAATGAGGTGGCTGGGTGGCTGTAGTGTCTTTTTTTCCCTTCTTGTATTGGGTTACTTATTTATATACTGTACATTTAAACCGAAGCTCTCCAGGTAGTGTGCAATACATTTAAAACATAAAATATAAATATTAAACCAAAACAAAATGAAATAAAACAAGTCCAGAATAAAACAGCTCAGCATATAAAACCAACATAAAACAAACAGCAGAATAAAATGCTAAAAGCACTTTAAACAAAGTTTCAGGTGATGGCTCTGATGTGCTTAGCTCATGGAGGTTATCATATTTACCACCCTGTTTGGCAAAAACACTTCATTATCACATGGTATCAGACACATTGCATACGAGTCCCCATTTCCAAAGCAATCATCAACTTAGCCATGGACTACAGTCAAGCAGTGGCCTGGAGTGGTGACTTAGCTTTATAAAGTAAATAAATGAAGGCTAGTTCACCCCTTGACTATTCACTGCATCCCAGCTGCCCACTGTCACCCACCAACAAACAAACCAAGGTCCAAAGAGGGCATATGAAAAAGATAGACAAATTTATGCATGGTAGGCATGCATCCCTCAAAACATGATTGAAGGCACAGGAACTGAAATTGTTTTCTCCTAGTCATATCTGATTTTATATTTAAATAAAATATATTTTGATAATTAATTGCAATTCTATCCCATTCCTATTTGTGAATTAATTAAGCATCACTTGTGCAGCAAAAGGTAAGTGTCTCTGGATACAATCCAAGGAGGATACTGTTAGCTGGACATGGAGATTTCTGGGCATTTTATACAGGGTATGAGGAACATGGAGGTGATTTTCACTCTGGAAAGCGGATTTCAGCCATTTCACCTGTCCAGTTGCAGTATTTCAGACAGATATAGAAAAAGAGTCAGGTAACCCCAGTCAGTTATTCTTCTTGTGCCCCAGAATGTACACTCTCCCTTTCTTTGAGGTTCCTTTTCTGATGTTCAGTGGAACATCTAGAACAGGGGTCTCACACTCGCGGCCCGTGGGCCAATTGCCGGGACAGGCGGGGCACGGGGGAGGGGCCCTGCGGCCTTCAAAGGGCCAGCAGCGCCCGGGCCGGCTGTGGGATGAGCGGCCCATCACCACCGCGGTGGTGGAATACTTGATGCGGCCCAGCCTCACTCAGACTCTACTTCCAGCGGCCCCCAGGTAAGTTTAGTTTGAGACTCCTGATCTAGAACAATGCTTTCTATGTCACCTGCAAGGGTGAAGGGGGATTCCCACCTCTGAGGTTGGAGCAACGTTTCTGATTTTGAAAATCAGACCCTGAAGAAGCCTATTCCCTCACCTGTAGGGAATCATGACATTAGTCTGTCCATGGGATAAACAATAGAAAGAATTATTTCTACTAGACCATTGAAAACTACCCGTGTGTGATGTGCAGCATCTCATTTCATCATTCTCTTCATGATAATGTGAAAGTACAGGTGTTCTCACACAGCAGCAGAGAGTATAGCAAAACAAAACCAAACAGCTTGAAGTCACCACCTAGTTTTTCATGATCACAGTTAAAATATGACCTGCTATCATAATTCAAAGAGAAAGGGTCATTCTTCTACAATTCATGGACCTTTTGGTTCAAGCCAAGACAGCTTCCATGTGGCTTACCACACAATAAATTCGATCAGTCAAGGAGTTCAACCAGTCAAGCAAAAGAGCTGTCACAGCAAGCAAGATGCTCTTTCAGAAAAACTGGTGCAGCGCATTCTTGAACAGCAGGCAGGCCGGTCTTTGCGTCAATCGCACTGATTTCACAGCAGTTCCTTGGCTTTAGAAAACTTAGCCCTACAGAATGCTCCACATTTTATTCTTCCATTAATCATTTCAAGTAATGCTGTTTTCTCCCTCTAATATGGTAAAGAACAGTCACTCTGACAGCAAAGATCCTGTAAGATGACCCACATCTACCTATTAATTAAATTTCGATACTGTGAACAACTGTTATCTTGATTAATAATGAAGAAAACTGTTAAAAACAGGACTGCCTGGGAAGAATGCAAAGATGGGGCTTTTAATGCAGGTTTTGCTTATTTCTACTATGCATTTCTTTGTCAAATGAGCCATCTTCATGCCTGAAAACTCATAACTTAATAACAAGGGCATGCCTGGATCTAAAATTTCCTTCTGTGAATGAAACAGAGTTCATGTTCATGGAACAGAATTTTTCCACCTCCTCCTTTCCTTGAAGACTCTCCCGGCACTCCTGAAATGCCTGCTACTTGAGTTAGGAGACTCTTGAGAGTGGTGTAGCATATGTTGTTGGTCCCATAAGCGAAGGGGAACTTGCTGAGAATTGCCTTCCCTTAGGTCCACATAAGAGCAAATTTGGATCTAAGTCAAGGTGTTTTGAATTCCCCATTTTTGTATCTGGGTGGTTGGCATTCTTTTACCACGACATTTCTTCTATTATTCAAAGGAATCCTGTAGCACCAAATTCCAACATTCCACAATTTGGCTTTGAAGAAAAAAAAGCTTTCCATTGGTGGTTCCCTACCTGACAAAATTCACATGCCCAAAGTAATATTAAAGTAATCAGGTCTTGAGGGGTGAAAGGGAATGTTTTTTTTTTCATGATCACATGGTTGATGGCAAGTTATATTTTAATTATGGGATGAACAATGATGTGATCATGTATCATCAGTTTCAAATAGGACTGGGGGAAGTTACCTGGGATCAGCACATCACTGTATGTCCAGAAAGAAATGAAATCTAGCAACCACAGAGCTTGTAGAGAAAACAATGTACTAAAGATGGACATGATCCAACCAAAGCTGAAGCTTTTGTGAATTTTATCAAATCAGAGTTGCTGCAGTAGACAGAGTTACTTACACTGAGTCAGCCCATTGATCCATCTCGCCCAGAAGTGGTTATTCTGATTAGTTGCAGGTCTTGATGTCCCCTTCCCAAAGCTTTGCACACTGAGACAACTTTTCAGGAGTTACCCTTAGACTTTCTGCATGGAAATCATATGCTCTACCCTTGAGTTATGAGACTGTGCTCATCACTGATAGGATGAGTTTATTTAATTTTGCAACCAGCCACATTGTTACTTGCCTCATGGCAGTTAACAAAGCATTCCTATGGAGAGGGCTTACTATACTATGATTTTATGATTATGTTCTTTGGGTGTTGAATGTGAGCCCATAAATCCAGATCTGGAATCATCTCAGCTTTCATTTAAGGGTGAAAAAAGTCCTGCAAATAGATTTGCATGTGTGAAAGAAAACAGATGGGATCTCAGAAGCATGGCTGGGGAGTAGAGAATGGAGCTGGATATCCAGTGGTCGGAGGGGACATTAGTGCGTGACATAAGTCTTTGTTACTTTCATATTTAAGCAAGAAATTAAGCATGCAAAGGGGCAAACTAAGGCATGTTGTGTTGTTAGTAATACACACTTTAAATTGGTCATCAACTCTGAGATGGGTGGTTCAGAACTTTCTTAATAGTGCACAATATACATAGATTTGTTTTGTGTGCAAATATAGTGTCCCTTAACCTAATGGCTCCAAGATCTTTTGGATTATAAGTTCTATCATCCCCACCCACTGTAGCCCTTACTGTCTGGGGATGATAGGGTTTGTGTTATAACACATGTGGAGGGCTTCATGTTGGAAAGGCTACCATGGTAGAAAGAGCTAACCCTTTTGCACATCATGTTTTACCTGTTCTATAAGACCTGGATGAGGTACAGTGGTGATGGTTTTTTCTAGCAAAGCAAGGTGGGGGAAAGGGGAAAATAATGCATATATCAGTTCCAAGACTGAGCCTGCAGTTTAAAAACTGGCAGCAGTCTATTACGGGATATTAAAAAGTTAGCCTTTTAAGATTTACTATTGCATAGGAGTACAGAAATGTAATAAAAATACTGTTTCTAATTAATCATTGCATGACTCAATGGTCCGCTGCTCCTGTGCCTTGCCATCTCTTAACAACATGACTTGATCTCTTTGGGCCTCGTTACTCAAGGATAAGTCATTGAAGTGAATAAAAAATGTTGTATAACCAAGGCCAGCTGCCTATTGTAACTAGCTGTATGATTTTGTTCCAGAAAAACCAAGAGCCTGTATCCAAGAGATAATAACAGAGAGAGAGAGGGAGGGAGATTGTGGATTCAGGTGCCTGAAATGTAAAGCTTCCTTTCCATGTTTGTTATCTTTAAAGAAAAAGCTAAGGAATGTGTTCATCTTGATTTTGTTATACTGCACTCTTTATCAGTTAAACACTAATTCAGATTTTATTAAAATAGATAACTTTGACTCACTGAAATATCCAAAAGAATCAGCGGCTGGGCTGTAGCATTTTTTTTCTTGCAAAGTAGCCTATTTTTAATCCCTGTCCATGGTGGTGCACTGAATACATGCAATCCACCCTGCAAAGCCTGGGCCCACTTCCTCTCAATATTGCCTTGTCCTAGACAGGGGATCAGGCATGCTTGACTCTTTGGCCTTCCACCCATCCCCTGCAGCTCAACTGCTGGCCCAAATATTTAAGCAGCAGATGCCCTGCAATCCTCAGGTGCACAAGTTCCATGCCTGGGAAGCTCATTTTCTGGTATGGGCCCTCTCTGTTACTCTGAACACTTTTGCATATACTTGTGAAACAAACATTTATGTTTGATTATGACTTCCCTAGTGTCACAATGATTGTTTTATCAGCAGCAACTGTTTAGGAACGGCCTCTGTTAATACTGTGATTGTCATGATAGGCACTTTCTACATTTTATGTCCTTTGGATCTTAGTTTTTATAATTCTCTTCCCCATATGTTATGCTAAAACTTCTCAGCGTTAAGGGCTTAAGATTGCTGCTCAAGGTCCAAAATGCTGGGAAGTCATGGCTGCTGTGGGTCACAACAGACATATTTTTAAACAATCTGCAAGGATATCCTATCCCATACTCTGGTTAGCTCTAACTTCACCACTACCTTGGAGCGGGATAGCTGTCAATAGCAGATCTGCTTCTTCACTTGAATGTGAAGTCTTTTGGAACCAATTCATGTTTTGCAAGTACCACCTAACTGGCAATCAATAGTATCCCCATAGAATAATGGTATTAGAAAGGATATTCTGGAACATAGAGCTTACCAAATACCCTCTCTTACCTAAGATGACAAACTGTTTTCCAAAAGACCCTGTACAAATGAAGACACCTGACCAAAATACAAACAAACAAACACAAACTCTGTATAACTTTAGGAAATGAGGGACAGACAATGCCTACTGGTAAGCACTTGGCAAATTTTACGCTCCTATAAATACACTTTTACTGCTCCTTATGAATCAAAACTACCATGGACCATGCTCTCTATACTGCCATTTTTCCAATTAGTCAATTGAGCGACTTTCTCAGCTATCGAACCTAGTGCCCCTCTATGTCTTGGTCATAAGGACAGAATGCAATTCAGCTGAACCATACTTTACATATGGCCATAACTATACATCCTATAATACAATTGAAACTGTCAACAACACTCCATGCTTCTGAGAAGGAAGGCAATAGTTCATGAATAAATGTGTTATTCTGCCACAAGTCTCTTTGCTCTTTTTGCTGCGAACATAGCTTGCTGTGAAGTGTCAGAAAGCTTCAGCTATAGAATAAAATAAATAATGCTACTAACAATTACCTCTCTGGAAATAATTACACATGGAGAGATAAAAGATGGAGAGCTCACTTTTTTATTCTAACAGAAGATTCCAGAGGGGGCAAGTTGACTTAGCGGATCTTTCTAACTGTAGTTTGAAATAACAACTGCTAAATAGGGATGTACAAATCTGCCAGTTTGGTTTGCTTTCAGTTTTTTGTTTGGCTATTCTTCTTGTACTTTGTCCTGTATCCATATCAGTTTGCAAATCGTATGTGTTTTCATGCACATTTCCCTCTATAGATAACCACTGGCTACACAAATTATCCTAGTGACAATGGTTGAAGTTCTCCACCACCACGGATGGGACCGCACATGTGGCAACTCTCCATTGTTGCCCCTAACATGCAGGCACTACTGCTATATGTCCCCACTCTCCCATCACAAAACTTCCCACCCCTGGTCTCCACCGCTAGCACTCAATATCCTATCTTCCCTGTTTCATGAGCCTCCTATCTCCTATCTCCCATCCTGTGGTCACACATCCCACTCTCCCATTGCCCCATCATCATGCCCTGCCCCATCACTGGGGCACATACAGTCACACACTCCGTAATTGTACAATCCTAACCATTTCACCTCATTGTCTTTGCCTGGACTTTCTGAAGAGCTGCATCAGACAGCTCTGA
Source organism: Varanus komodoensis (assembly GCF_004798865.1). Classification (NCBI taxonomy): domain Eukaryota; kingdom Metazoa; phylum Chordata; class Lepidosauria; order Squamata; family Varanidae; genus Varanus; species Varanus komodoensis. Next base: position 20,131,932 of record NW_025335589.1, on the reverse strand, counting down.
CCAGTGGGTCAGAGCTGCATCATTCTGACCATGAGGTCAATTCTGAGAGCTTGCCATGGCCAAGCGCAACTGCTTTCATCTGAGTGGGCCTTCCTCAGAGTCAGGCAATGAGGAAAGGGGTATCCCAGAAGATTACTGATACCATAATCTCATACCAGAGTGAGCCAGATCATGGGCTGCTGCTCCAGAGAACCTAACTGGCTACTCTACCACTGTGGTGTTTGCTTCAGTGGACATCTTGGAAGCAGCCAGCAGAAGAGGGCATTCCTGGATGGGAGGAAAAGTGCATAATTTGCCACTTCCTCTGGATTCACCCTGCCTCAAAAAAGAGCTGGCCATCTTGCTGATTATGTATGTTCTGTACAGTTTCCCCCAATATCCACATTCACATCTAATAACCATTTGGACACATCTTTTCCACACACATGCATACATGTGCATGCATATATGTATTTATGTATTCACAGGCAGTTTTTAGGGATGCAGTTGGTGCAGTGGTTTAAACTGCTGTGCTGCTGGGCTGGTTGATCGAAAGGTCGCCGGTTCGAATCCGTACAACGGGGTGAGTTCCCGTTGCTCCGTCCCAGCTCCTGTCAACCTTGCAGTTTGAAAGCATGCAAATGCAAGTAGATAAAAAGGTACCACTTCAGTGGGCAGGTAACCGCTTTCCGTGCACTTCAGTGTTTAGTCATGCCGGCCACATGACCACGCATACTGTCTGGAGACTAACGCTGGCTCCCTCGGCTAGGAAACAGAGATGAGCACTGCCCCCTAGAGTCAGGCATGACTGGACTTAACATCAAGGGGAAACCTTTGCCTTTACCTTTAGGCAGTTTTTAATTGAAAAATGCCTTGAAAAATCTGGAAAAATGTAAACATAAAAATATATTCACAAATATATTTTGGTTTGTGCATATTGGTCTGTGTATTGTCTTATGAAGTGTGAATAATCAAATTTGTACTATAATATGAGCCAAATGACTTTCTTCCCATCCTAACCGCTAAACAAGACAAATATTTTGTGATTTTGCAGGTCAAGAAGTGCAGATGGCTAGAAAAGAGGCAAGGTATTTTGTATTCCTTAAAAAATGGTGTGCAAAAGTGCATTTCAATTTAGTGCAGGTAGATTACTGAGATTTTATGCCACCAATTTCCCCTTTCTCTTGGCTCAAAGATTTAATTTTTCTGTCTCAATTATAATTTTATGACATCATATTCTCCATGTCTTGAGCTGAAGCTGGTTAACAGTCATGGCAGGTTCTTTCATGACTGGTTATGTGAGTACAGAATGTCTTGACAGATGATTTCCAGATGTTTGAATGCTGCAAATCACTGATGAAACATTGCTGTAGCTTTCAGTCAGAGTTTTCTAAAATACACTATCCTCCCAGCTAAACACATGGACCTAACAACCTGGTTCTTTTATCTCAGTATTTCATTCTTCTGTTATGTCTGTCTTGTACTATGATGCTCTCCTTACAACGAAGAAATATACATTCAGAAATATTACTTGTAAAAGTTCAGCCACAGTATCAGCAATGACACAATCTGATCAATTTTGCCTTCTGTTGCCTTATTTATCCTCTACAGTCTGAGAACTACAGAATTAGCAGAAGGTGCTAGAAAGCATGTATTTGTTTCCCTTCTGTCACACACCCTCTCTTCTGTTAAACATCATCTCACTGATATGAAGGGAAATAACTCCCAATGGAATTAACAAACTACATTTACCACCAATGCTGGATTTCTTGATTATCCTTATGGTGCTGTCCATTGCATATTGATAAAGGACCCTACAATTTACAGTTCTTCAGAGATTTCCTGATTTGCAAAAGGGGGGCACAATTAACCTCTGTCCCTTGTATCCCTAGCCCAACAATCCTCGTGGGTGGGCAGGTGAGATGGGCCTCCGTTGCTGACCTCAGAATATGGGCAGGCCTTCCAGTAATTTCAGCCAAGTCATCTAAGGCTTTATAAGCTGAAAGTAGTACCTGATTGGGCTCAGAAGCAGACTGGTAACTAGTGAAGCCAGCGTAGTATTTGGTCAATTGATCTGACTACCTACCCCTCCTGCCCCATATCTCAGCAGCTGCTTTTTGGCATGAGCTGACGTTTTTAAACTGCCTTCAAAGACAACCTCATAGACTTCTAACAACACCTTAAGCTGTACTTTCTTTCCGCCTTATTCTGTATTTTCCTGAATTCTAACCCTGTGTGGAGTTTTAACTACAGTAGGTTTTTCCCCCAAGAGCATTTCTCCCATTATCTTTCTTTCTAAGCAACAGAAGCTTTCAACAAAGCCCTTATCATCTCTCATCTTGACTAGATAACCTCTTTGCTCTCAATACAATCCCCATCCTGATGTCTCAATACAATCCCCATCCATCACCAAAGTTCATACAGAATTATTATAATCTTCTAATCAAATCTATTTGAGGAGATGAACGTCTTGCTGTATATGTATACAGGCCCATTTTTTCTTAGAGTGCTTGATTAAAGAAAAATAAGTACAAGAATGTACACTCAGAACTCTCCCTGTATTTTCATTAGTACAAAAGCTGTAGCTTTGCCTGCCCTCTTCGGAGGATTTCTACAATAAAAGGGCTGAGCTGTTCTATTGTTCGAGATAAATAATACTGTGTGTGTTGTTGATCGATTACTTAGTAGTTCAAGAGTCGTAGACTTGACTTAGAATCATATAGTCAATGATATGTCCAACTCTTTGGGAAAGTCTTTCTCTTTTGCCCTGTTTTCTAACTGTTATAAGGCACTATAATGGGCTCCTAGTGAGGCTCTTGAAGGATTATAGGCACAGATATATCAAGAATTCAAGATTTGTTTTCAGAAATAAAATTAAACAAGCTAGATTTGTACATGCAAATATTATTGCACAGATAGAGCCAAAGGTCACCATAATGAAAATTCTTTAACAATTCTTTACTGCGAGAGGTGCAAATCTGATATTTTTTTCATAGGAATCCACAATGACAGAACTCCTGAAACATTCATACTTTTTAAACTTCTCCACACTCCCTGTCTGGGAAAACAGAATATACTAGAGATTTTTGTTTCAGATCATTTTCAGGATTTTACCCAGTTTGCATCTTTCAGACTAAACACTGACTTATTCAAAACCTACAGTTGACATCTGTACATTTTTGTGCTTGTAACATGATTCATGACCCCCTCCCCTTAAAATATGTGTTTGACCATTTTCACACACTTCAAAAATATGCACAAATACACTTTAAAATGCAAGTTTCAAAATGCATACAATGTATATGCACATTTGGAAAATATGTTCAGAAATACATACAGATTTTCATATGAAGTTTGTGATGGGATACGGACCTGAATCAGGGTGACCACTGAGAATTTGGAGAACTTCAGAGAGCTGAAATTTTGCTGATTCACACATCCCTAGAATTAACCAGAGTTGAACTTTTGGGAACTGAATGGAGGTAGGAATGCCATCTGCAATCATATTTGTTATATTTGAGATACAGGACCGTGAGTTACATTATATGTGAGATACAGGCTCTGATACAGTTTCTGAATCAAGTAAAACTGCAGTTAAGAATGTATACTTTTGAAAAATGCTGATTAGTATACTTTAATTTGAAGGGGAAGAACTATGTACATTTCATAAAAGCACACAATTGATGCATGAAGCCCAAATAGATGGAAAAAGCCAGAACTCACAATCTGATATAGACATGAGAAGAAACAAGTTTCAAGGTAGAATTGGAAGAACTTGGAAAAGCTGAAGCTTTGCTGATTTGCATATCCTATAACAAAGATTCCAGTGTGAACCTACCTGCTGGAAGTGGCATTTTATTCTGGCTCTGTATCCATTCTAGATTTGCTTTTCCAACAGGGCTACTCAGATAAGAGTCTCATTGAATTCAATATAGTTTACACACAGGTAAGCGTAAATTATAGGATTGCTTTGTAATTGGATGGTGCAATGCTGCCTTTACTTATATGTAATGGGTGCTGTCTTGCAAGAGGGAAAAAAGCAAGGATAGAAATCTAATAATAATGTATAAAAAGCATTTTGTATCAAATTTGTTATGCCAGAATTATGCTTTAGGTTATATGATTCTGAAGCAGATACCATATTCTAAATTTTGGATTTGAAATATCTAGATTAAACTTTCAGTTTGAGAAAAGTATTTTCTGGTTTTAAGGGTTTGCACACATTTGTTACTGAAAATATTTATAAATGTCAAGAAGTGAAGAAGAAAACATAATTTGAACTGAGTTCCTGTACATAAAAAATATTTTCTTTTTGTGGCAATATACTGTGCAACATTGCTAGACATATGGCATTTTATGTGAGCCATATGCCTTCAGTAACTGACGAACACATGGTGGGGGTTTAAAATAAGTAAGATTCTTTGTGGGTGGGGGATATTCGGCTTCTTAAAGTAAAGGGTATGTTGTTTAGTCATAAGGTGATATTTGGCGGAATGTATTCTATTATTCTCCATCCCCAGTGTTATTCAAGGATATTTAACTGAAATATGTTTGGATAGTGATTTGATTTACGGTCCAATGCTGTATATCTATACTTGGCAGTACAGCATATAGGATCATGCACAATAAATTCTGAAATTTCACATTTCTTGGGTGATGTCAAGTGACTGTTCAGGTAGGAGACTGGTTTGCAAACTTCAGAGCACACACTAGCTAATGCAGGGTCATCTTTTTATAGTATATCTTTGGCTGCCTGACCCATTCTTAAGTTTACGTATGGACTATTTTTTATTTTTAAAAAAGAAATGTTTTTCTGTCTTTCTGAAAAACATGGTTCTCATAATCCATTAAAAACAATAAAACAACAAATAAATTCAGCACAGCCAAGGCAGTTTAAAACAATCTGTGATAAGTATGTACTTATATAAATAGCCCAAAACCAAAATGAATTCATATTGCCAAAATGTATTGGGATTTTCAGAAACAATGAAATAAAATGTAAATTAGGCAATTAATAAGAGGAAAAATGACAAAACTGATCAGGTCATTTTTAATCATAGCTGCCTTCACCCTGCCTCCCAACTTCTGTAGAAGGAACCATACCAGCAATGACAGAGAAGGGTAAAAGTAGATGTTTCCATGGGCAGGGAGAGAAGGAGATGGGAAAAGGCCTATCCTTGGGCCTCTCTGGCCTAATGCCATCACCCTCCAAAACAGTTTTACTAGATATGGCTTGTTTGATTTTTTTGAAAAGCAAAGTTTGCAGATTTGCTGATGAACTGGATGGAAAAAACTCGAGGTTTTTGAAGATCTGAATGTGAGATAAACCAAAGCAGAATGATCGTTAATTCATGCCCCGGCCTTTGAGTTTTTAGAAGTCTGGCTTGGATCCCTGTTTATTCAGCTGTGTTCCATGGAGTAGGATTGTTACCTCTTTTTCTAACAGGTGCTTTTCACATGTTTATGAACTATATGGCATGCAAATATAACATGATCTTCTGTACCTATTGAATTGGGCCAATGCAGATGGATGAGAATCTCATGTTGGTTCATCTGTGATAAGAATTTAACTGATCTTAAAATCTGGGAAGGATAGGACTTAATTTGAAATATGGTACAAAATGATACTAGAAAGTTCATCCTTCCCTATGGGAATTTACTCTATCCTTAAAGACACCTCTGAGTGCTTACAAATGTCTCACTTTCTATGTGCCCAACACAGACTGCCACAAATAATTAGCCTAACACATGAAACCATCACAGATGAATGATATGATGTGCATCCAGGTGCTACAGAAGTGACAACCTCTAGACCCATCATCTATAAGTGATGGGTCACACACAAAGACCTTTTTATTCTGCCACTGTGAAGGACAGGACAGAGAGTGAGAAATGGCCATATCAGTTAAAACATGCTTTGTTTGAAAAAAAAAAAAAAACATTACTTTCCCCAGCATATACAACCATTATATAGAGATAAGAACTAGCCATGTTGCTTAAACTCATACTTGCTTGTTTGAAAAGATCAGTAGTTCATAATTCCCAGGAACTATGTGGACCAAGCATTATTTCCTTCAAAATTCTTCAACATATCAGCATGAAGCATGATATTCAGAGACTGAGTTTTGCTTCAAGAGTGTTAGGGTTCTTGCAATCCCAATACTGCTCATATGAAAGTAAAGACATGAGCGCAAATGAGAATTTTTAGAACACCAAGACTTCGTAGCGCCCTAAGCATTGTGGGGAAAACTGGAAATATGAGTGACTGTTACAGCAGTGGAGTACCTTATCCATTCCAGCTCTTTTTTCTGAACTTGATAAGAACTATCCAAGGTGTTTCTCCCAATCCCCAAAGTGAGTTCACCAACATGGGGCACCACAGATAGCTCTTACAAGGTTTGGAATGAAAGCAGTAATGTATAAGGAGCTACACTGACACAGCAGTCACCAGCTTCTCAGGGCATATTGTCAGACTTTGTATAACTGAGAACACAGTCAACAGGATAAGCAAAGGCTTTTACAGTAGCTGTACAAACTATTCCCATTGTTCAACTTATATTCCTGTATAACTAGTCTGAAGACTCTCTAAGTGTATTACAACATTTCATGTAAAATAACATCAAATTTTATCGTATAAAAGAACATACGATAAAACAGAGAATATGCAGCTTAGGGTCAAATATCAATAAATTGAAATACATTAAAACTAAAAGCAGTATAAATAACATCATAGAATCACAACTATGTAAAATCAATTGTTAAAAAGTCTGGAGAAGAGGACTGTGTTCACCTGGTGCTGAAGAGATAGTAAAGATGGTGTAAGGAAAACTTCTTTCAGAAGGACTTTCTATACATGGGACACAACCACTGAGAAAGGCCTCCATTCTATTTGCCATCTTCTTTACCTCCTTGAAGGACGGCTCTCTCAGAACGGCCTCCTCACCTGATCTCAGGGGCCAGGTAGGTACATATGGGAGCAGGTGGTCCGTCAGGTATCCTGGTCCCAAGCCGTTTAGGACTATATATGTTAACACAATATCTTTAAAGACACCCAGGTATCTTTCTGGCTGCTGTAAGCTTCCTACCATTCCTTGAATTAAAAATTTGCCAACCCGCAATTGAGATTGTTGCAAAATAGGCTCCAGTTGGGACTGAAAACGGTAGGTTCAAAAGGATGGTTCAGTGTGTTAGGGATTCAAATCCACCTCTGACTGGTGCTGAGTATTTTGTCCTTGAATATCCATGCAGCCATGTTCTGGCGTTGTCCAGGGCACTTTATCCATAACAGAATGTGTCCTTGGCCCCCAGACAGTTGCCTACCTCTGTCTTTTGTTTCCTTGATCTCTTTAGGTTACAGTAACATCTGCAATTACATAGGGAGGCATTCTTGGGGAAAGCCTTCTTCAGACTGGTTATACAGCCTCCAGGGTTACAGCTTCTTTTTCCTCCAAGCCTGGGCACTGGGCTCACTCACTGCCCTGTGGTGCCTTGGATAGCTTAGGAAAATTTCAGATGAATTTATTATCCAGAAATGAATATCACTGTAAGTCAAGTATCTATACTGCATTAGTCAGTTTAGAACTTTTGACAGGGAAAGAGAAAATGAAAGCTGAGCTTCTTTTGAGTAAAAATACTCATAATTGGTAACCCATTTCTGAATCAAGCGTTGCTCATTACTCCCAAAAATAAAAGGAAATGAAATAAAGTATACTATTAAAGCATGAGCTTTAAAACTTGGGAGAATATAGCAAGTGTGTGGGAGAGAGAGAGAGAGAGAGAGATTTTCATTATATTGGAAGCTGAACTGAAATGAGTGAATGGGCAAAGGAATGGCTCTGAAAGGAGACAAAGGCAGGAGGGGACAATGCTAGTATTGCAGCATGGTGTTCATAAAGATGCCTTGATGCATTGCACGTTTAGCAGGAGGAAAAGACTACTAAATTGGATGACCTCCCCTTACCCCACAGCCCTCCTCTTCTAGTGACTGGCAAAATAACAGGATAGCGCAATCTGATGGTCTGATGGTCCCAGACTGACAGGTTTACAAAGCTGTAAAATGTAGGTAACACTCTGCTGTTACTTTAATAGCACTTGTTTTGGAGAAAGACTGTTTGAGTGTGGGTGGGAGAGGGATAGGGCTGTATTAATTTCTTCAGTAAACCATCCTTGTGCGTTGTGTCACCTTTGGAAACAAAATTGTTTTGTCTGGCACTGGAAATCTGTGCTTTGTAGGGAAGAACAATAAAGAAGAAAACAAATAGATCTCTTAACAAATGTAACATATTCACAGTTTAAATTTAGTAGCAGAGGAATCCAGAAGAATGCAGACGGTAGCTTCAGAGATGTATTAAGAGTGGTCCAACAGGCTCATGCCAGCAGGCACTTCCATTTTTTAGGCTCACTTTTGAATATCCTAAAACTGTTAGAGGGATGTTGCTATGCCTCTTAGAAGGTATGTTTGAGAACCCAGTGGTGAACTCCCCAGTACATCACACCATACCCTACACTGCTCCCTTTCTACCTACCTTGATGTTGGAGCTCCGATGTCAGTCAGCAAAGGGCCGCAGATGTTTTGGAAGAACTTGAGGACCTGAAACCAAAGTTGGCTCTGCTTCTCTGAGAGTCCACTCTAGGACTGGAACCCTCTGTTGATCTGCCCAGTCTGTATGATCATTATGGCCTCCTAAAATGCCCTCCCAGGAACAATAGGATTGCAGTCAGAAATTTACATCAAGTTTGTGATGTAGTTCAAATGCTACAGTTCAGATATTTATAATTATGACTATATATTCTCTTTGTAAAATGTTTTTAACTTTCCACTCCCATGGATATGTTTTCCCATGGAAGGAGATACAGGCCCTGGTCCAAAAGACTGTATAACAGGTTTTATTAATACAGGACAGCCCTCCAACTCTACTTTTAGGAAACAGAGATTCAATCCCCTAAAGTCATGGCAAGCCCCTAAGCTACCCTGAAGGAAGGATTTTGGAAAATCCTCTTCAGTTTGCATGTTTAAGCAAATTCACCAAATTTGCATTTTTCAGACTAGTATGTGGATTGCAAAGCAATAGTCTGTACATTTCCCCTAAGTTTGAAATGTATGCTCATGGAATGCAAACAAAATGTTTATTTTAGTGGAAATGTATATGAAATTCATACTGTTAGCGGAAATACATAAAATTTACATGCACGTAAAAAAAGAATCAGAGAATGAGAATGATTTCCTGTTAAGCATAAGTGAAACATACTGGAAAATAGATTGACCATTCATTCCTACCCTCAATACATCAGGATTAGCTTCTAGTGGTAAAACAGATATGAAACTTATTCAAATGATACCTTGTGTTCCATCTAAAAGAGTCTATTTGGATTATAGTCACAAAGGTTTATGGGAGCCTCTATTTCAGGTGAAGCAGCTCACTGGATTGACCCTCAAGTCCATTGGCATTTTCTCATAAAACTTCGAGCAAAAACCATTTTGAATTTTTAAAAATAACGAAAAAAAGTGCAAAGTTCCAGAAAGGGAATAATTTCTCGGTCTTGGAGCATTTGTCCAGATGAGCATCTAAAGTACTGAGAGTCTGGGAAAACTTAATGCATACGTTTAGCTAACCCCAACTACTCTTGTTTAATTGGGAGCAGTATTGCCCTGTAAAGCAGCAGAATCCCTTTGCCACCCCTCCCTCTGGTAATCAGTTATATCTTAGTAAAAACCTGTACTTCCCAGAATTTTGTCCAATTAGCTTTCCAAAAAAACACCTCCCTGTTAGTCCCCTTGGCAATGGCTGATTTGATCTATTTCAGGGTAGCCAGGAAGCAATACAGTCCTGACCATATTACATTTTAATTGCAAGCTCTGCTTACAGAGTGAAAGAATACTGCAGTGAAACATCTCCAAACAAATATCTCTCCATTATTCTGAATAATAATGCACCTGTACATGTGAAAATATATACTGAGAAAATCAATGTACCTGGATAACTCAGGCTGTCATTCCTATTACTTTGTCTAGCAAAGTGAGAGGCGATGGGGAGAAGAAGGCTTGATCAACTAACCATGCTGAGATACAGGCAGGGCTCCCTCCAACCCCCTCCCCCACCCTGATGATATACAGAATACAGTTTCTGTTGACATATTCATATGTGATGCATTGCCCTGTGCTGTGAGGTGGCACGTTACTTTTGATCAGTCACACTGGATTACATTACACATCAGAAAATGAATGTTATCAATCCAGTCACATCAGATTAGAAAATGGCATATCAGTTTGGAATATTAAGAAATGGAAAGGGAAGAAAGGGGAGGTGTGCCAGAAGTTACACTTGGAGACCTTCATTTTCACATTTAACTAGAACTCTTTTTAACCAGACTTCTTCTAAGTCAGAAAAAATGCCTTTAGCAGAGCATTTGATGAATTTTTAAAAATGAACTGTTTTGGTGACAAAAAGCATATCAGGATTAATTATATAATGGAGAGCATGCATCAAACTTTGAATACCCTCTGCATATTCCTGAAAAAATACCATAGCTGCATTTCTATGCTTTCTCATCTAAGACAAGCTTAATTTATTCAGGAGGACTAAGCCAACCTGAAGTAGAAAATTGGTAATGAACATGAAGTAGCTTGAATGCAATGTGATTTCAAACATTCCAGCTCGTCTCACTCAGACTTATGAGACACTGTCTGAAAAGGAAGCAACTTAAGTATGAGCCCCTGGCTGAACCCAAATGACAACTGTCCATCAGTGGAAGGAGGAAAAGGCAAAGCCTTAGGGACACAGTATGAGAAAACAGTTCTTGTTCTGCTATGTGCATGACTTCTGGAAGAGGCTGGTAGTCAATCTGCCTAGCTCAGAAACTGGCCTTCTAGTGAGTTACTGAGACACTGGTGTTTTAAGGATCCCATTCCACAGAACCAAATCTGGTGGCTGGTACACTGCTGGAATCTGAGGGCTTTCCGAACGAAGATGACTGAACTTTGCAATCTGTAGCAATGCTACAATGCTTTGATTTGGGATGTCTGCAAACCGTCCTGAGACGTTAATAACAGGATGGTCTATAAAAGCTTTAAATAAATAAATAAATAAATAAATAAATAAATGTTTGTGACCAAACCCCGAGCATATAAGGATTGTCCTAAATTTTGGCTATCCTACAAAGGACTCATTGGGGTTGCCAATACTTTTGAGGGGGAAAAAAGTGCGTCTTATAGAGCAAAAAATACGGTACTTTTGAATAAATATGTATATGACTGCTGCATGGGAATTTGTTTTTAAAGATTAGAGGGCAAGTGGTAGGAAGGCCTCAGCCTGGACATCTGCTGCCAATCAGTTGACTGTATTGGGCTAAATGTACACATGGTCTAAATTTCTTGTGCATTCATTATGTAGAATATTATATAACCTTATGTATAAGTAATATTAACATCTTCCTTGGTAAAACATTAGTACTTTAGTAAGTGTTACAATTTATATCCTAGTATCTGAGATGAAAAAAAGTGGAATAACTTTTTTTTCAAATGAAAGGTGTTATAATTGTTAAGATACAGGTGAGTGTCTTTTATTATGGCTCCTCATAAACAACTTGATTTTGATTTTCCAGTGTGATGCATTGCCCTGTGCGGTGTTATGGCAGGTTGCATCACATCAGTCACCCTGGATCACATTACACATCAAAGGAAATGTTATCATTCCAGTCACATCACATTAGAAGAGACATGTCATGTTGGCAATTTGAAGTGGAGTCTTTTGAAGGGTAATTTTCGAGTGCAAGATTAAAATACCAATCCCAGTCAATGGTCAGTAGTAGGTAGGCTTCAGCTATCAGTTGTAGTATTTGGCAGCTTGTTAATCAAAATATTTTGCATAGGGTTGATCGAAACAAAAGCCAGACAATGGGAGGTGAGAGATCAGACCAGGAATGCAGTGTTCCAGAGAGAGTAGTAAGAATTTCAGTGTTTAAGCCTAAGCTGAAATGATGCACAAGCCATACTTAGAGCTGACAGCATTTTAGTTATATGGTCAGGCCAGTTTGTCAGAGAAAGAATAATCCACTTCAGATGCACAGCTAAATTTATGGTGTGTTTCATCAACTTCTGAAAGCAGCACTAATTTGACAGCATTTGAAAAATGCAGGTACATGTTTCATAAATAGTTTGATATAAATGGGAAACAGTTTGATATAAAGTGTGGGTACAATTTTCACCCCTTGGACTTGCTGATTTTTTCCATGAGGTGAAAAGTTCTCTGCATACATAGAGATCCTTCACTTGGTGTAAAGAGGAGTATCTAGTTACAGTGCAGTTTGCAATTCCTGCACAGAGATCCATGCGTCTATTTGGCCTAACTCTCCACGTTCTTTGCTGAATGATGGCTGGTGAATTTAGCACCCATCTGAAATTGCGGCAATGGCACAGTTTGTAGGATTTTCTGAAGTAGCACAAAACTTCATATGATAAACAAATAGCCGCACTACCACAGACGAACAAATTGTGATGCTCTTGAAATACTGTTGTGCTACTACATCAAGTTAGATAAAGACTAACATATCTGTTCTGGCATAACTGGATACTGTCTGCTTCATCAGATGTAGGAAGTATTCCCTTCAAATTGGCAGATTGATAAAAACATGCTGGTAGGGAGATGTAAATGGCTTTGTCTATGCAAAAGGGGAAAATGGCACAATCCAGCATTTGGAAGGGCAACATTCAGATACAGGGTGGTGGTGGGGCGATTTCAGTCTCCCAGCACACTTTTTCAATGATCTTAAGGACCTGTTCACAAACCAAGGGCACAGATCACTGCAAAATTTCTGAAGTGTGCTTCATTAAAAGATCCCATTTTATTTACTTTGGTCTGGATAAAGTCAAGGGATTCTTTTAATCACACATGCTAATATGGTTACCATTAATCAGACCAACCAATAACATTTTGTGAATGGCAAGTGTTACATTATTTATCACTGTCCTCTTGTCTTTCAATTCCCTCTGATACACAGTTTAGAATTAATCTGCCCCCATACCAGTCTGCCCCCAGCATGTGCGGATATATATGTATGTATGTATATATATCTGCCAATCTGAAAGCAATGCTTCATGAATCTGGGAAGTGTCCATGAAACCTAATGACAAAATCCTTTTTTTTAGCCTTTAAGGTGCCATAAGACTCTTTGCGAATTCAACATAATCTTTGATTGGAGCTGCTAGAGATGTCTGGTACACTATAGCACAAAATCTCTTCTCCACAGAAGCTTAACCACTCTTCCGAGGAGAGGGAATGGGAATTAAGAGGTTGGTTAGGAGCTTGTGGTCACTAACAGACTTGGCAAGTGGTGCTTCCATGTTCTCCAGAATTCCCCTTGTTTTCTAATGGCTCTTGGACTTGTAGTTAATTGGGGCTAACATAAGAATAATTGGAGCTGGGGGCAGCTATCCCGTGTGTAGAACACACAGATTCCCCTCATCCAGCGCTCCGTGAAGGATAGTATGGAGTGTGTGCTTGGATTGTAATGCAAACCCAAATATTTCATTATCCTATGGCACTTTTCCAACTGCACATTTTGTACTTGCAAGAAGAGAGAAGGTACAAACAATGAATTTTCTGAAAAGTGTGCTTTCTTCTTTCCTTGCTTGTTCCCAGCTCACAACAGAAACATGACTTTCTCAAAGATGGAACGTTTTAACCAATTTATTTTATCGTTACTTTGATTAAATTCAATCACATTGGTAGTGTATGCTGTGTCTCCTTAATTGCTTCTTGGCAACTAGCCGATTTTCTCCATTATAATTATAATACCCTTTATATCTAATAAGCAATTTGATAAAAGAAAATTTATTTTAGTAAGCTCTCTTTATCAAAGACTTTCCTAGAGTTAATGTTGGCAGACTTGCCCAGTAATGATTTGAAGCCACTTTCTGTTTTTAAATACAGACTAAATTCAATCCAATTGAATGGAATTATTCTGGGCCAGACCCTCGAGTCCCTCACTGGCTCCAGAGTAAATATGCAGCAGAAATCTAGAGACTGTGTGATATTTAAGCACAACCCCGCAGTTGTTATTTGCTTCTGCTGCTATTGCTATTTAATGTTACTATGCTTTGGTTTTAAAACAGGCTCCTCAGTTTTTTTAAAAAATAAATACATAACCCTAATCTGTATTTTAAAAAGACCTACTTATCCAAGAAAATTATTTGGTATTGAAAATGCCACTGTCTGTGTACAAATGCTAAATAACTAAAGTGCTTCGTAAAGCTAATGTACTGGTCCAGCCCTCCCTGTGCTGCTCACCTTGCTTTAATCATCTGTTTTGTCCACAAGAGTTTTGCTGCATTTATGGAACTTCTCCTCTGGGAAAAGCCTTCCCAGTTGTCTCAGTGAGTGCACTCAGAGAGGGCTTGACCAAAGTTGTCCTGGTTACTTCTACTGTTCTCATCCCTTCATTTCCTGCTGCTTCAGAACATTTATGTTATGGAGGTATATAGAAAAAGTCGAAGCACTGCATTTCAGCCCAGTACCGTGGGTATGCACTCAGGTGTCAGGATGTCATTACACACATCTCATCAATTGCAGAAACTGACTATTCCACAGGGGAAGGACCACATTCAGCCATCCTCTTCTTCTATCCATAAAGCTGATGGGCTGAAATGCATTCCTTGAAGGTCAAGAAGCCTGACTGAGAACTATGCATGCAGCAGTAATTTCTCAACCCTGCATGGCAATGCATCTCTAGCTGAATCAGGATACAAATTGACCACGAATTGACCTGCACTTGGACTTCAACATTTAGCAGTAAATTGTCTTTTTAAAGCCCCAAATTAATCATACTTTAGTCAAGATATTCTTCTTCCCTTTGGTGAATGTGCAGAGGGCATAGAGATTTCAAAAACACTATTAGACACTGGAATTTAAGAGTATAACCTCAGAGTTACAACACCTTTTCCATAAAGCTATATTACTCATTAGCTCTCTTGGCACCTATGTTGCACTCTTTCCAGCACCAGGTGAAGACTGTTTTATTTCCCTAGGAATTTTAGTCTTTCAGTCTATGTTGCTTGAAGTCCCTTACCGTATTTTAAATTTTTGTATTGCTGCTAGCTTTTACTTTTACTTTGGCTTTTACTTTTATTTTATATTTTCTTCTATATTTTCAATTTTTAAAATGTTGTAGCATATTTTATGTTGTATTTTATAGTGTTAATTGTTGTAAACCACTTCTAGAATTCTGCTATTGTGCAGCATGGAAATGTAATTAATAAATAATAGCATGATGAGGCTTTTTCACAGACCACTGAAGGGAATTAATTGTGCACCAGTGTGTTTTAGGAATGTTATGGATCACTAGCTCAACATCTGAGGATATGGGGGACAATGCTGTAGTGGGCCAAGGTATTCCCAAGAAAAGTCTCACTGGTACTGATGTGTCCTTTTAGAAGAAGCGCATACAAGCTGTTATTACAGAAATCCTATGCAATTCTATTTTGTGGGGCTAGGAGTCTGGAACTATTTGTTCTACAGCCTGCAGATAGTTTGTTCTTTGAGTTCTGCTATATTTTTTTGTTGTGATGGTTGATCTGTTCCATAACAAGGGGATACATGGTCAGGGCACTGGATGTTGTTTATCCCGTCCATGTCTCCAGATCTATAATTCCTAACTGGCAATTCTGATATTAGTGTCTAGAGATTCAGTCTCTTTTAATCACTTACTATTTAAGGTTCCTTTTTGGAGCATGCTTAAGGATATTAATGAAACTGAATGAATGTATTAGATATGGGCAAATCTGTCACATATGATCTAGTTCAGATTCTCAGTTTGACAGCACAAGGTTCATTCTGTCACAGTTCCTTGTGATAATTTTTTGGTTGTTGCTGCTATGTGAAATGTATTTCAAAATAAAAAATGAATAGCTTTCCAAGTTCAATCATAGTCTAGTCTGTGTTTAGTTCCAGAAAGTGCAAATGGGGTCATTTCACATTAAAATGTGAATATGACACATTTCTTATCCACATATGTATGCTAAAGTGTTGCGGATCTGGCCTGAAATTGCCAGGCTCCCTACTTGTTTCCTTATTTGTTTCCCACCTCCAAGACTGAATAATAACATACAAGCTTCTCCATTTTGAAACAGGGGTACTTGGGGAAAACACTGCAGAGCAAAATTTCCTTTGACCATGATGCACAGGTCTAAAGAAATATATTTCTCAAAGCAACCAGATAAATGTAGCCTAATCAATATAATTTTGCATTTTAATTCCAGGTATCTATGCTTAGATAACTGCATCCACAGAACCCAAATGAATAGGTGTGCTAGCCAAAATAGCACAAACACAATCCTAAACATGATCAACCTAAGTGAAGATGTTTCGGCTCAGTGGTAGAGTCTTGCTTGGTACTCCCAGGTAGGTATGAAAAAATTCCTGTCTGAAACCCCAGAGAACTGCCACCAGTCGGTGTCCACAACACTGGGCCCAATGAACCAATGGTCTGACTTGATATGAAGCAGCTTCCAATGCTCCTAAGTATAGGAGGATACATAGATCACATATGTTTGACTTGGGCTTAATGACTTCATCAACTGGGAAGAAAAAAGAAAAGTTTTGTGCCTACTTGGAAGGATGCCATCAATGTACTCTGGTGACTGGTGAGACTAAGAGTAGTAGTGAATCTCTTTTACAGTGCTGTTTTCAGGGTATAATGTGCTGGTTTTATAGTGTACTGCTGCCACAGCCAGTGCCTGAACTGCTAGTGAAATACAATTTAGGATCCAGAGCAAGATCTAAGAGTGCTTTAGTAATTTAATCATATCTATCATCATTTTCATCTCATATGGCCATTCAGTGATAATTACTTATGTTAAAAGAAGAGTTTTTAATCTACATTTAGCATAGCTCAACATGTTCTCTGAGTTTCCTACAGAAACAAAAGAACTCTTTGATCCCCTTAAGGCTTGAATGACCATGTATTTAATACTAGTGTCAAAGCCAGATGCAATGCATCTTTACCTCTAAACTGCTATTTATATAAGATCTACAGCCAGTCCTCACTAAACAGATCATAGACACATGCCTGAAGGTTCACTGTTTTATTACCACATATCATAAAAGCATTCTTTCTTCCAGATAATGTGCTTACATATTTGGAAATCTAGCAATGCCCCATGCTTTTTTACAATTGGGAGCAAGATGTTTCACTTCCAGACCTCCTTTTTCAACCAGAACCAATGCAGACGACACTTCACTTCTTAAGTCACCTTTCTGTTTCCTTTGATGTGCTCCTTCCTCTCCTCCACATCTAATCTTTTAAACATGTGCTTAAAAATAAGATCAAGTTCACAAAGGTGAGGAGAGAACCACAGGTGTCCCCACTCAGGCTGGCAGGAGCAATGACTGATCAGATGCAGAAGTTAGTCCAGGGATAGCAGATAGACAGGGCCAGATGATACCTGATTGGCTCATTGGGCCCCCGAATCTGCTGTGCTGAAGGCTGCAATATACCTGAAGAGCAGTAGAAATTACATCAGTTATTTATTTTATTTACAGCATTTCTACCTGTCATTAACAGCATCTCAGGATGGCTTACAACAAAATCCAACAAACGATAGATAAACAGAAAAAGTACAATCCACATAATGCAATTAAAAGGTAGAGTACAATAAATAAGATAGAATGTGGCTAAGCATGAGAATAAAAGTAGTTAAAAATTTAAATATTAAAATATCAGGTAAATAAAAAGGTTTTTACCTGACGCCAAAAAGAATATAGCACCTGCAGCAGGCAAGCATGTTCTGGGGAGCATGTTCCACAGATGGGGCACCACTGCAGAAAAGGCCCTCCTCCAGGAGTTTGCTTTCCTAACCTCCTTCAAGGAGGGTTCCTGGAGGAGAGCCTCTGCCTCTGATCTTAAGGAGCAGGAGTTACACACAGAGTTCTAGCCTCTGCTGTCAGACTCTTTGGTTGAAGCCCCCTGGGTAGATATTCAGAAGTAATTACTCTAGGCACGAGGTTAGAACAGACTGTGCTAATTAATTTTAACTGGCCCAAAACAGTGCAGCATGGTTGTTAATGGGGACTGGCTTTTGGGACAATATTATGCCAGTCCTTTTCCAGTTGCAATGGCTCCCAGTTGAAGTCCAATTCAAAGTGCTGGTATTAACATTTAAAGCCCTGAACAGCTTGGGACCAGGGTATCTGAAGGAACACCTTGTCTCTTACGTACCTACACAGACCCGAAAATCATCTTCTGGGCTCCTTCTCTGGGAGACCCCTCTAGAGGAAGCAAACAGGGTGGCCATCAGGAGTTGTTTCTGTCTTTAGTGTGGTTGGACAAAACTTACTATGCATTTTTTTCACAAAATTTAGCAGGTTGGACTTTTTGTCAAGACAGCTAACAGATCTGAAGCCATTTCTGGCTGGATCATAAAAAAGCGCTTTTCTCAAGATTAAGGGAAGATTCTAAAGGGAAGCTGCTATTGTAATCTCTGCTTCTTGCCTCCCCTCAAAGAAACCTGCAACACAGCCAATTCTGGATTTGCTCTAACATAGATCCCTAAGGGACTTATAAGCAGGCAGCCTTCTGCAGCCTAGCACTCTCCAGGTGGGTTAGACTGCAATATCCATTGTCCCCAGCTAGCTCTGTCTATGGGGATGATGAGAGTTGTATTCCCAACAGTAAAGACCCCTGACTTCTAGTTTTCTCTCAAGCCTTCCCTCCAAAAGGCAAAGCAAAGCAAAACACGACAAAGCCTTCTTTACCATTGCAGAAAAGAAGATATTTCTAATCTTCATCTGGGGCTGATGGTTTCATATAGATGGAGCAAGTAGAGGACTGACCTAAGCAATGGCTCAAAGCTCTCCTGCAATTCATATTTTCCAAACTGAGCAGCCTGGGAACAATCAGTCCTTAAATCGCTGAACTGCACAATCCTCCTGTATACATTTACACAGAAGTGAGACCCACCGTGATCATACCATTCTTGACTTCTCCTTGGGAATCAGAATATCAGTATAGATGATTACTTACAACTTTGATAGGCATCTTCTTTGTGATGCACACTTTCCAGGGCTTAAATCTGAACCAACAGAGGTTGCAAAACAATAATGTGAGGTGGGGTGGGAAGGTGCTCATTGAAACCAGGGTGATCGGTGTGGGGAAAATTTTCTGAGATGGTGTCCTGAAAATTGTGGATACCTTGACTGAATTGGGACAGTCATGACTCCTGCAAACTAAATATTATTGCTCCTGTTTCCCTTTATGTCACCACCACCCACACATTCCTTCTATTCCCACCAACTCAGTGCTGCAATATATTGCTATAGTGTCCAGTATCTGGAATGCCTGTGGTGCTAAATTAAGGGTAAGTGATGGTGGCAGAATGAAAATAGCAATTTTGTTTTCATGGGAGAAGCAAAAACCAATAATCTTCTGAGACACTGTCTTGAAAAGGGTTGAGCTGGGAGCAATAACTGGTTCTAAACCTAATTTTAGCCACAAGAGTAGGACTATTTACTGAAATGAAGCTGGAAATATTCATCCAAACATTCGGGTCTGTCAGAGGTTTGGATAAGTATTTGGGCTTCCTCAGCTCATATAAAACTAGTTATTTAAATACATAAAAGTTTATGCATGAAGGTAAGTATTAAAATCATAGTAGCAAAATGATACACCTTTACTGTATCCAGAGTTCATTCTGTTCATTTTGCTGTTCTTTTATTCTTTTCTGTAGAATCCAAATACATCTTACTGTCTGTCTTCGGAGATATTTGAGAAATTTAAGAAATTCTTATGCCACTACTTTTGAAATGAGAATAATAAAGATTGGGAAACAGTGAAACAGTTCTTCACTTCTAGTTAATAGGCCAACATAGTGAAATGCTATTTCTTTGGTCCTACTTTCCATGATTTACTGCAGAGTTTGGCAGCATGAGCCTTTAGACACCAGTGTGTTCTCAGACCCCTGTCTTGGTGTTCCACAAGGTACCTAACTCCCCTTTATAACTAACTTTTTCTTTTCACAGCTGGAACTATGGTAAAATAGGTTTCCGTTGGTGCTGAAAACTATGGGTTCAAAGGAGTTTAGTGTGTTGGTGCTCAAAGGTTACCTTCACCTTGTCCTCAGTCTTTGGGCAAGTCACTTGTCCCTTGCTATTCCTTTCCTGGCAGCCATTCTGTGGTGGAACCCAGGACAATTTTTCAAATTGCCAGATGTGCCTGCCCTACAAAAAGATCACCTATCCCTGGTCTAATGACACATTTATTGGAAGAAATGTAACTAGAAAAGCATCCAGACCAAACAGCATGAGACTTTTATATTGAAGTCCAAGCATGCATTTAGACAATCTTTCTCCTTCGCTTCGCTTCTCACTGCATAGTTACCTATTTTACATCATTGCACTCTGGAATCTAAGGAATAGATTGCCTGAAACAGTCATCTGCAAACTCTTTCAGTATCACAATACGTTGTCATAAATACTTCTTAAAGTACCTTTAATGGTCCCAAAAGTCAATGACATATTTGATCTCTTCATGTGATGCAGTTCTCTGTGAGCAACTCTACACACTGTATTTTGGAATCTGTACCTAAGTTATTTATGCAATGCACTTAAGATATTTATGAGCCACATTTCCAAATAAAATACTTTAAATGCATACCAAATTGTGTATTGCACTGATAAAAGAAGTGTTCAGAAACACACTCAATAAAGAGCTGGGATGGACTGTAGTGCTATGTTTTCCTGAGTACAAGCACTTTGTGCCAAACCTGGGTCTAGATGCCCTATGAAAAATGTCCAGGGGCAGTGGCAATTGCTGCATGCTTACACTGGGTGTAAGAGTCAAAAGAGACAGTCCGTGCTGAGGGAATTGAAGGAAGTGCTAAATGACTTCATCTCAGGCCTTCCACTATAGATTTCAGTCTGTTCAATACTGTCATGAAAATCCTTTCTACAAAATTAATTAAAAGAGGCTTGGAATCCTGTCATGTGAACTGAAATGTGACTGAACGACCATTAACAAAGGATAATGATACACATCAAGGTATCAAGTTGAGGGGAGGCGTCTAGTGGGAACTAAAGCGACTAGCATTACTTTCATATTTATTTGACATCTTCATTAATGATCTGGAAAGGGGAGTAAACAGCAGGTTAATGCAATTCACATATTATACTGAGTTGGGAGGCATTGCAAAAATCAGCTGGGGCATGGAAATAATAGAAGGGGACCAAAGATATTGGAAACAGGGGCTTAACAGCAAAATGAGATTCATTTTGGAACACAGCAATATAACAATATCAGAGGGGAAAAATATAATCCAAAACAGATCTATTGAATGCTCGAGTGAAACCTGAAAAGCAATAAAGCTTAAACAGCCATAGAGATGGTAATGGAGAGCAAATTAGTCAGGAGTGTGTAACATAATGCAGCACAGAAAAGAGTGGAGCCATTTTGATGGAAATTTCAAAGAGTGGCTGGAAAATGATGGTAATAACGTCAGCCTACAACAGCCCAGAGTAATCATACCTGAAACACAATGTACAGTTTTGGGTAGCACTTGTCAAATTCAAAATATTTGATTGCAGAAATGTCTACATTATCCAGAGGCTTGGAATAAAAACGTTATGAGTAGAGAATCTAAGAGGTAATCATTAGTCTGTGTAACTTGCAGAAGGAATGCTGGTAGGGAGAGAAACATAAGACTGGCATGTTAGGAAATCCTGCTGTCTAAGCTGTCCAGAGCTGCTGCCAGCTAAACTCGGTAAGCCAAGTAAGGTGGACCAGCAAAATGGCTCTGGATGGAACAGCTTTGTGTGTGTCAGAAAAGAGGCTTCTTGTGCCATTTGGTATTTTGGCAAGGTTAGCCATGCTCAAATGCATATATCACCTCAGTCTTATGGTGGAATTGTTAGCATATTGTTTGCTACAAAGCCCTTGAAAGCAAGAAAACTTCCAGAGAAACACTGTGCTTCTGTGTCCATGGATTCACAAAGAAAGTGATAAACAGTCCACTCAAGTTTCACACTGATGCACCAGAAATTCAGATATTTGATTTGTAAAATGTGATGTGACTGATGGCTAACAATATACAGCTAACAATCTGAACCAAAATATTGTCTGAGAGTTGTAAGGGAAAAGAAAAGACCATATAAGATAATGAGGAGCTTCTTCACCTCTCCAATTTTAATTAGCACTTTTTCTATAGGGCCAAATTAAATAGGAAGGGAATTGTGTGATACAATCAAGGTTGTTATACGACACATACATAAATTACATATTGGTAACCAAGGAATTCTTGAAGATAAAACAAACAAAATATAACAATAAATCCTATTTACATTTTGAAAACTCAATAAGAATCATACTATTAATAAAATACATCTTAATCACCTTATCTGCAGAGCAGTTACTATTGTAGGTAAGGAACCCACAACCAGAAATCCAGGGGTGGGGGATTTTCATGGGAATAACATGATGGGAGGAAAAAATTTATAACTTTCCCTGTTTTCTGCCATTCCAAATCTGATAGAGCCACTCCCCACCACAAAAAGAAAGCCTATTCACTTGAGAAAAAGTCAGCCTTCAAGCAATTTACATCAACTTAGTATGGTCCTGCCTGCTACTCTTCCCATCATCACACTTGGTTTGGCATTCTCCTGGGCTTCTATAGGAATTCCTCAGAAGCAGAATCTCTCTTGTCTTTGTAATTTGGAAGAAGTTTGGCAGGTGCTTCTTCCTCCATCAGTGTACAGTTGAGATGTAAGAAGCTATGATGATCATTCAAAGCAGATGATCCACCAGTAAGCTAGGACCTGGAAACCCTCTGAGGAAAAGCTATTTCTGGCATTGCTGGTGTTGTGGTTGGCTGCCGATATTATAATCTTTTTGTGAATAACTGGTCTGCTTGTGTATTCTGTGGCTTTTTATTTCCTAGATACATGCATCTCCTGCCCTCTGCACTATACTAACCTTGGGTGTTTGTTTGTTTGTTTATATATCAAGCTGGGGGGGAGAGATCATGCCATGCAAAATGACTTAATCTCTAATTTATGACTCACGTAACCTAACTTTAATTTAAAAGACGAATATGGGAAATTTGCATACAAGTAAAAGATAGAGGGTAGAATATGCAAGATACTGAAACAAATAATTCATGCCATCCTTTAAGCTAACATTTAGCAAATGGGGTGACATTTATGCAGTGCTAAATGATTGACAACTCTTAATTCTAATATAGGAGCTGGTCTAGCATTTCTTTTAGAGTGGTAACATATCTATGTGACATTTCTTTGCAGTAAAACTGTCAGTTTTGTAGCACTTCCCATACATGAGAAATTTCTCTCTCTAACATAACATTATTGCAAAATTTAACCTCGTGTGGAACTTGTTATGACACCTACACTTCATGAAATATGGCTTAGGAACAGAACAGTGGCACTGTTACTGAAAACAATATTTTCCTGGTCCTAAATTTTCCTAAAATGGGACCTTTTCCCTTAGAAAACAGACTATTTCCCTTCAATCATCAAAAAGCTAATACATCTAACGGTAAAGAAGCAATGTAGTATTTTAGTTCAAGGATAGTTCCAGGATGACTGCTAGTGTGAGTGCCAAAGCTCGAAAGGTGAAGTGGCTGATTGCCCCTTTCTCACAACAAGATCTCACAGTCAGATGTATTGCAGCCCACTGTGCCCAGGCACAGAGGTCCTACTCAGGAGTCACTGTAGCTGTGTGACTCATTGAGCAGCCTGGCAAAGCTGACTTGCCATGCTGCATTGTCCCACCTTCCAATGACACATCTCAACAGACCTGTGCTCAGTAGCCACATATTCCACACAAATGAAGGGCTTCCACATGCTTTGCAGCCAATGGTGCAATGTGCTGAATCACACAGAACCAGGCCTCACTAGTGCAGGAGTACCGACTCAGTGGTGAGAATCCTGAGAGCCACTTCATTGTATATTACTGCTTTGTAGTCCTAGAAGTGAGCCCTGTTGTTTGGAGCTTCTGGAGCTGAGCAAATGAAGTCCAGCCGCCAACTATCCCATAAGCTATTTTTCATCCAGGTGAGTAGTTTTGTTTTGTTGAATTCACAAATTGGGAATAATGCATTTCTAAGTTTTCAATGATTTCTAGAAATATATAGGATATATCAGTGGAATCTCCTAGGCAAAGATTTGACAATGGAAAGGGCACACTAGAACTAATATTTCCATTAAGCTGATTCAGGACAGATGTAAGGAAGTTCTTCACACAGTGCATAGTTAACTATAGAATGCATTTCCATGAGATGTGGTGATGGCCCCCCGTTTGAATGGTTCTAATAGCAGGTGAGACTAATTTATGAAGGAGAAAGCTATTCATGACTACTAGTCCTAAAGGCTGCATGCTACCTCCAGTATCAGTGCACCAGTTGCTGAGAACTTGAGTGGAAAGGAGTTCCTGCATTCATATCCCACTTGTGGGATCCTGTAAGCAGCTGGTTGGCCACTGTGTGAACATAATACTGAACCACGTTGACTATTGGTCAGATCCAGAATGACTCTTTCTGAATATTCAAGCATTTGTGCAGGCATATTTGCTTGCAGAGGGTTGATCATGTCCCTGTAATGCCCTATCATGCATAGTAGTGCAGGCCATCATGTAGTGAGGCATCATCAGCCATCCAGCTGAGGCATCAGAAGAAACTGTAAATCAACCAGATTGCCTGGTTTTTCTGAATGGATATCTCTGCACTATTGATGGAGTTCAGGGCATCAGACTCTTATGAAAATGCTCCATTCTCTAAAATATGAGCTAAGCCAAAAGCAGAGAACTGATGTCAATGTTCTATGACATTTATGGTTCTTGCCAAAATGTTACTCAAACAGCTGATTACCTGTACTTGTTGAGATGTTTGAAAAGGAATTCATGGATTTCAAGTAGTGGTGTGCTGAATAGTTTGATTCTTCCATTGTTTTTGGGTTTTTTGTTCATTTGTTTTGCTTTTGGTGTTTAGTAGTTCATGCGGAGGGGAAAGAAAAGCTCTGGTGAAAAGGCTTTGGACTTTAGAATTTAGAATTATTTTCTCCTTGGAAAGGGAGACACCTGTTTTCTGTTCATCTGTTTTAGTATAAGTGGTGGTGAAGGCCGCAGGAACTTCTATTAAACAAAAACAACAACAAACTTTTAAATGGCTCCAGTACTTGCAGCAAACTGAGCTTCTTTATAGAGAAGCTTCTCCAACCAAGGAGCTCCTTCTGAACTCCTATGACACCACAAGATGTTCTCATCTCTCACAGATATTCAGGGAGCACTTCCAGATCACAGAAACCTCCCTGCAAAGCAAGGACAAAGGGCACATTTAGGCTTCAGAAAAACTCTGTTCTTGCTTGTAGCAGCACAGAACTCCTTGGAGAGAGGCTTTCTTCACAATGCTCAAGCACTCCTACTGCGTTATAAAGAGTTCTGTCTGTTGCAAGCAAGGACAGAGTTTTTCTAAAGCTCTAAACATCCTGGTTGTTCTTGCTTGCTGCAGCCAGGGAATCTTTGCAGAGAACTTCTGAAGCCTGGGAATTCTTCATGAACTCTTATGAGAGAAGGTGACATTTCATGGTCTCATGGTACTTTGAGAAATCCTGCTGAGTTGGAAAAGCCTCTTGTCTTGCTGGAAGAGCTTGGGAACTTTTAAAAGTCATTAAAATAAATAGGAAGATTCTTTAGTCACCTGCTGAACAGCAATGTCAAAACGTAATTCCTCTATTTTTCCAAAGAGAAAAATATTCAGAATTCCCCCCTTCTCCATGAAAGAGAAGAAAAAACAATGTCCTTTTAACAAGGAGAAAAAACATTCCCAGAGTAGGAGTCAGGTTTCAGCCCAACACTACTCTCACTTATAATCTCATTTTGTAGTAAATTTGGGGGATTACCACACACATTCCTAACTTCCTGACTATGGCTGGATTGGTCCTTTGAGAGCAGGCAAACAGGTGACTGGTAGTTACTGAAGTTCTAACAATTGTACATTCCACATTTGGAATGAGATGAGAGCTGACAAGCAATAGAGGTACCTCTCCAAACTGAATACCAGCACATTAAAACACTTACATATTTGCAGCTTACAGACATAATGTCATATGTTTCATTGCATGGCATTACCTTAATATGGTCCTGTGGTGCAAATATTCTGGAGCATTTTCAATAGGCCTTTAGCTTCAGACTCAAGAGATGAGCTAGTTAAGTGTCTTCATGTGGCAATGTGTACGCTCAAGTGCTCTGTTTGCACAGCAGCAAAATCTAAATATTGAACAACAGGAATGTCTTATTGACCGATTCCATATTAAGCAACTTAACCTGAGAGAAACCTCAAGCACCTAACAGTTGAAAAAAGTGCTATTTTCCTTCTATTTAATTATGGCATAGTCTTTTATTCTTCAGTATTAAATATGCATAGACAAGTAGGCACGATGCATATGCCACAGTGGCACAATTTACATTTCCCTTACACAATAAATTCTGATCCCATGAGCTGCCATGGCTATGAGCCATTATGTCCAATGGAAATAATGGCTTGTGGGATTGTGACCTGCTCCAGTGGCATCCATCAGGATTCAAAAGACTTCCATAATGAATCCCATAATATAAGTGCATGCTCATGCTGAGCTCCAAGGGAATGAAGAAGTATTTCTAATTTCGGGAGTACATCTTACTGTATTTTGCATAATGACTGTGAATGTATTACATCAGATAAATGAATGGGAATAGCTTTTAGTGCAGCATTCCATCATGGGCAAATAATAAATCAACAACCTATGAACTCTAGGTCCATTTGGAGCATGTTTAGAGCCCTCGTTAACCCTCAGGGGCCAATTTGAATAGAAACAATTTTAATGAAGGAGCAGAGGAGACTTTAATAATTTATTATGTGATGGGAGAAATGGAAATGCGCTAGAAATGCTCAAGTTTATCTGAGCACTGACAATATCCAATGTCTTCAGCATGATGTTCCTCCCGACAGCATCAGTGGCTTCCTCAACAGGGCAGGCTCTAGTGACCATTATGCAAAAGAGCAGATCAGTTCATCACACTAACTGATGTGCTAAGTGGACATTTACTTTGGAATCACACCCATTGAACTCGGTGGCAGTACATATTGATGTGCTGTCAGTGGTGGTCTGCGTTTGGCACTCCCCAAGGTTGGCTTTTGCCGAGGTCAATGGCAGAAGAGCCAAGGGGCACCTTGGAAATATATGGCAGCCAGAAGGCTGGAAGGCGAAACATCAGAATGCTTTAGGCTTTATGGCCTGGTGATGGAAACTTTATATTTTTAACCAGATTATATGATTTAAAAGGGATGGAATGTCTTAGCAAACAGTCTTACATAAACTATTTTACCCTCACTTTAGGGAATAGTTCTAGACTATACTGACTTGTTGAGTATGAGCAACTTCAAGCATTTCCTGGCTAGAACATCCACATTTCTTTACAGTTAACCATATATTCTCAGAGATTATTAAATTACTTTAGAACATAAGATTTAGATCAAGACCTTTTTATTTGGCCAATATTTTAACATATAGTAATTTTAATTGTGACATGATGTATTTATTTTTTCAATGATCCTCAGTGTGGAATAGTTAATTTATCTTATTTTATTGAAGTTCTGAGAAATGTTATAAGCCGTCCAGAGATGACAGTAATGGATGGCACACAAATTTTCTAAATAAATAAATAAATAAATAAAATAGATCAGACCAAGACCAGCATTCTGTTCCCATCCTGACCAACAAGAACCTCAAGGATACTCAAACAAGACATGAGTACACTAGCAACCTCATATTTACTGTTCCTCAGCCACTGATAGTCAGAAACATACCACCTCTGGTACTTGAAGTTGTATATAGCCGGTATTACCAGCAGTCATTAAATCCTTGTTCACCAAATTTTGTCTCATCCTATTTTTAAATCAACCTTTGTGGTAGGAATTTCCATAATATACCCATGGACTGCTTCTTGAATCTTCCATCAATGAGCTCCACTGGAAGAACTCAGATTTTAGTACTATTGGAGAGGAAGATATTTTTGATCTTATATGCCTTCTCAGTATTCAACTGCATCATATCCTTTACCTGGATGCCCTTTAGGTAGACATGAATACTTAATCTGCTGTAGATTTTTATCTGTGTCAGGATATTAATGATCTTTAGAATATGAAACTATGCATGTTTAGAGAGACAAAATTACTACAAATCCCATGTTTGACTAAGAGATGCTGGAAGTTACAAGTCTTTTTTTTTTTTTTTCCTTTTCTACACATTCATATGATGACACGCTTTTTAAAAAGGAGATATCGCTTTGGGATGGCCAATTTGAACTGGATTGCAGAGGTGGAAGGAGATTTCATTACAGGTGTTCTCTGTGGCCTGTGCAGAGATATGGACTAATAGAATGAACATTAGTTCGGAGCGATCCGTTTTATAAGACATGATGAAATGTATCAGATTGCTCCTGAGGATAGCAGAAATAAAATCTAATCGGTTGACAAGCTGTCTGTTGATACCAAGGTAGCTCACGCATACTCCCAACACTTGTAGCCTGTGCACAAAGTATGTTTGTAGTGGTCAATTTGGTCCAATCCCCTTTTTCAAACCAAAGTGGGTCAAATCTGGAATTGAATTTGGCATCTATCAGCCTCACATTCTGTCAGTTCATATTATTTAAGCATGATAACTTCAAAGTTATCTGCTGAATGAATTCAGTGTTTGACTTCAGAGCCACCATGCTTAAAATAAAATGAGCTTTGACTATTGGGTGGTGCAGAAATGAATGAATGAATGAATGAATGAATGAATGAATGAATGGGGAGTCTGCCATTTTTAGTATATGTCAGTTCATGTTCGAGCACAAAAGGTGACTTCTTTATGTTATATTAACTGTTAGAGTACTGTTGGCAGGTAATGGTATCTAGAACATCAAAGGTGGTGCAGTACAATGATTCTCTGTCTGAACAGCTCATTCCCATTTGTCCCAATATTACCAGTTTGGGTGGTGACTGTCAAGGTGTTTGTTACCAAGCATCATTCCTATCATCAGAATTTCTTTGGCATGCTGGATACTACTAATTGGGGTGTGGGAACTGTTTTAAATTGTGGGTTCTTTCCCCAAACCCAGTTTGAGAGGATCATAACTTGCCAAGATCAACCAGAAATTGAGATCTATACAAGGAAGAAACATTAGTGAAATATTCCCATCATTTAAAAGTGTTTTTTTTCCACAGACATGGCAAGCATGGGTTTTAAAAAATCAAGTGCTTGGTAATAGATCAGGAAATGAGAACGCAAGTTTCGGTTTGAAATCGCAAGGTAACTAATTACCCAAATGTCCCAGGCAGTTCCTAGCCCCACTGAGAGCTCAGGGTCATTCAAGGCCATTTGGATGTTGGGCCTTCCATTTCTCCACTAAGTAGGAACAACATAGCAGCTACTTATGTCATCTGCCGGCTACAGAAGCAAATTGTAATTCTTGTTCCATTAGCCTCCCTGTGATGCAGCCACTCTATAAGAAACAGAACTGCAAAATAGCAATACAAGAAACAAGGGTATTTGGGATACCAGGACAAGCTATTTGTTTCTTGTTCTTCCCAAACATGACAAAGCAGAAGCATATCCATTTTAAACAAAGAGGAAAAGTGATCCATCAGATATCCCAAATCTGATCCAACAGAGAAATAGCTCCGAATGTTCTAATTATGCTAATATTTTAAAAGCAAGGAATCAAAAGTAATGCAAAATATGATGCATGAACTTGGGTCTATCTTTTTAGTTACTTTTTAAAATACCCACTGAGCCGTTATAGCTACCCAGGGTGTAGGACTTGTGTCTTGGCCTTCCCCCAGTGTCCCCATGCATCCTAGCCACAACACTCTGTGTGCAGCAGGGAGCTCTGAAGAGAGTGTTTATCTATTTTCTTGAATGCTGACAGACCTCTCCATGCAGACAGGAAGCCTGATAAGGCAGTGTTCCTGAGAGGCCAGGTTCAGATGCAGTGATGCTCTGGCTGGAGATGGGACCAGCATATACATCCCTTCAAGTTTCCTCTGATAGGGGTCATTATTCCATAGCTGAAGGATAATGAAGAGTTGCCTCTCTGAACATGTTGTGGTCATTAATCTATGTTTACCTGCAGTCCAAAGCTGTTGCCTTTGCTTTAAATGTCTTGTCAGAGAAAGCCATGCAGGTTGAACTTTCAAAACACAGACTGGTGTAGATAGCAGGCTGCTATTGGAACACCTCCATTGGCTGCTATAGGGCATGCATTATGCCACAAGGCTGTCTCCCACTAAGTGCAAAAGAAATCTTATGGCTTGATGAATTCACTTTCTCTCTGTAGCCAAATATTTGATCTGAAAATATGTTATGCCAATCTTAGTCCCGAGGGGAAGTAGCTCTTTTAACATTGGGGGCCATAGAAAAAAAGTATCAGTAATATGCATTACATATTTTCAAATATGAAACATTCAATTTTAGAAAATTGGTACAAACCACTAGACTGGCTGTTTGAGAAGACATTAAATGTCACTAATCAATAAAAGTAATTTGATTGTGCAAATATGTATGAGATAGGTTTGTTATCAGAGCATAGCATGTGTCATGGGAAAGTAATCAAAGCATTCTGATTAAATTCTGGTAGTCAGAAGAAGAATTTCCATGTGAGGTGAGTTTTATTCATTCACACACAGCTGAAATCTATATTACAACTTTCCAAACAATTATGTAACTGATAATGCAAAATATGGAAGCACGAAGAAGTGCAAAGAATGAAGTTATTTGATTACGCTGCCAACTGCAAAGCCTTTGAAAGCTCAGAAGTGTGTGGGTGTGGGTGTGCTTAAAGACACAGTCATGCAGCAGCAGCAAGTATAAATAAGTTACACAAACTACAACTGGGTTGTCCAAGATAAGCCTTGGAGACCAGTGTTCCCACATACATTTCCCTTGATACCATCTTGTTATCTTAGTTGGCAATGATTTTAAAAAAAGATATGGTTTCCAGTTTAATTTTTGCTAACAAAAAGGAAAAAAATGCAGACTTTCAGACTCAGAAATGATTTTTAGAACCAAAAAAAAAAAAAAAAAAGAATAGGAGACTTGCATGCTACAATGTATAGTATCAGCATGTACCTATTTCCACCTTGATTTCCGAGAATGTGCCTGCAGCACTTTGCCTTTTGTGAAATGAGCACTGGGGCCCAAACCCCACTTGGGCAGTCATTTTGTGAGAGTGTCCCCTAAATCCTTACAACAATCCAAATGTCTCCACTAACTGAACAGGTTTGGTTCCTACTGATTAGAATGTGTGGGGTGTATAAAAATTTTAATACTCTCTAACAGTCTGGCATATTGCAAATCTTGCATGCAGATTGCATACAAATAGAAGACTGGAGAAACAGGGCTGTGTTCAGCTTTGTGGATACTTCTCCAAGGGAGTGTGCTACACCCACATGGAGAATATTTATACTCTTAAACTGCAATATTCTTGTTTCCAATATTGGAATCCTATTGGACCATGTAAATAGGAACCCAAATGGAGGAACTTCACTTCCAAGTCCTGCTGATTGATTATAGCCAGAGCAAAATGTACACAGAGCCTAGATTTTTTGGGTTCACTGTAGCTATGCCAGTTGCAGTGTAAACATAAAGTTTCATCAGAAGGATAATGGAACAGCTTTGCAACCTGCAAATCAAAAGTCATCCCTTGCCTTTTCAAGGAATGAATGAATTTATCAATTTTGCTTTCTCCCCATTGCATTTTTTAAAATCCCAAATTGGCAAATTTTGGTGAAATTTTACTAAACCAAATTGAAGCGTATTCTTACCCAAATAAAACAGGTATAGCTCTTCCCAACATGGAAAAGATGATATTGCATCCACCTGATGTATAGCTGCCAAAGATGAGAAACCTATCATGAAAAATACCTGGCAACACTCAGTCAGCACCGTACATAGAGAACTGAACACAGACTTTCAAGAGTTCGGCACTCTGATGAATAGCCTGGATGACAGACTTGTTGGTCTCTTTTCCGTCAACGTTTATCCCCCACACCCACAAATCTCAAGTTCTTTCCATGTCAAATAGGAATAAATGAATGAATGGCTGCAAATATATTTCAAAATACACTGAAGTGAAAATTTCCCTCCGTCCCACCCTTGCCACCCCTCCCTTTCCTCATACTAATGTTAGGCAGCATAGGCATGATAGCAGCAGTGAATGAATTCTACACCAGCCTAAGGCCCCTTCATGAGCCTCATAGGGATGGAGCCTTAATGTTTAGGCTTAGGCAATTAAACTTAAACAATGGATAGTAACAGCACACTGTCATTTGGGTGGTTATTCTAAAAGTGCACGGTTGCTTTTACAGCATGTTGAACTGAATTCATAGTGTTTCCCAGTGCTCTTATGTGAGCATATTAGAACTGTGAATCCCAGTTGTTCTATGCTTGCATTATCTTTTGTTCATAAAAGAGGCCATGAGAAATGAAAGTCAGAGGGGAAGCAGTAGAAGCCGCAAAAGCAGATATTTGGGGAAAGAGACACAGGTGGATAAACTGAAGAGTGCAGAGGAAGGAGAGGGACACAGAATACCACAATAAATTGTGTCATGTGAGACAAATATTTAAACTAAGAACAGAACATCATGGGAATTTATAACTGCTGGAGCATGATCATGGAATAGGTCTATCAAGATTTAAAGTATTTTTGTTAGCTGAAGTTCCCCACAAATCATCTCTCATCCAGTTTAACTGTGAATGTCAAAGTTTACCAAGATTACCAAGTTTACCAAGTTCACCAAGCATAAAAATCCACAGCTGTGGGTTCAATAAATGACATGTGCTCTCCATGTAGAGAATATTTGCAATGATGAGGTGCAGCCACTATGAAGCCACTGTTCGCATTTCCCCTTCCAACAAATGTTGCTGTACCTCATTTCTATTTTCTCATACACACAAGTTGTTGTCTATATTCAGTGCACTTCATTTAATTTGTCCATGTTTGAGAACAACAGTCACTTTGAATTAGGAAAACCAGGACTGCTGGTAACCAGATGTATGTAAATGACAGCCAATTAAATTGAACATTGAGCTGTCACCTTTTTCATATGGTAGCTGTGACAGATACTGATTTGTTGTATGACTGCGGGCTAGCCAAAAGGACGTGAGAACCTGAAATTCCTCTGCCATCTTCAGATAAGCTGCCCCAGCTTACCACTTGTGCCACACAGTCAGACCAACTATCATGAGTCTGATTTAAACAGTTAGCAGTACAAACATATTTTCAAAGATTTCCTGTAAAGATCTTTAAATCCACAGTACTTTAAAACTGTTTTTTCTAGAAATACTGTGTTGACTATTCCCTATGAGAGTTATAAATGGCATAAGAAAAGATTTATATAGAAGGATGATTAAAAAATGTTTTTTAATGCAGAAAAGAGTTGCTCGTATTTTGGGATGCCACAGAAGTGGACTCATACCATGCTATAAACCTAATCAGGATTATTGCAAAATTTCTGATCAGGATTATTGTATAGTAGTATTGAAAATATCCAACGGGGGTCACATGTGCCACCTGCTGTAAGCTTCTGAGCTGTACAGGGGCCACCTTCTGTTTAAAACGGAAACAACAATTTTGTGTGAGCCTTACAATTATGTAGCTGATCATTTTTGAGTTGGCTCAGTTCTATCAAGCAAGTAAAAACTAAAAGGTAAAAGCAGTTATACTTGCAACCTAGATTCTATATAATAGACACTTACCAGTCATGGTCCAGAAAACATTAGACACAACTAAGTTCTCTTGATTGCAGTGGAATAGGGCAAAACCAGAACTAATTTAAGGCAAATTGATTTCAATGGCATTTGATCATGACTAACCTTTGCTGGGTTGTAAACACTGCCAAAGATCACTACAGCTATCACTAACCTTCTTAATTGCATAACAAATGCTTGCATCAGATAGTTTGTGCCTTTTTCTTTTCAGGAGCTACATTATTTTTGCTGTGTTTTCTCTTTCAAAAGTTGGTCGTGATCAGTTCTTAGTGAGGACCATCACATTTCATAAAACTCAGGTCACTGGAAAAAAGCTTCTTTCCCTCAGAGACAACAATATCAAGTTTGCCAGCCTCTCTTTAGATGTTAGATTACTACTTATATTTATGCCCTCTTCATCACTTTCTTGTATCATGGAGGACACAAGCGGCATGTGCTAGCAGGGAAGGTTTCTAAGGGTAGTTAAATGCATTTTACACTACTAAATGCCTGGGTTCAGACAGCATGACAAGCCATGGTGGATTTTTATCATTTTTGGTCTGTAGTGTTGTCTGAACCCACTCATGGTATTTCACCATGGTTAGTTGGTCTTCAGAAACAATAAGAAACAATGGTTTCTTCTATGGTTTCTCTGTATCTATCTTGCCATGTTGTCTAAACCCCTGCATAATGGTTTCCACAGTTTTGGTAGCAACTACCACTGAGTCCCTGGAAAGAGTGGCAAATGCAGGAGATGTTGTAGTCATTCAACCTCTCACTGTGGACCAATGAAGAGGCAGATGACATAGATAGGAAATGATGTACCTCAAGGCTAAATTCCGGGCATGGTAGCTGATGGGAAATGTGGCAACAGGAAAGGACTGAGCAGGCAGGATGGAAACCATGATAGCATGAAGCTACTTGATCATGATATAAAAAAACCATGAATCATAGTATCCATACAGGGTTGCTTGTTATGTGACCCCAACCTATGCCACTGTGAACATGAGTATATCCAGATCCCTCATCATATGATTCTCAGAGATTATCCTTTGCAGATCCATCAATGCAGGAATGGAGTGGGTGGGGGCAGAGTTTACATACCTACAAAACTCAGGCCACTGGAAAATAGCTTCTTTCCCTCAGAGACAACAATGTCAAGTATGCTAGATTATTTTTAATTAATAAACAGATCTCTCTCCACACTTACAGGAAAGTCCTATTCAACAAATACTGGAAGAGGGTTTGAAGGATGCTCAAGGATTTCACATAGTCTACATTTCTAAGTGAACTGTCTGACCCAATTTGCAGTTGTCAGACTAATAGATGTTTCCACACATCTCTAAATTTTATATTAGTCTTATCTCAAAAGCATACCAAATTGAGCATGAAATGCATATTTCATGTGTACAACATTCTGTATTTTGTGAACTTTTTTGTACAAATACTACGAATTTTATACATTTTAATTTAAATTGGACTCTTGAACGAACACATGTGCAATTGACTTAGACTGCAGCTCTCAGTTATTAAACTCCTAGATTAAGTCTGCCCAAGCAAATTCATAGGATTGCATTCTAAACTTCTTCTTTTTTCAATTACAGGTAAGTATCTCAGTTAGAGTACTATATATTTCCAAGCTCTTTTAGTGTTATATGTAGGAAACATCACTGAAACAAATTAATATATTTGTGCATAAAAACGCTGAAATAAGAAATGTATAAGTCTGGAATTTCAATAGGAATCCTAAGTATTTATTTTACTTTTTCCCATAACATTTAATAGAATTTCAAAGTACTAGCACTGGCTGGATTGTATCCATTATTAATAAATATTAATCTAGTTCAGATTCTCCGTAATGACTCTCTAATGAGGAATTCACATTCACAGCATTGGCTTTGTGATCACTCTCAGCATATGTTGTAAAAGGTAACCTACATCCAGCTCCCTTAGACCCAGATAATCCATATTTGTTCATTTATGCTTTTTGAGGTTCTGGTTTTAACATTCCTCTTCACTGACCTGCCTAAGTAAACCATGTTCTCTTACACAGGAAAAGAATCTCCTCATTCCAAATGCAATTCTTATTTAGCATTTACTTTTTTGGGCAATAGGATATCAAGAAAGTAATTAATAAGCAAAGCCAGTTAATATCCAGTAGTTAAGAAGGTTTATAAGGAACATTACATCCCAATATATATAGTTCTAACCTGTCTAGCATCCTTACTGAAGATTACCAAATTTGTGATTCTGCCTGTTTCTTACCCAGTTTGTTTTAAGTCAGGTGTACAGAAGCAGACTGGGGGGTTTGGAGCGTGGGTCATCCACAGGATGCCTGTTGTCAGGTGATCATGGCTCGCTCCTAACATTAGTGGGAATGGCCATGCTCACCTGACATCATTTGATCTCCCATCAAGAACTTGGGCCAAGACACTGGCTTTTCCAGTTCTCTTCTCCCATCCCCAGCTCCATTCCCCATTGCAGGAAAGCAGTGGGATGATTGAAGGAGGAGCAGCTGGTTGCTGGCTACATCTCTGACAAGAGAATGCAGGAAATTCTGCTAGCTGCAGCCTCCCCATTTCCTTCCTACAGTAAAGGAATGATCTGGGGCAGGAAAAGGAAAAGTGATTGAGTCTCCTTTGCTTCTCTGCTAGCTTTGGCTGCCCTGTCTTGTTCCTGCAGTGGGTTCAGCTTTGCATGGGGATCAGATGCCTTGCTAATCCTTCCCCCACCACTAAACCACTGCTTCTGCTCCTTGCGGCTATCTGAGATAGCAGTGGAAATGAGGGGTGGAGAACTTGCCAGCACACTCTTCCAGCTGGGCTGATGAAAAAAGGAGGGTACTTCCAGGACTGAACAAGGAAAATGCAGGAGGGATCCTAGTCAACTTAGATGTACAGTGGCATTAGGGTTTAGCTCAACATATGGAATCTTAATTAACAAAAGCCTTACAAATGGTCCTTTGATGGTCTAATTTTGGCCTGTGTTACTTTCACACCTTTTCAGTCATAAGGCACTTCAGTACCACTATTGCATTAATCTGCATTTTTTAAAGAATTGTGTTTCTAACTGTACATTTATAACATGTCTATTAGCAATATGTCCAGACCACACCAAATTAAATGGGATTTCTTTCTAGGTAAGTATTGTAGGATTGCAATGCATTTTATTTATGTATATATTCATTTACAAACTAGGCAGTTCTTAATATTTTTCCCTTAAAATATGCATTTTATTTTACGCTGGGTCTGAAAACTACACCATAAAACTCAGAGAATACCTATTTTCTGATCTCCATATTAGTCTGGGACAGGGTAGGAATGAATCAATCCACTTCTTATCTCTGTCAGTTTTTCTGTGTTAATTCATATGCATCATCTTACCTGTTTTTATGTGAATCATGCTTATTGAAAGCATGTATATACATGCACATGCACATATAATTTCACATTTTTTCAAGTCATTTTTTCACAAAATGTACATTTATATACAATTACAAAAATATACTTTGAATTACACATTTTCCCTAAAACATGAATTATAATGTGTTTTTGTACATGTTTGGGACTGAAATGCAAAACCATAGGCTGTGTTCCAATCCTCATATGATTCTGAAATTGTAGATAGGATTGGTAGATTTTAAATTTGGGACTGAATTAAGTCCATAAACATTGTTAGCTATGAAATGTGGATTGATTAGGCCAATTTAATTGGAATTTGTGAAAAACGAAATCATAAATCATCTTTAAACTTAGGCACTAGTTCAGCTAAATGTGGCAGGCTATGATCTTTCTAAGGTTTTCAGCAATCCCCTTTAGAAGTAGTGCATCAAGTTCTGGATTTCTCAGGTTTCAACTAGCCTTTCCCTCTATTTTTTGGAAAAAAACGCATCAGCTCCTGAAGTGTTAGAATAACGGCAAAGAAAGGCAGTGAAACAAGAACATATGCTTCTGCACTATTACCATACCTTTAAGATTTTGCTCTAATCCTGCACATCAATTTTGTAGGCTAGAGTCTGAAAATGTGGCAAGTTTGTGCTATAAAGGCATTCAAGGGGGAAAAGAATGAGAATAGCATTGCAACAACAAACAAATCAATCGGACTGTATTAAAGCTAAACACACGATGCCAAAGATGAATGTGGAGACAAGAACCAGAGCAGAGATTACCATGGGGTCTAGACATATACAATGATTAATGGTAACACACATCCAAGAAAGGAAAGCACAAAACAAAACAGCTTTTCCTTCCTGGGTTGGACAATCAAAAGAGAAAGGAAATCACATTATCCCCCTCAAAGGATGAAGGAAATGGAAAAATGGATATTAAATGTCCCTGCCTTGTACAGCACTAGAGATCTGTCATTCAACTAAGCATTCTCATTTTTAAAAGCAATATATGACACACTGGTAGGGCTGCACCTCTATACCAGTTAAAGCCATGCAAGTCCTATCAGGGTCCAAGGATATTGCTTTGCTATACATTGTGCAATGACAATGTGTTGCTTCATCAGCAAGCCAGACATTACGATATGGTTCTAATTATGATACAATTCATTTTCAGTGGCCCTACAGGATACTTCAAAGAGTATTTATATAGCTTTTGACCATTAACACGAGGTAGTGAACCAGTTGCTTGGAGACTAATTGATGAATTTCCAGTCTCAGAGACAAATTTCACCTTTGTACTGTGGGTGCTAAAACAAATTTGCTTGTACCACCACATGATAAAAGAGCCTATTAGTATTAAATATTTATTTGGCAGATATAGCTATGAGGACTAGGTCATGGGAGTATTAGGATGTCAGCTGGGAGAAATAAATCAGATTTATTTAAGATTATTTGTTAGTTACCTGGTTCACAGAATAAGAAAAATAGATCTCTATTTAATCTTTCATTCCTTCCTAAAGTTGCTTTGGCACCCGGTGAGTCATTTTATGAGCTTTAGCAACCCTGGTTTTGTCAGAGACGACATATTTCTCCTAAGCCATCGGATGCTTCCAGTCCTTGCTCTACAGTGTAGATCTTTTGCATAGATAATGAACACGAATTTGCTTAGCTTTCTGCCAAGAGGGCACAGCATTTACTGTAATGGAACCCTTTTATTGAAGTCATTGTAAGTAGAAAACAGTGAGCAGCTCTTAGGAGGTGTTCAGCTCTCCAGAGGATTATGCCATCCACCATTTATCATCTGGCACATCTGGCCTGCAACCAGCCCATTCTTTCAGCGGTTTAGAAGGTACTGTATAAGTTATCAAAGGGCAGGGACCATATTGTTTGCCTGTATTCATTAGTTGCCTTCATTCTCACGTAGGTTGCAACAGCCAATGAGGGAGGCCACTGGCCGGGTACATTGTCATGAGAAGCCTCTGAACCACCAGCTCACATAATAATACAGTTCAAAAATAGAATCTGAAATGGCTAGCAATGAAACAGTGTCTGCTCTGGACTGCTGACTAATACAAGACAATTTTTAAAAAAATGGATAGAGATAAATGCACTAAGGGAAAGAGGCAAGGCAAGGCAAGGGCAGGTGTGGGACACACCTGACTCATGATCCTACCAAACCATACCTTACCTAAATATCCACAGTTCTTTGCTTGGTTACTGGGAATGTAAACTACTGAGCTTAAGGATGACACCTTAAGAATCATGTTGTTTACTTCTGCTACAGACTTGGGTTCCTGAAACCCGAAGTAACATGAACACAACATCAGCGATCCTAATGTTGGGGTCATGTACCAAGTGCAGAGTCTTCCTGGAGGGGTATCCTGGGCAGTAGGCCATTCTCTCCCAGTGGGGTTGAGCATTTAGACAATGACTACTAAAATGGCCATGGCCTAAATGTAACAGTGGGTGTGTTGCTGCATGAAAAGCTCTGTGTGAGTACACAAGGAACAGTTCTGTCTGGATAGACAAGGCAGCCAAATGGTGCAAGCAAAGAAGGTTGTTCTTTGTTGATGCAGGTAAACGTTTGCAACCATCAAATTCAGACCCGGACTCTCTGATGAAAGTTGAAAATGCTGGTGTTACTGTACTGCCAGCTCTCTTCCCACCTGTCTTCTTTTCCCAGCAACTCCCAGACTGAACGTATCTGAGGAAGCTGTGTGAATATAGTTCTGTGTTTATACTTTCTTTTCTGTATAGCACTGGAATTCTGCACTTGGGAAGCCTGTATATGTACATATCTGAGGGAAGAGCCTGGTGTCTTGGACTGGCTGGAGAAGAATTTAGTCAAGCTGTTGGTCTGAACTTAGCAAGTTGAGCATCATTCAAGGGCTGGGTATGTGTAGTGTGCAATGCAACAGCTTCCTGCCCACCCTGTTGGGTGGATTGGTGAGTCTCCCCTGCAGGTCTTGGTGCTGCGTCTAGGAGAGAACAATCTGGGTTTATTGAAGGGCATGATTTTCCAGGCACCAGTTTTGAAGTTAACTGTTAATGTTGGCTGGGACTGGTGATTGTATAGTCCAATCTATTTCTGGTTATTTTATAGTTCAATCAAATTAGGAAGGCAGGAAGGATTCTAGAGGCTCGAAAAGGGCCCATATGGAATTTAATAGGGAAATAAGGATAGATTTGAGAGGTAGTCTGTGCCAGAACAAAAACATGTATCAAACAAGTCAGGATTGTTGATGATGCCAACAAAATATATGTTGGCATATATAGCTGCACTTCTCAATGATGACAGGCTTCCTTTTTCCTGAGCTGCCCTTCCCCTGCTAGTATATTGCTATGCCCAGGGGAAGGGCTGAATTGTATTCCAAGTTGTTATTTTTCCCTTTGGGGCTATTTGGTTCTTTCTATACATAGATTTCCTATAGTTTATTTTATTTATTGCCCTTTCTCCCTCTAGAAGATCCCAGCTCACTTGCCCATGCTGTTCCTCTCCTCACAAGAAGCCTGTGAAGCAACATAGGCTACAAGTCAGTAACTGGCCCAGAGTCACCCAGTGAACCTCTTCACTGAAAGGAGAGTAGAAGATGGATCTCTAGACTCTTATCCAACACGCTCTATACTAACAGTTCAAGGTACAGTTTTAAAGTGCTTCCTGGTGTAGCTATTGAAAAACATTGCTACATAGATCAGGTAAGAAAAATATGGACGGTAGAATGAAATACCAAAAGGGCAGTTGAGGTGTGCTACTGTTCACCTTAAATAAATGTTTCTGAAAATGTATTACAAGTGGAAGAGAGCACTAATTAAACATTTCTATCTAAACAATGTCAATAGTTCTTTTTCAGAGTGAATGAGTGAAGCTGGAATGGAACACTTGACATTGAAGATACTCTTCTTGATTTTTGCTTTCACACCCTGTTTTCTTTGTATGCCACTGAGCCTTTCATTAATGTCTATTCACATTTAAAGATGCCCTACAGTGGGCATGTCAAAAGGCTAATTCTACCACTCCTATAATCTGATGTGTAATGATGTACTGATCCTAGAGAAGGAAAGCACGTTTAATGGATGAATCATGGTGAAAGGGACAATTTCTACACTTTGTCGTTCCCTAATGCTAATAGACAACTCACTTCTGAACCAAATTATTATGGGTAATTCTTACCTAGCCATACACATAAATTTCTATAGACTAAATAAAAACAAAGGAGAACTTTTAACCAGTGCCAATATTCTGTTCCTGATCATGAAACAAATGTGTGTTTCTGATTAAATTTCTCACTTGCCTTCAGTGTGACTGGCAAAAGAAACCTAATGCAATTTGGATCAGTGGGGAGTAGCTTAAGCTCCCCCAAACTAAAGAAACAGGAAAAGGATATAGATACATGTGGTATTCATTGATGTATTACTGTTTGCAAAGGAGAGCAAATTAAGGGAAGGGATTCCATTTAAT
Organism: Varanus komodoensis; assembly: GCF_004798865.1. Lineage (NCBI taxonomy): Eukaryota > Metazoa > Chordata > Lepidosauria > Squamata > Varanidae > Varanus > Varanus komodoensis. The sequence goes on along the minus strand of NW_025335589.1, from coordinate 20,090,345 downwards.
TTTTTCCTAAAATATCCCCCAGAGACTTTAATGGTCTTTATTTACCATCTTTTCATCTCACCTTTCTTCCAACATGGCACTCAAGTGGTGGGGTTCTTCCCAGGAGCCCTTCATTCAGGCATCGGCTAGACTTGGATCCAGTAGGCTTGCTGTTTAATGTGCATACCAAGTATGTATATGATTGCTAAAATGCCTTCTCTACATCTTGCTTTATAGGATAAGTTTCACATGAATTCTGACATTTTGCAATTCTTTTATTTGCTGTGGCTACAGATGGGTATAATTTTCTGGGAGTAAGTCCCACTGAATTCAGTGGAACTTACTTCTAATGTTTAGATGTACTGAGATATTACATGCACCTTCTCCAACCTGGCATTTACCAAATGCTTTGGACTTCAATTTCCATCAGTCCCATCCAGCACAGCCAATTGTCAGGAATTTGGGGTGCTTGTAATCAGGAACATCTGGACAGCAAGAGGTTGGAGAAGGTTGTTACAACAATACTCTATTGATTTTTGCACATCACAGTAGTAAATTATTCCCATGGATCAGAAGAAGTGCTTGTACTCTGAGGTTGCTCAATCTACAGTTTTAGGTTACTGTATGTATATATACACAAACTAAGACCTCATTAATTTTGTTAGGTTTACAGTTTTGGCCCTTACATTAGGCATGTAATGCATCAATTTATATAATGCACCAACTTCCGGATGCTCCAAAAGATTCAGCTCCCACCCACAACCCCTATGAATTGAGCTGATGGTCTGAAAAGTGTCCATATGCTCATACAAGTACATAGGTGAGGGATGGGCAGCTTGTGTACCTCTACAATGTCCATCACTTCTAACCAGTATACCCAATGGCTAGAGATAATGCGAGTTATGTCCTTCAGATGTTTTGGCCTCAACTTACCCACACTGGCACAATTGCTCAACATGACTGGGAAGCCTGTATAATCAAGTTACTGGATTGTGTGAAGGCTATGAATCACATGCTCCTTTAGAGACATTTGGATCTATATGTACAAGCCAGGTGTTCTGGTCCACAGGGAATGATGTCAGTATGGGAGGCAGTGATGTTTTCCCACTCTTTCCTCCATGCATTCACTCCATGAAAAAAAGGAAGAACTCTATAAATACTTAAATACATTGTATCTAAGATACAGATTTAGGGAGCCCTTACTGGGGATCCCAACTGCATTTATGTCAGAGGCAAGATGGACTAGAAAGGGTCTGAAAAAGTTGGAAAAAGTTGAAAAAGTTGAAGCCTCCTAGATTCTTCAGCTAGATCCTTGATTCCTTCCTGTCCTGTAGGTTATGGCTAATACTGAAACAGATATGACTTACACACTTTGGGATCCTTCCTGTACAGTACGTCCATGAGTGTTTCCATTCCCAGTAAGCTCACACATGCACACACATAAACATATATACAGAGTTATAGTCAATCTGGTCCCAAACTTCACAAGATCCAAATGGAACAATTTACTTGGACTGCTCAATATTCAGCTGGGAACAGGAGATCTTTGTCTTGCCAGGCCAGAGAAAGTCAGTGGAGACCACCATGTATGCACTGATGTCAAGAGTTGAATCTGAACAGAGACAGAAACCATATTTATCTATTTATTAGATTTATATGCCACCTTTTTTCTTTTTTAAAGAACTCCAAGCAGCTTACAGCATTCTCCTCCTTCTCTCTTTACCCTTATCCTCACAACAACAGCCTTGTGAGGTAGGTTAGGCTGAGAGCCTGTGACTGGCCCACAGTCACCCAGTTGGCTCCATGGCTGAGTGGGGACTTAAGTCCAGATCCCATGCTCTTAATCACTGCATCATACTAGCTTTTGTTCTTGGCTCTTGTGTTTGTATATGGATGCAGCTTCTAAATTGTGCCTTCCTCACTCAACTGACACAGTTGACCATGCCCAGATATCTATCATGAAATCATTTTTCAAAGCAAGGTGAAGTTCCAGGGTTTCTGTGCTTCCCCATACTTGTCTTCCTTTAAAAATAAGGCAATGCTCCTGGCTTTTTGTAACATGTGAATGCATGTTGAACCAGGTAGCCAACCAGAATGAAATCCACTTGCCCACATCAGTTCTCCAGAGAGTAGTGGCAAGGTGTTGACTTATAAAAATGTTGTTAGAGTTCCCTCAGTCTGCTACTCTTTATCAGTCAGACTCTGGCTCAGAGTTCAGTTTCTATTTCTTCTCTTCACACAGAGATACCTAAATTACATTATTCTTAGCTAATCAGAAGGCAGGGAAGCCTTTTCTAGCCTTTCAAAGAACATCTAACAGTTCTTATGAAAATGCATCCTCTAAATATCCTGAACTATTAAAAGTCCTTTGTAATATCCCAGACTCTGGGCAGTTATTGCTTTAAGGAAATCCACAGTGTGAGTCTTTTTCACAGAAATCTGATAGCAGACCCATAAGTATATGAATGTGCAACACATCAGAGAGAACATGCTCACCTGACTGCATGAACCCAAGCAGATAAATCATTGTGGTTTTTTTAATCCTTCAGGATACAGTCAATATACAGTTCAAACACTGAATGGTTGTGTCTTCACTTGACAAAAGCAAAATTATATGAAAAAATAATATATGAAGAAAACAGCAAGTAAACCATTCATACCATCAAGGCAATGAAAAAATATAGATTGTTTATCAGTTTTAACTTTAAATTGTTTTTTCCCAGATATTCACCTTGACACAATAAAACTGAAAAACTATCTATGCTATGTATCATGTTGATTTTCTTTAAATGGAACTTTTGTGTGCATTTTAAAAAACAGCAGTAATTTACAAGGGAGTTGTTGGATAATATCACAGATATTCAGCAACTATTTTGTGAATGACACTGTTTCAGCACAATCCTCTGCATTTTGGGGGTAGGTGGGGAGAAATCCCTCTGTGTTCTGAAGCCAACCTATAGGGCCTTCTTCTGCCTATACATGCATAAGATCATGCCTTTAATAAAGTAATTGTAACTGTCTGTACTTGCTCAATTCATTTCCCTCTCAGCGGATGTTATTTTCTTTCTACTGCACATTCACCATGTGTGTATGGACTGGAAGCCCTTTGTGCCTCTTCTGATGGGTTGTGGCCCATAATGAATTTATTAAAAATTAATAGATTAAATAGATACATTTATTAAGGTGCCACAACACTTTTCATTGTTTTTGTTGAACAAACTGACTGATTTACCTCTCTGGAAAACATTTAAAATAAATGCTGCATCTACATTGGGCTTAAAAATAACTAAATAGCACAATCTTACGTTTAAAATATATGAGGTAAGTCACAGATTCCATTCTTTCCTCATTCAAACAAGTTGCCTTTTGAAAGCCATCCTTGACTGTACGTGCTCAGTCTTAAGCATTTCGAAAGAGGAAATAAATTTAAATTCAACTTATTTCATCATTTCCAACCCATGCTGGCATTTAAGAAATGTAAGGTCAAAAGGTAAAGGCCTGCACATGTGACCTAGTCATGTCCGACTCTGGGGCTGGTGCTCAGCTCTGTCTGTAAGCCAAAGAGCCAGTGTTGTCTGAAGAAGCCTCCGTAGTTGACAAGACTTAAGAAAGGTATGAAATAGCAAAAGTAGGAAGACATATAATGGGAGAACACAGAATAGGTGACTCCTAGTGCATGCACTGTGAAACACACATTAAACATGATAGGTTCATATCAGGCAGTCAAGCAGCAGTCTTATTAGGACAGGACTGGTCCAAACATTTTTCCACCTGCCATGCCTGAAGTGCCTCTTTTTTGACTTCCATGTACAGAAGCAAACAGAACTGGCATGTGAATCTTACTTCGACTATGGCAACATGATCACTTTCCACAGGTTGGGATTCCCCATCTTGACCACCTTTATGCTTCCCCAGCATTTGACCATTGCCTCTCTTGTACTATATCGGATTTCCTGTTGCCTCGTTTCTGACCCTGGAACATTGACCATGTTGGCAACCTCTAGCTCTACTAAGCCATGGAGCCCAGCCTCACACCAGTGCCCTGGTCCCAGCATTCTGCCTACCACCATCAGCTACCTATATCCCAGTCTGCCAAATAGACACAGAGAAAAAGATAAGACATCATCATGATCATATCAAATAGGGGATGCCCATTCTGTCTGCTGAGAGCAGGGCCTTGAACATGTGTCCCAAGATCCATAGATAAAGGAATCCATGATTATGGGTCTTACCCAGCTGTTAACTCTCCACCAAAGGAAGCCTCTTTGAACCAGCCGAGGCTTCAGCGGATTGAACGGGAATGAAGGTATTCTTTGGTGATTCCTCTTCTTGTTCACCAATTCCCACACTGTTCTGAAAGATCCCTCAACTCTTTGAGCCAGGGTGAAAGTGTATTCTGGATGGGGCTGCAAGGAGATGGGGAATTGCCCTAAAGGGCCTTTCTCCCTGTTCTGCTGATGGAAGCAGCCCAGTAGTTTTGCCACACTTTTCAGATAAATCAGTTTATAGTTAAAATCCAATGCTGTCCTTAATCCAACACACACTAGGAAGTGAGTACAGTGTAGACTTGTTGCACTTTGAAGATTTAGTTGAAAGTATGATCATATGAGGCTCGGAGAGTTAAAGACAAAGAAAGAAAGAAAGAAAATGTAATAACAAAGAGATGTTAGAGGAAATAATAAATTCTGAAGAAAGTAACTAGATTAAAAAAATTGATTGAGAACATTTGAAAGACTAATGAATGACAAAGGCAATTCAGTGTAGATAAATGTAGAGCCACAGTGACTTTGATGAGGCTTTATAACATAGTTGTACATGCATTATAACATAGGAGAAATAAAAGGGCAGAGGAGTCAAATGGAAAGAAATCTTTGCCATTGATGTGAGAACAGAAAGCCAACAGACATGGAAGAGTAATAACTCCAAGGGATTCTTGATGGCAAACCTCTGTGAGGTTTCTAACAGAGAAAATGAAAGAGCAAGTACTTAAAAGACAGAAAAGATGGATTCTCCTTGTTTCATAAAGTATAACATAATCACAGCAATGTTTGGTCAATTTGGGGTCAGGGTAATGACAGATGGATTACTCCTATCAGCCTGACCATGTTCACAGCACAAAAGTAGCTCTTCCAAAAAAAGTACTACCACTTAGTCACTACCAAGTGATCCTTTCCACAATGTCATAGGAAACTGTATTAAACCCATTTCCTTACATACAAGGATGCATAATACATTGCTATATAAAGATGGCCTTGTTGAGGAGAGTGTCGTGCAGATGGAAGAAGAAAACCAATATGCCTCAGAAGTGAAATATACAGGGATGAGAGAGAGAGGGAGGGAGGCAGGGAGAGAGAGAGATGATGATGATGATGATGAAGAAGAAGAGCAGCAGCAGCAGCAGCATTTGTAACATAGTTGTGTGCAAATTAATAACAGTGAAGTATATCAAGGTTCTCCTAATTCTACCTCAAAGTATGCTCCATCATGCCTCAACCAGATTGCATTTTTTTCTTTACATGTGAAAATCATGTATATTCTTGAGAACATTTGCCCAAATTCATGCATCAATTGTGCTCATTTTTCAATGTATTCATTTCCCCCAAAGTATTCATTTTAGATTTTTTAAATTGTTCTGTTTAAATTACATCATGAGCCTGTAACTGCACAGTTCATTTCAGGGAGGTGCAAAATGGTAGACTGAAATGATTTTTTTCATCCCTATAGGTAGCCACCTCTTGGCAAAGCGGTCAAGGAGTACACTGAATTGTTAGGTCAGAATGAGTAGGAATCTAAAAGCATAGTGTGATAAAGGAGTTTATGATAGTGTCACAGGTTTAAAGAAAGCACATCTTGTCACAACATTTTAATTATTTTAATTATTAAATACAGGGTTGGTTAAACAGAAAACCAATGCCTAAAAGCAATGACAACCACTCATTATCCTATGGTTATTTTCATTTTCTTAATCAGCAGGGTTGTGACAAAAGGACATGAACAGGCTGTAATTCTATACTCACTCACCTGAAAGTAAGCCTCATCAAACTCATTGGGACTTACATTTGAGTGGAAATGTTGAAGGTTAAGTTGCCGCTCTTTCCTTCCTTTTTAGGGCCCATTGCTTGCTTTTTACTGTTTCCAGAAAATCTCTGAAAGGGGAAACAAAATTCATTCAAACTGGATCCAATATACAGTGATGTCATTAAAAACAAAAAAGGCAAACTTTTTCCATGATACTTGTTCAACTTGTTGTTGGCAAAGCTCCTAAAATATGAGCAATCTATAAATATTTTGAATAATGCTACATGCTTATATGAACACCAATGCAATTAAAATATACCTTAGAATGTGGCCATTGGAAAATTGCAATGATTTCTCTTGGATGGACCTGTTGTCTTACTTATCAAAGGGGGCCAAATACTTTAGCAGAAGCAAGCTAATACTCCCATCCCAGGTTATTTATTTAATTTTATCTATTTGATTTATAAAACTGCACCCAATAGTCCCATGTAAATGGGGAAAAAGCTGAACCATTTCTTCCCAAACCCCCAAAGTATTCCTGCTTATTTTGAACTCAAGTGCATGTCAAATTGGACCTTGTTATGCCTAGCATCTCTGCTAATTCACCCGCGCAATGAACCCATTTATTTTTCTGGCATTTGTAGTGCCAGCAGAAAGTTTCTCACAGCCTCTCCACTGCCTGGAATCCTCTTTCAAATCTTTTTCAAGCACTACATTATTTGTAATTTACTGTAAATCTCAGTTTTGCAAACTTTGCTTACCTCTCAAATTTGAAGTTTATGATTAGGACAATGTCCTAAAGGTTCCCTTAATTTCATGACACTGTGAGCTATGAAAGAGCTCACAATTCTAGCTCATATTTTTAAATAAATAGTTAAACCTTGTTCTTTATTCCTTAAATTTCTACTACCACTAAAATGTTTTATTAAAACTTTATTCCCTTAACATACACTCAGTAGGGAGATTCTGGGCTGTAGGCATGGGTTAATCAGACAAGGGGATTTATTTAAAGTTAAACCTGTTGAGATCAAATACAAACAATGTTTTTTGTTAGTTTTAAAGCTGGTGTTACTGGTAGGACCACTGTTAGTTTTGGACAACAGTTCCTATAAACCCCAGTCTACCTGACCAATGGTTGAGAATGATGGAAGTGCAGTTCAACATGTCTAGAAGACACCTAATCAGGAAGGGCTGTTCTGTAAATATGCAGCTATCTCATTATCCACTTCTCTATTAAACCCAATTGCCAATTATCCATTTTGCTACCTGCCCCCAAGGGCCAGTGAAAAAGTCCTGCTAGGTACCAATAGCAGAGCTGCACATGATTAATTTAGGGCACAGTCCCATGCAGCTCCCCTCAGTCCTCTAAACTCGGAAGACTACAGGCATCCAATCAAGTGTGGGAGAAGCTTCGAAGCAAGGATTGCCTCTGTGCTTCTCCACCATGCAAAAGACAGTCGTGACTGTCTATATATTTTGGCCTTGCTCTGAAGAGGAGAAGCTGAGGCACAATTAGACTCCTGTGAATCCTGGAAAAGCTTCATTCCTTCTTTCCATGCACTTGCAACTTTGAGGCTGCAGCTGTTGGGGAAAGAACAAAAGGTGGGGAGGGTTATTATCTGCTATTCCAAGTCACATCTCCAAAGTTGGAGCTGGAACCACAACCAATCCTATGACTGTCTGGTCAGCATCCAGCAACCATAGAACTGCACCTCTACTTATGTTTGTGTAAGTATGCATAGTTATAATTTAGACAGGAACATGGTAATTTGAGATGGGGGGATTCAAGCTTTTCCTGTTACATTTCTGACTGAGAACCCCCACAACCATAAACACAAAACACATTCCCATGGATTCCAATAGATGCCTTTTTTGAAGAACTTCTCCTGATTTAAAGAATGACTCTTATGTAGCCCTCCCAGAATGGCTCAGATATTTAACATAATATTCCTTCTGGTCAAGAATGTTGCAGAAGGTTGAGCAAAATCCCCCAGATTGAGACAAACAGTCTTTCACTGCTGGACCTACTTTAGCCCTTTCCCCCAGAACTGTTCCTTCTGGTCATGTACTCAATAACAAGAACAAGAACAGGGGCCATCAATCAGTGGGCTCCTTGAATGTCTTTTTGCTTCCTCAGACCCGCTGTCTTTCATGGTCACTCTAGCCAAAGTTTCCACTTTTGCAACAGTCCTCTCTTTGCTAGTTCTCATAGCTTTTGCCTTCAGTGACTTCAGCCCCCTATTTTAGCCTCTTCCTTAGGCTATACTGTTTCCTTCTTCATCAAGCTCTTTGCATCAGCCAAATAACCAACTTACTTCAACTGATTCAACTGGGCAATCTTTTTATAGTCTTGGTCAGAATCATCTGTCCCATGACCCTTTTACATGCCATTAGCTGCCAACCTATTGGCCTGTATGGCCAGGAGTGCCTGACCCTACCTCATCCTGGAAGCTAAGCCAGGTCAGGCCTGGTTGAAATCTGGATGGGTAACTTAAAATGCTGTGAACAGCCCAGAGAGTTTCAGCTACGGGTGGTATAGAAATGTAATGCAATGTATTAATAATAATATATTTCTGAATAAATGAGAGCAAATTGGCATATCACAAGCTGAACTTTCTGATTCTCTTGTCCAGATAAACTGACAGGATTAACTGTGAATCATGGAAATCGTAACTGCTTCGATGTTAATAACAGCAGGAGATTTGCTGGCAGTCGGCAAGCTGCCAGCAGAAGGCCTCAGACATAAAGTAACTATTACATCTCAGTTAGTGATAATATGTTCACCACTCCCAGATAACCTTTATAATCATAACAGTCTTGCATTACATAGCACGCTTAACCAGTTTGACACAACATTTTAATAGTATTATTTCCCTGCTTCTCCAAGGGACCCTACGAAAGGAGACAGCTTGTGTTTTCTGTTGAACTGAGCCTTCAGGAGCGGCTTTGCAAGGACAGGCATCAAGTCACCCCCCACCCCACCTCCATTCCTGGCAGAATGGTACTGGAAGATAGGAGAATCATGAGGTTGCCAAGCAATGGGGGCTTGTGTTCCCTGTCTTGTTCTTTTGTGCTGCAACTGTTTGATAGCCTGAGGGTCGATGCAGCACAGGAAATCCAGCAAAGAGGAACCTTACTTCAAAGAGGAAGATCATATTATTTAGAAAGATTGTAAAAAGAAGTCTTCTGTATTATAAGGGAGGTGTTAGCCCATAACTGTCTAAGCTCAGAGGATTACAGGCATCCAAATGATGGTGGAAGGAGCTTGGAAGTGAGGTTGCCTAGGTGCTCCTCTCACCTTCCAAAATGCTTAGATAGCCTATTGTGGCCATCTAAGTGTTTGCACTTGCTCACAAGGAGCATAAGCAGAGCCGCCATGCAATGTGTCCAGGAGGACTTACATCTCCTGTCCATGCTGTCAGAACATACCTCCAGCACTGGCTCCAAGGCTGTGCAACTAAAGTCAGCAGAGAAAGACCGTGCCATCTGGGACAGCAAATGATGGCTGTTCCAAGGCCAGAGTTCCAGGGGAGGTGGAACTCCAACCTTCCCTGTGGATTTCTAGATAATGTCTAATTGCAACAAGTTGTACCCTTGTTTAAATTAGGTCAATCTGAAGTTTTAAAAATTCAGTTTTCACCAGAAGTTAATGAAAAAGAGGCAAAGCCAAAGTCCATTTGGAAAATATAAAGGCTGGCTGAGGCTCTCTGAGATTTCAGGCAGAGATATTGTTTAGTCTTACCTAGGGATACTGGATATTGGACCTTGGACCTTCTGCATGCAAAGGAGGTGCTCTGCTTCTTGGCTGTGATGCGTTCCCAAAATGGGGAAGCTGGAATAAAGATGGACATTAATTTTGGATAGCGTTGCAGTTCCAGATTATGAAATTAATTTTTGGATAGCTACACATGCTTTGCTGGCTACCATATCCTCACTTGTATGGGATTTTGAACTTACCCCATCACAGGTAACAGTTTTGCTAGTGTTGTAGTAGCAACTATCTGATTAAGAAAGACAAGTGGATCATGCACTCGCACAAAATCCAAAATACTCTGGATTTTATGCAAGCCTGTTGATTTCCCCCCCTCCATACATTATCTTCTTAATCTCCAGACTATGGGCATAAACTTGTATATTAGCGATATCTTCGTCTGAGAACACTTAAAGCACAGTAACAACATGCTAATTACCATATTAACTCACCTTCTGAATCACTGGCAACAATTCAAACATTGTTGAAGAAAGATCACAGGCAAATTTCTGGGAGTCAACCTTTTTACAGTTTTAAAAAATAAATATAAAACCATTATGGATGTGACATTTTAATTGTTGTGGCAGATGCACTAGCTGAGCTGGAATGGAGAGACTTCCAGTTCTTGGGCTCAACAAGTCCATAGGCAAGTCATATTTTGCAAATGCAGGCCAGTTCCCTTTTGAAAACACATGGTTTAAATGTCTTTGGTCATGGGCACAAGCATAGAGGCCCCAGTTGTAGACAGTGACATATAGAACTAATGCCTCAATTTAGCCTTGTTGAGATAAATGTTTCTCAGTGAAATTGTTACTAAAAACCTAAGCTGTCATTCCATTTAAACTTTGGTCTCTTTGTTTTGAGTCTGGGCCAGTAAAGAAAGCCAGGCTGCCTGTGTCTCTTCTCCTAGGTTCTAAAAATTTACTAGGTCTCTGTGTATTTAACTTGCCCCAAGGTATTAGTCGTATTCTTTGGTGCCAAATTTATAATGATATCAATCTTGGTGCCAAAATATTTTTTATGCCAGCTGCACTGGATTAATTATCTGGTTTTCTCAAATGTCTGTTTCTGCAATAATTATTGCCTTTGAGGATGTAATAGACAGTGTGCTTTGGGCAGACTGCAATACCAACCCTTCTGTTTGAAGCACTAGGACAAAAAAGCACATAAACTGGCACCCTTTCTGTTATCCTCAATTTTGGATGGAATAGCCTCTACATCATCTCAGCACGCCTGTCTAGAGGGGCACTATGTTTGCCCACACACTTCTGTCTCTTGTTTTTTGGTTGTATATCTGGATAGCTTGCCATGATTTATTTGCCACTAATTCCATTTTAAAGGCTTTCTTATGGCCAAGGGATTTGGAGTTAACTTTATTTTAGATCAGTTAGCAGTTTCTATTTGTAACTTCTAATGTTCAGAAGTTAGTTCCTCTCTCAGATTTTTAACCCAATAAAACAATCCAGCATGGCCTCTCGCTGACCAATTTATACTATGTATTTGTTGGTTTTGGAAGAGATAACCATTATGTTGACAAGAAGGAAAGTACCCCATGGAAACAACATATTTAAAAATATTTTTAAAAAACTCTTAATATTCTTCCATCACTGGATTTTCAGCAAATGTATCAGCCATTTATTTATTTAGAAAATTTCTATGCCGCCCCATTCGCCGAAGCCTCGGGGCTGTTCACAAAACATTAAAATATAATACATTAAAAATATAAAATGAATGAACAATATAAAATAAGTCGCCCTGGCCAAAGAATAAAATAAGGAAATAATATTAGCAATTAAAATGACATCTGAATACGTTTGAATAAAAATACGTTTGAATAAAAAGACATGTAAACTTTTAATTCTAATCAGTCATGGAAGTTTTTAAAGGCAAGAAACAAAGTTTAGTGTGGGAAGGGTGACATAGGTTTTGTTTTGATCATGGGAATAAGAAGACTGCAAGATACATAAAGTTCTTTGCATTTACACTTCTAATGATCTAACTACAGCAATGCAAGAGTGAAATGGGCATATTTGCACAGTTAACACATTAGCAACATATGCCATCTCCTTATAATGAATCAAGCTGTAGTCCATCAAGGCAAATATTGGATATTCTATCTAACAAGGATACTCCCATATATATTTCTCATAAAAATACACCAGTAAAAAAGTGGAGACTGGAGGGGAAGAGCCTAAGAACAGAGATCATTATGACAACTGGCTTGTTAAAAGCTTTGATGTTTCTGATTGACCAGCTTCAATTGAACAAAATGGTGATGTAAAGCAAAAGTGACCATTAGGAATGGAGTAGAAACTCATTCAGTTCTCCTTTCAATTGTATGAAAATAATTGTAGGAGACCACCATAGTAATTGTGCAAATGTTGACTCTAATTTTGCAAAATTCCTTTTTAATATTCAAGTTTGGGATGAGCCAAAATTAAGAATGGGAAAAAAGAAACTGAAATTGACAGATTTAGCTACCCCGTGTGACCATTAGTGACTCAGCAGGGAAACATGATGCTGTATATTGATATTTGCTTCTAAGAAGAAATACTTTAATGTTCTAGGAACAGGCTAATGCCATAGCAGGAGTGGTTAACACAGTCTACCATATATTTTGGCTTATAATAACTCTAACTGGCATAAACAATGGTGAAGCAGAATGGCAGCAGTAGGTCAAAATATCTGAAGGATCACAAGTTGCCCATCCCCTGCTTTATAGAGTTTGTTGTTATTCATATTCTTTTGATATAATTTTCTGCAGAGCAAGTTCATTACAAATCAATGGGATTTATACTTTAAACTGGATGACTTTAGGAATGAAGGAACAGATTTTCTATATTCGATGAAAAGCCATCCTTTATCTGAGTGTCATTTCCCATATCACCATCTGTGTGTAAGGCATCCCTATGAGCCCTTCTTCAAATCTTACTGAGGGGAATTATTATGCTTCTCTCTGTAGCTGAAGTGAGAACAGGTATACCCAGAAATGTAGGATAATTATAACATATATTTTCTTAAATATATTTATATTTTCTTTCTTCTTTCTGACTGATATCAGATATCAGTCAGTCAGTCACACTCTATTGAATAAGTCTTCATATTGTTCCAACACAAAAATTAAGCACTGAAAATAGACAGTATTTATTTATTTATTTATTTAGGAGACTTCTATGCTGCCCCATTCGCCGAAGCCTCGGAGCGGCTCACAACCATAAATAAACTTCAATAAAATGATATAAATTAACAATATAAATTAAGTCGCCCTGGCCAAAGAATCAAATGAATAAATAATATTAACAATTAAAATAACATTTGAATAAAAAGGTCTTTGTCTGGCACCGAAAAACTAACGACGGCGCCAGGCGGACCTCTCTGGGGAGCGCATTCCATAGATTGGGCACCACCGCAGAGAAAGCCTAATTTCCTTCACGGAGGGTTCCTGGAGAAGGGCCTCTCCATCAGATCTCAAGGGGAGGGCAGGCATATACGGGTGTAAGCGCTCCTTCAGGTAACCAGGACCCAAGACGTTAAGGGCTTTATTGGTCATCACCAACACCTTGAATTGGGCCCGGACTTCAATGGGAAGCCAGTGAAGCTGACGGAGGACTGGAATCATGTGAACATAACGCCTAGTCCCCGTCAGCCGCCTGGCAGCTCTATTTTGAACCAATTGAAGTATCCGGACCATCTTCAAGGGTAGATCCATGTAGAGCGCGTTACAGAAGTCAAGTCGGGAAGTCACCAACGCGTGTGTCACTGTCGCCAGGCAGTTGTACTCCAGGTAGGTGCGCAGCTGATGGATCAGCCGAAGCTGAAAGAAAGCGCTCCTTGCCACCGCTGTCACCTGAGCTTCCAGTGAAAGCTCTGGGTCGAGGAGCAATCCCAAGCTACGAACCTTGCCCTTAAGAGGGAGTGCAACCCCATTCAGGACTCGGTTCAATTCACCCTTCCCGAAGCCCAGTCCACCAACCAACAGGACCTCCGTCTTGTCTGGATTGAGCTTCAGTTTATTGGCCCTCGTCCAGCCCATTACCTCGGCCAGGCACCGGTTCAGTACAGCCACTGCCTCACCTGGATTGGTGGAAAATGAGAGGTAGAGCTGGGTATCATCAGTGTACTGATGATTCCGCAGCCCACACCTCCTGATGACCTCTCCCAGCGGTTTCATGTAGAGGTTAAACAGCAAAGGGGACAAAATGGATCCCTGCGGTAGTCCATGGCATAGCTGCCATGGTGCAGAGCCATAGTCCTCCAGCACCACCTTCTGGAATCGGCCATTGAGATAGGAGTGGAACCACTGCAAAGCAGTGCCTCCGACCCCCAATCCCGCTAGCCTATCCAGAAGGATACCATGGTCGATGGTATTGAAAGCCACTGAGAGGTCCAGAAGAACCAACAGGGATGCACTCCCCCTGTCCTTCTCCCTGCACAGGTCATCGTACAGGGCGATCAAGGCAGATTCAGTACCGTACCTGGGTCTGAAGCCGGACTGAAATGGGTCCAGATAATCAGTTTCATCCAAGAGTGCTTGGAGTTGTCCCACCACCACCTGCTCCAACACCTTGCCCAGAAACGGGATGTTGGCCACTGGTCTATAATTAGTGGCCATCTCTGGATCCAGTGACGCTTTCTTCAGGACCGGTCGGACTACCGCCTCCTTTAAAGGGACAGGTACCCGACCCTCCCTCAGAGAAGTGTTAACCACTTCCAAGACCCAGGTCCCAATCCCGTGCTTGGCATTGTTTATTAACCAAGATGGGCAAGGGTCCAATAGGCAAGTGGTGGGACGTACTCATCCAAGCACCTTGTCCACATCATCGGGATCAAAATAACTGAAATTCATCCATTAATGTTGGACCAGACAGTGACATTGGTATCTCCCCAGAAGCCTCTGAATCACTAGTAGAGTCTAGCTCGTGACGAATCTGAGCAATTTTCTCCCTGAAATGCTTGGCAAAGTTGTCACAGAGGGCCTTCGAGAGTGGAACCAGATCTTTCTTAAGGCCAGGGCGGACCAGCCCTTGAACCACTCAAAAAAACTCCGCTGGACGGCATTTTGAGGAGGAAATGGAAACGGAGAAGAATTTCTTTTTCGCCGCCCTCACTGCCACAGTATAGGCCCGATAATGGGCTCTTAAGTGTGTTCAGTCAGATTCATCCCATGATCTCCTCCACCTACGTTCTAGCCATCTCCCAGCCTGCTTCATTGCCCGCAATTCAGATGTATACCAAGGGGAAGAGTGGGCTGTGCCTGGCAGGAGAGGACGCGTAGGAGCGATCGTGTCAATAGCCCTGGTCATCTCCCCATTCCATAGTTCGACCAGAGCCTCGACAGGATCACCAGCCTTGTCAACCAGAAACTCCCCCAGGGCCTTCAGGAATCCATCCGGATCCATCCGGCTCCGGGAGCGTACCCACACAATCGGGTCCGCACCCTTACAGAGGGAGAGGTCACTCTCGAGCACAAACCTCACGAGGAAGTGATCTGACCATGACAGGGGTGTCAGACATAAATTCCTCACCTTTAGACCACCCTCTTCCTGCCCTGTCGAGAAAACCAGGTCCAAAGTGTGTCCATGTTCATGGGTTGGGCCGGTGACATGTTGAGATAGCCCCATGGCCATCATGGAGGCCATGAAGTCCTGAGCCGCCCCGGTCAGACCAGTCTCAGCATGGAGATTGAAGTCCCCCAGGACCAACATCCTGGGCTTCAACACCAGGTCCGAGATGATCTTCATCAGCTCAGGCAAGGAGACTGTTGGGCAGAAGGGTGCACGGTACACCAACAGAATCCCCAATCTGTCTCAATCGCCCAACACCAAGTAGAGGCACTCCAGCCCTGGTCTCGAAGGGACTAGAAGTCCCTTGAGGGAGATGGAGGCTCGGTAAACCAAAGCGACACCCCTCCCCTCCCCTCCAGGCATGGACGGTGCTGAACCAGATACCCAGGTGGGCACATTTGAAAGAGGGTGACATCCCCCTGCTCTCCCGCCCAGATCTCCATTATGCAAGCCAGATCAGCCCCCTCATCCACAATCAAGTCATGGATGAGGGAAGATTTATTGTGGACCGACCTGGCATTAAGCAGCAGCACCATCAGGCCCGAGGGGCGGTTGACAAGACTACCTGGAACTCTCTGGCTGGGGGCAGAACCAGGAGGAGGGACGGGTGTCAGCCATCTGTCCCTCCTTCTTCTACGCGGACACGTTAAGCCCCCACCGCTGTAACGTCCATTGCCCATGACCACCCCAATGGCAGCACCCACGCGCTCCCCAGGAAACTCAACCATCGACATGGCCAGGGACGACTCCATAAAAACAAATTAAAATACAATAAAACTTTAAAACAGTAAAAAAACTCCCTGTCTACCCCCCCGATACAAAATTCCACCCACCGACCTAGCCCCCCACCAGCCCAGCCCTGCATGGCCACAAACGGCCACAAACAGCAGCGACCGCCCTTTGGCCGCCGGCCAGAGGCCACTGGCCCCAGGCTGCGTCCGGCGGGTTAAGCCAGTGCCCACCTGTGTGCCCCGCCCCAATCCGGCGTTGCTCTCACCAATGCCGGCGGGAGGGGGAGCAGAGAGGGGCGTGGAATCCTGCCTGGCGGCGAGATGGAGGCGCCCTCCTCCGCACCATCGATGGCAGCCCTGGCATGGCCCTGGCATTCTCTGTCCCCGGGGTGGCCTAACGGTGGCCACGGGAGTGGCATCAGCTGGCCCCCGGCTCGGCGGTGCACCTCAGGTCCGGTGGCGGTAGCGGCGGCGGTGCGGCACAGCGTGGCCCGGCAGGTGTTCTGGGGAGGGAGGGGGAGGGAGCGCCAATCCAGTCCAACCCCAGGCCGCGTCCGGTGGGTTCAGCCGGCGCCCGCCTCCATGCCCTGCCCCAATCTGGCGTTGCTCTCACTGTCGCCGGCAGGGGTGGAGCAGAGAGGGGCGCGGAATCCCACCTGGCGGCAAGATGGCGGCGCCCTCCTCTGCACTGTCGATGGCGGCCCTGGCGTGGCCCCGGCGTCCTCCATTCCCGGGGTGGTCCAGCAGTGGCCGTGGGAGCAGCATCAGCTGACCCTGGCTCGGCGGTGCGCCTCAGGTCCAGTGGCGGCTGTGGCAGCATCTTGGCACAGCACGGCAGGTGTTCCAGGGAGGGAGGGGGAGGGGGAGGGGGCTCCAATCCAGCCCAGCCCCAGGCTGCTTAGTTACATAACCAAAGATACAATACTAACAAATGGACATCTAAAATTGCAGAAATACTATAACAATAACATTCTTTATTGTTTTCTTTAAGAGAAAAAGAGTTAAAAAGGGGATTTGTAAGCTAACTGAAATCCTACATAAGCCTTTAAAAACAAACTACTATTACATTTAATTGTTAATAGCTCATTTAATCAAGGATTTAGTCCTTTCTTTTTTCCTTAAATTGGCTGCTTTGATGGCAAAGAGGATGGAATTCTGCATCACAAGCTGATCAGATCCTTGTAAGAGAAAGTTCTGCTTGCCCAGGAACTAGGTTTTGTATATTGTCAAGAAATTGAGATAGGTAGTGCTCCCTGCAGTTGGTGTATGACCTGTGTTCCAATAAAAAGTGGACCAGGCCTTCCACTTCTGATGCATGACATGCAAAGTCTATCATGCACTGGTGTCCCTGGAATCTGCCTTGTAGCATTATGGTATCCATCTGTTTGAACTGCAGTCAGGTGAAAATGGGTTTCAGATATCACTAACCATTTCACAGACCTTGTGTTTGACAGTGTGGTTATGTGCACTTGTATTGTAGTGTCAAGTAATCTTTCCTTTATAACTTTTCTTCTATTAAGACAAGCTGTACTTAGAGCCTCCAAAGTAAAACCATAACTTAACAATAATTGTGAGCATATAATAAAACCAAGATGTTCCCAAGGTTTGGACCATCTGCTCATTCAGGCATTAGGGAACCTGGTGTCACTCGTTTGATCTTACTTTCACCAGTAATTAAATAGCCTACGATGGATCTGGTCTGTTCCTATTCCAAATTTGCTTCTGCTAAGTAATCAGACATAGATCTTGGCTTACATTTAATTAAATAATAAATAAATCAGCAAATATTGATTTTGGAGTATAGTGGATGTCACAATGTCATTTTGATAAGGTTTGATAAAATTTAATTGGCTTGATTAAATCAGCCAATTGTTGGAGGTGCAATGCAGCTAATGCTTCTCTTCTTTAAATGTTTTCACAATGCCCAATGGCAGTTTCCTTTTGGGAGGAGGTCATAATATTTGGATGGAAAATCTCTTTA
Organism: Varanus komodoensis; assembly: GCF_004798865.1. Taxonomy (NCBI): domain Eukaryota; kingdom Metazoa; phylum Chordata; class Lepidosauria; order Squamata; family Varanidae; genus Varanus; species Varanus komodoensis. The sequence goes on along the minus strand of NW_025335589.1, from coordinate 20,072,321 downwards.
ATCTTACACATGTTCTTCTTAAATACCTACCCAATGTTTGAAATTTAATGCAAAATCAACACAAAATAGCAGTTTTCTTAGCTGGGATAAAATCTGTGATATGTGCTATTTTTTTCATGGTTGCCTACATAGAACACAGGGAGATAAGTAAATACCTTTTTTTTGAGGAACCGTCAAACTGCAAATATTCCTCTTGCATAAATACTCTGAAAATATTTATCTAGATCCTGGAAAATTTGATCCCCCTGGAACAGGAACTGTGCCTGCACAATTTATCAAGTTCTGCTGAGTAATAGTAATATTATAATACTAAAAATCATCATTTTTTAGTATGGTGTTATTACTTTGCTCTTAAAAAAAAGCTAAAGGCATCTCCCCCCACAACCAATTCTTGAACCCATTTGTCTGAACTTTGACAAATTACACAGCTCTGCCATGCCCAAATATTTCATCCCATTCTTGTATAGAGCAAAAATGTTAAAGGCATCAAACTCTGAATTTCTAAACCAAGATTTGTATTCAGCCCCTGGGTTGAAATGGGCAGCCTCCAGATTAGGCTGTCTTCAAAGCTGCCAAAGCAGGTTGCACAGCAACCTTATGGTCAGTGCATCCTGCTTGGTTACATTGTCCCAGAATTATTTTCCTCATTTGATTTAGTATGCGGTCCTGTGTCATTTAATCCAGAGTATTTTTTAGGCTCACATGTTATGGAACTTCCTCAACAGCTATAAAACTAGCACAGATTTTTTTGTACGGCTGCACCTAATATTGATTGCAATAGTAGCTATACACTCAGAGCAGCAATGTACTGGTCTAGAGATACAGAGCAGCTCTGATCATTACTGGGATGCCCCAAAGGGATACTGGTGGCCTAAAACATCCCTCAGGCAGGTAGATGTTCTGCATTACTGCTCCATGCAGTAGCGTAAAGGATCTGTTAATAAGGCTGCAGTTAATTATGCATAGATTTTGATTGCCTTAGTGGAAAGCACACATATGATCAACAGCATCATTGCACATAAATGGATTAAACTACCTGTCCTTTGATTGAAGCATTCATCTTTTTACCAGTGTTTAACCATCCTGATTAAGTGAGCAGAAACATAGTTACAATTTCCAGCATGGTTGATAATTTGTTTCAACCATGTTATTTTTGCCTTATTTTGTCTCTGCTTTCTGCTTAAACACATGAATTTTATAAATTGCAGTATTCTCAGCCTTGGGTCCCAGATGCTGTCAAAAAGCAACTCCCATAATCTCTGGCCATTAGGTACAGTAGCTGGGGATGGTAGGAGCTGTAGTTCAACATTTGAGGACAAAGGGTTCAGAAATACTGTCAAAGAGGGACTAGGGACTGAAACGAGAGTAGTTTTTGATTGCCCTCATACTTGATCATTTGGTAATATCCAGTCATTTTATTTCTGAGTTTTAGCCATTCATCCCCAGTGACATTTGATACTTGACTCAAGGAATATAAACACTACAAACTTGTTGTAGAAGTAGTAGTATAGCGGTAGTTGCTTACTATCACTTGCGCTGCCATGTCTTTGCCACGCTCTGACCAGGGACTCAGTGATAAGGGCTGAAAACTGTTTGCTGGATACCTTCAGCCTGCTTCAGAGTTCCTTGTTATTTCTGGAGTTCCTTGGTCACCCCAGAGTTCTTTCAAGAAAGTGAGTTACTTAGGATGCAAACATAGGCATGTTTAGAGAGAAGGAAGTTCTACAACGCCTGACATGTTCCAGGCAGTGGGTGTCTGAGGCATGCTCGGACTTGTAGGACTATTTTCTGTCTGCATATGATTGTGCCCTTATTGTGTCAATCCCATTTATATCTGTAAGAAGTTTACCAAAAATTAAAGAAGACTGTTTCTTATGCTTACACTCTTGCTATATCTAATATAGTATCTAGTATCGCCTTGTTATTGGGTATGTTTAAAGACAAATACACAGTACAGTGCTTTTTTAAAAGATGCCTTTAAACACCTTTCTAATTATCTCATGGAAAAATGACAATGAGTAAGCTTAATAGTGTCTGTCTCAAAGGATGGAACCTAAAACTAGACAATTTTCTACCTTGGGGAGCAGATTGTAAGGTTGTTGGCACTGAAGGTAATTAAGGACTTCAGTGGATACACTCTACTTTATTCTAAATTAAGAAGCATTACTACTTTTAAATGAAAATTTTGAGTAACATTCTTTCAGGCTGCTGCTGCAGGTCAGGTTAGCATGTGCCTGATCTCACATTAATTTTGGATGTTAATGCTGTCCGTTTGGAGAATTGCTGTGCTTCACGACTCAGTTTCAACACCTGCCCCCACATTTCTTAAAAATAGCTACCATAGCAAGAGACACACTTAATACCAAGAAACACACTTACATATATACATTTAAATATACACACTTACTTTTATTGTTGGAATAAATGTGTGTATATAGCCGTATATATGCAAGCATGCCAATGTAATATTGTGCTGCTACAAAAGGTGATTGATAATAATGTGAAAAATAAAGTCAGCTGTCTAGGGTTCTAGAGAAACTGAAACCGTGCCTGAATATAATCATTCTGTCTCCCACTTCCAAAGACACTTTCAACTTCACGCTTGAGCAATTCATGTGAAGTTGCTTGTGTTACGATAAGGATGGTGATGGCATAAGATATGCAGTTATGTTATCAGTAAGACTGCTGCTCCATGTTTTGTGCTTCTGGTGTCTTTAGTTTTATACTACTCAGCTGGACTTCATAACGTGTCTGGTATGAGACTTAGCTAGAATACTCTTCTGCATTAGTTCTGTCCAGCTCCCAGCATTTTCTGCCACTCTGTGTAGCCTTCTAAATGTCATGGAATATGACTCTGCACACCAGGATCTCTGCTGGTTTACTGAAATACTTTGAAATTAATGACAGTGTACAATGAGCTCTTGCACCATTGCCTGGGAGGCTTGTAAAGTTTTTATTTGTTTCTATGTTTCTCATAAGAAAAAATCTGTAATGATGCAACCAATATATTTGAATAATATTGAAAATATTTTCATCCCAGTTTGCTCCTTGCCTCACGCCACTTCATGATCAGGACTTACAGCATGTGAAATATAATCTGAATCATAGTTTTTCTCAACTGGTGGAATTGCTTTAACCGGCTTAAATCAGCTATATTGGGAAAAAGGAGAGCATCTGGGTTAGACTCTGCCACTTCATCTCAAACAGCAATAGCAGAAAAATTGTATGTCTGCTATAACATCACTTATATACTATGCAGATAGTACCAGAGTAAGATACATTTTCTCTGATTTTGATCTCCTGCATTTGGATTCTTTACAATGACAATTTCTTTCAGCTCCTTTGTGTGAGGAAGAAATTACAAAAGCAATTATGAGTATGAGAGCTGTGTCTGATGCCTTTACAAAGCGTCTGTCCTTATCGGAAGTGCTTATTGAGGCTGGTCAGGCAAAGCAACCATGATCCATGTTGACAAATGCTTATTATTGGTGAACAAATATGACATACAGGGTTTTAAGCAGAAATGGAATGAGGAATTAGAGAGTTTCTTTGAGGATTACATCTATACTTGTTGCATCTATAGATCTTCTGTTGTGCTGCATTTAGAAAATGCTATTGTTTCATGGTTACTGAACAACTCAATGTCTCTTTAATAACGGATTGTCTAATTTGGCTAATTGCTGGCAGTGTGAAGCTGCTAATGCTTTAAAAATATGTTTTGGCAATGTCCAGTAGCTGACTCTTTTGTGTAAGAGGATATTATAGAGATATATTTGGTACTTGAACACTTCTTAATATTTGCTGAGCAGGGCTGTCAAGGATAGGACATTTTGGAAGGCATGCGTTCATAGGGTCAGCACAAGTCAGAGACGAATTGCTGGCACACAACAACACCAACAATGTACATACTTGCTTAAATTACATTCCAGCTTCTTGGAATTTAACAAATAGTCAGCAGAATGGATTCCCTGTGACAACATTGGATGAACACTCAATTCTTATAATAGAATGGATTAAGTATTGTGTAACACCTTCAGCTGGATGCATATTTGGATTTCAGGTCCACTTTATTGAAACCTATGTATAATTGCTAGAAAGTTGTATTTTTATATACACTTCATTCACACATCACTGTGCATCTTTGCCTTTTCTGCTAAAAATATTCCTCTGTCACTTGTGCATAATGTCCGATACAAGTTAAAAGGAGGGGAAAAATGGGAAGAGAGGGATTGTGACTTCTGTTGCTTTACTTCATTTGGTCTAATTTGAACTTTTCTTAGAATTCAACCACCCAATCTTTAGGTGTGGGGGTGTTTTTCACCTTTGCTACACAAAATGTGTTAAAATTGTTCTCAGCCTAGCTTTAATGAATACATTCCACTACACATAATGGAGTATAAAGGGAACTGAACATTTGGCTGCTGTTTGTCTTTGTCTGATCCAGAATCTCCTTCCACGAGAAGAAGGGACATGCCACAAGAGGAAGAACTCTGCACAATTTGGGGGAATCCCCTTCCTCACAGATTCACAGCTCACACCATTCCACAGGGTTTCTCATAATGTGCAGTGCTTCTCCCTCCTCCGCCACCCCTTGTGTGGGGTTGGAGGGACCACCACTTCTGCCAGTACTGGTGATTTATCCTAAATCTGAATGCAGCCCTTTGGCAATTGTGCATTTAGTGTAGCAGGCAGTGGTCCTTGGGTAGGATGTCTACTCATAATGTAGCATGGATGATTAATCTAATGACATCTATAATGCTACTAATGTCTTGTTAAGGGTCTGACAAAATTAATTCAGTGTGCATCAGGGGGAGAAAAACATTTTCATAAACTGAGCAACAAAATCTGCTCAGAAAGTTTCCTAGAAGTGGGAAATCAATATGGATAGTTCTTGCTTTTTGCAGGCATAATGGGGCCAGTTGTCTAAACATTATTCTAACTCCTGTTGGCATCACTATTATTCCTGATGGTACTGTCCCAAATCCACCATCTGGTGGTCAATCAACTAGAAGCTGAGCCAATGCTTTGCTTTGTTCAACTCTTATACTCATGCATTGTGCTCAGATTCTGTGCTGGATCATTATCTTATTCACTCTTCCCTTTTGAAAGAATTGCAGGTTCCTACTACAACATTTTATCTTGAAATCACTTTCCATGTTTGCATCCAATTTTCAAAACAATGTACAATCTTCAGCCTTTGTCTTTGTAATGTCAGATCCCACCATTCTTTTCCCTTGCATTCCCTTTAAAAAAACTCTACATGTATTTAAAGATTTGATTAGCATTGTGTTCTTTGCAAGTTTTTAGTTTAATCATTGCCCATTTATGTCCTAAATGCTTACTCCCCTTTATTTTCTCTGAACACCCAATTTAGATGTTCAGGCACTGAAAAGTTTCCAACATGAAATAAATGATTCCATTGAATTTATCATGTTTTGCCCATGAACTTGAACAGTGCTGATGATCACTGGATTCTTAATTAAAGGGTATTTAAAGAGGGATGGGGGGAGATGGATTAAAGAAAACATCTGACTTCAGACAAAAAGTTAGGCCATTTGAAAGGTAAATTTGCTAATACAGTTTCTAAGTATTTCCTTGATACCTTCCATGCAATTGTTTGCGAAATAAAGAAATACAAACTGTATATACCCCATAAAAACTATATCATGTTTACATCTACACAATTTAACTGTAGACCAAGACTGACAGTTAATTGGATGATGCCCCATGAACAGAACATACATACATAGCTGTTTATACTTGTTTGAATGTTCATCTATCCATTCAGTATATGTAGGATATTCACAGACCAGAGACCTCATTTGACTTACCCCATATATTGATCCATGTTGACATGAAGTGATATACAAGCGAATATTCACCATGTTTCTCATTTACTGTTGGTAGCTCCATGGACTGAGCTAAACAAAGTGAGGACCCTGAGATATCTGTCCATTAACTGTAAGATTGTCTCAAAACTATGGGCAGTATTCAAACTTTTCTGCGAGCTAGCTGAGCCATTACTAGTGCAAGTTCACAGTTAGTTCCAGGAACAGGTAGAAAGAACTGCAGAGATTTAAGATTGAAATTAATGCTACAATATTTTATCTACTTACCTGGGAGTAGGTCCATTGCAACTCAGTGGGACTTACTTTTGAGTAAACTTGTACTGGATTGTAGAGTAGGTCTCCCATAGAATCAGTGTTATTTAGATGTGGTTAACTTCAGCACAGCTGCCAATGATATATGAATGAGTATATATTTTCATGAGGGCACAATGTATTCTTATATTATGATAAAATATGAAACAATCTTTAAAATCCTGTATAATAAAGGTTTTCAAAGTGCATTGAAATAAATCTTGGAAGAAGTGTGACATAGAGGAACAAAGTTATACACCAAAAGTCATGTCTAAAGTAATTTGGCACTGGTCAAGGTCTTGGCTAGACAAAGCTACCTTCAGTGCACAGAGTTCTCTTGTACCTTCTTCTGTCAGGATTCTTATAGAAAGAAGATATGACAAATATATATATATATTGTTAATGGACATTTTGTTAACAGAATGACATTGCAACCAAATGTCACAGTGGAAATTAAATGGTGATTTGAAAAGGATGGAAATTAGCTCTAATGGAGAAAATATGCATACATTAGGATTTAGGAAGTTTCCTATCAAAACCAGTTGACTGTAAAAAGTGTGTGCTTATTTATTTATTTATTTATTTATTTATTTATTTATTTTATGTATTAAAACATTTCTATGCCGCCCCTTGCCAAAGCCTCGGGGCGGCTCACAACATCTGCCTGCCTGAAAGGCCTGCCAAAGTAACTATTACTTCCCTGCTTTCTTCACACATGCAAACAGTGATTTATATTTCTATTTTCAATGAAATTGAATCTTTGGCCATTCTAAAAAGTTAGTATGTTAGGGAAAATGGGTGGTTATGTTTGAAAGAAGTGCTTCATATATTATTGCTGAGCAAAATGGTGGCTATTGTATTGAATGGTGGTTGAATTGCAACTGAAGCAATTATTCATCTTCATAACCAGATAGGTGTTAGCCTGTTCGGAGCCTTATTTTGCCTTCCTTCCACTAATGTGGCATCATCAGCCAAACCATGGGTGGTCTGATAGCTGATTCCTTGCCCTGTGCTATGCCAAATGTAGGCTGAAACCAACACAGGGGCCATTTTGAATCTAGTTCCTGTCTTAGCACGATCCTTGCTGTTCTGCTTCTCCCCTGCTCTCCTCTGCACACTGTATTCTTTCTCTTTGAAATGCACCTAGCATAAAGAACAAGAATGATACTGTTCTGTCCTTTCTGTTTCTTCTCTGTTATCTTGATTTCTTGGCATAAGAAGAAAAGAAGATGTAAGCTTGTGTATGATGATTTCCAAAAACTGATTCTTGGGATTAAATCACTGGTAACATAAAATAGAAATAGCATTTGATATTTGCTTTCAAAAGTTTAGCCAACCTTTTAGTCATATTATTTACTTAATAATTGGCACAAAGTCCTTATACATAGCTGGGCTTAACATCTCTTCACTAGAAACTAGAAATGAAATACACTTTGATTGCCGTTAATCTGTTTTGTCTAAGTATTTGTTCTCAGAGGCCAGTGGCTGCCTGGAACAGTTCTCTGTGTTAGAATGAATGTTATTTCTTCCTGTGATTTCTATTTATCACAGTGCTGGGGGACACTACTGGCAATTTAGAGAAGAATAATGCCCCACAGGTTAGAGACCAACAGCAGGAACTGCTCCCGTAAAGACAAATATACTAAAGATTTATCTGTTTACCTACGTAATTTTTTTCCTCTTTAAGATACCGAGGGATTTGGGGGCATCATTTGCTACTGATTTGTAAGAGGCTGTTGTCTAATGTAAAGAAACATAGTGCTTTCCACTCCTCACAGATACAATCCTTCATTTTCCAGATAGTTAAAAGAAATCAGAAATTATTTCACAGTGGAACGTGTGTTGAGACTATGGATTGTGTCATTAGCTGAGAGAGGCTACGGACTGTGTAATTCCAACAGCTAGATCCACTGCTCAGTTAAGTCAGTGCTCCCTAACTTGTTGCCATTCAAATGTAACACATGCAGCAAGCATGATCGGTAAAGACGGAGTTAAATGGAAGCACTGTGACACAAGTTAGCATTATTCCATTTTCCTTGAGCGTAAATTGCTTTCAGTATAAATGCTTAATAGACAGAGAATATTAATGACCCTTGGGTCAGGGGTTTAGTGGAGTCAGGACACAGAGGGATGCTGCACTGGCACTTTTTTATTAGCAGGGATACTGAAATCATCTGCTCTGTCCCTCAGAATCCCGGTGAGCTTGGCTGCCTTCATCAGAGTCTATGGGGAAGAAACAGTTCTTGCAACATCATTGCTTGCAATGTAAACATTTTGGGTGGCTTGGTCTTCCATGGGCAATTAAGGCACATTAGCTTAAAAAAATCTCTGCTCCTGGTGGAGACAAAAGACTCCTAGAACTTCTGGTTTATTAAGATAGATGATCACAGCTGTTTGTAATTTGGACTTTCCTTGGGGCATAGCTTTGGGGGCTGTCATGATGATTCCCTGCACTTCAAAAGTTACTGCTATGCTACTACTTTGGGTATTGATCCATAGAGTTCTCCCCATTTTTGTTTACATTCCACATATAGCTCAAATCAAGGATGTTCTATCCCATTTTGTGCACAGTTTTTGGAAATATTAAATTAACATTTAAAAGGCACTTACAAGCTCGTCTGAGCATTGACACACTGTATTGTCATCTCAGTGATCCCAGTGGAGTCAATTACAGGCACATATATGCTTATATTAAATATATTTCTAAGTCCTCCAAGTATTCCAGTAAGAAAGCACTTCATGATTCAGAACAGATATGTTTTCAGAAAAGTATAAGTAATTTGATGCAGAAGTCAACCAGAAAGATAATGTTATTTCTAGGCCAAGCTCTCCTCAGTATATAATCATGTTGATTAGTTAAACACTATCTAATCACCTTTTGTCCGTAAAGATAGCAAGTACATAGGCAGGGAGAAAGTTTTTAGAAGTACATTAAAATCTAATAGAGATTTCCATTCACTATCAGCTGCCACTTGGTACAGAGAAGGATGTATAAGAAATTGTTTTTCTTGCAGATCATGCAAAGTCCATTCATAATCAGGTATGAACATGAGCAGATTTTTTTTTTGAGAACTGTTCCCCAGTTTCTAAATTTTCAATCACATTCAAAACTTCAAATTTGCTTTTCCACACTTTACACAGTGGAGGAAAGTATGTACCTTTTGGAAAAATTCACAGAAATGTGCATTTTTCCTGTTGGAACATGCCAAATACAAGTGAAAACTAAATGGGACTGATCTGAAACAAGCTACTGTGTGATTTTGGGAGTATGTTAGCACACTTGAAAACTACTAGTTCTTCTATATCTATCCATATAAATATGACAATACTTCACAAGTATGGGCAAACTCTGATTCTGTATAGATAAAAAGAAAACTTAGCTTGGTTTCTTTTGTATTCATGGCCTATCTTTGCCCAACATCCTACATCCTTCATATGAATCTAGCTCTAGTATTTCTGCATCATTCTTCTGAATCTTCTGGATTCCATGATATCCTTGTCTACATATTTCTATGTCCCTTCCCATTTTCAGTAACATACCCTCTATGTATACCTTCTAAGGTTCTGTATCCATGTTTTCTATATGACCTTTGAACATCATAAAGAACATGTTCTGTGATACTGGGAAGCAAATCAGACCTATAAGAAACAGGGAAAAAGAACTGTACACAAACGTAAAGAACTGGAAGACATTTTTTCTTCATGTTTTATAAATTTCAACAAAACAACCCAAAACCATAAACAGAAAAGAAAAAGGGAGGTGCAAAAAGAAGTAACTACATATAAATGTATCCATTTCATTTGTTGATTTGAAATGCATGTTCATTGGGTGAAATTCAGCCTTCCAGACAAAAATAGCAAGAATATTTTTTTTGTATACACACATACAAGCATGCATGCGCGCACGTGCACGCACGCGTGCGCACACACACACACACACACACACACAAGCTTCAAAAAAGACAGACCAAATATCCAAGCGTGTATCCATATTTCATCCAACAGGCATCTGTATATGATTTGTTCAAATACTGAAAATGTTATTAGTCCTCAAGCCATTGCATTATAGGCATTTATCCTTCCAGTGTTGTACTATCAGTCTTTTAGTATTCAAAAGGGCACAGGAAAACCATTTATGTTTTCCATGCAATTAACTTTCAGAAAGTAGGTAGATAATTTTAAAGGGAATACACATTATTAATAATAAAGAGTGTTCCAATATATACTTTTTCTGTATTATAACCTCTGCCTCAAAAGAGGGAACTACTGGATGTTGTCAAATTCTATGATATAATAATTATATTAAAAGAATTATGAGCAGTATTACATCTCCATCTGTCAGCTGACCTGGGCAAATCATTATTAAAGAGATATAGTGGGATCCAGTAGACACAAAGCAAGAGTATTTATTGAGTAAGACATAACATAGTCCATTGACACTTCAGTTACAAATACAATCTACAGATTAGATGAAACAGGACCATTCATCCAGTTCCTTGTTCCATTCCTGCTTAAGACCCTGAGTACTATATTCATTTACCAATAGTATTTATAACCATGAATAATAGTTTATATGACTGATAAACCTTAATACATACTTATGTGAAGCTGTAAAAGCAACAGAACCCAATCTAATAAATGCTACAATTACAAGTATTGCCATGCAACTGTGGCAATTAAGTTATATTTAACATGCAAAACCCAAGATGACAGAGACTATTTAGCAACCCCCATTAATAACCCCAAGGCAAAAATCAACCTGTCCATTCTTATCTACTGCAAAAACTGGCAAAAATATTACCACTTCTTAAGTTTGGGTTTCTTAAGCCAACCACACATCTCTAACAGCAATAACTATGGGAGGAACCAGTTTTAGTATGCCAAGAGGTAAATAGCATCTGTTTAGCAAGAACAGATAAGATTCCAGAACTGACCAGATCTACTACAACTGGGAAATTTAATACAAGTCAGCAAGTATATGAAGCAAGAAGTTGTTGCTAATGCCTGCTGTCAAGTTATCTTTTACTTATGGCAATCCTGTGAATTAAGACCCTCCAAAATGTTGTTTCCCTGACAGTCATGCTCAGCTCTTATAAACTCAAAGTTGTGGCTCCCATTACAGAATTGATCCATCTCACATCTGGTCTTCACCTTCTTCTGCCTTTGCCTTTGCTTAGCATTCTTGTCTTCTCCAGCGTGTGTCTCCACTTTCCATGATGGGCTTCAAGTATGATGTCTCAGTTTCATAATGTTTTGCTTCCAGTTCAAGTCCTTGCTTGATTTGATCTAGATAGGGATGCACTGACTTTGTTCATTCTGTTTCATCTGCATCATGCAAATTTTCATGTGTTTTTCCTTTCCTTGTTCCCGCATCAGCAAATTCACATTTTGTGCAAATGCACTTGTACACATTTGGACAAATATGTATTGATTTATTATATTTCTTTAAATATGAATGTCCAAAATGCATAAATCCATCCCCACAAATATGCCAGTCTCTCTAAAATGTGCATTTTAATGTTTTAAACTATGAAGAAAAGTGCGTATGGGGAAAATGTGTGTTTCATTTGTTTGTTTAGTTGGCTGGTTTTTGTATTTTTTTTACAAATAAATTTGTATAACATTATGAAGACTAAATTTGTGCACAGTATCCAAGTGACCCAGGAAAAGCTGATTTGGTGTGGAAACAGTTCATAAAAAAACTGAACCTATTTGAGTTCATTTCTGATTGCTCTCCAGCATCCCTAGTAGTAAAGTGCTAAAAGGTCCCAGATTGAATTTCTGGCACCTCCTGGTAGGGCTGGGAAATGACTGCTACCAGCCAGTGTTCACAGTACTAAGCCAGATGGACCAATGCTCTGATTCATTCTAAGGCTCTTTCCTGTGTACCTTGTGACTACGAAGCTTACCTTAATATCTTTTTAAAAATCAAATCAAATCAAATCCCCATTTTGTTTTCCTTTATCATGTCTTCATTCTACCCCACATCCCCTTTTTGCCTCATAAAAAATAGCAATTAAATGGATGTGTTTCATCTTCACCCATTATCTATACCAAATTAGTTCATTTTGATGACTTGACATCCATGAGAACTGAAACTTGCACACTTCTTATAATATCAAAAATGTTCAAGGATCTTAAATAGATCCCGCTATCGATTAGTACTTTGGTTCCTAGAGGAAGGCCTATTCTCTGGTATCCTGGAGAGGGGGTAAGGGAACAGCCCATGATAAAGCATGAATGAAAAGCACAGTTAAAACATGTCACCAAATGTCCCTTGGAGGAAGGTGAACTTACAGCATAGTGACATTTAAAAAGAGCTCCAAATTAAAGACAGCTTAGAGGGTTTTTTATTTTTTAGAAAAGAGAATTAATTACTGCTGTAGATTTCTCAGATTCTTTATTTCATGATAGTGTCAAAAATATTTAACTACAGAAGCAAGCAGTTTCAAAAGTGATCTGTGCTTGTTTGTAGAATATTAATAGGATTCTGAAAAACTGTTGAGAGTGAAGATGAATCATATACAGAGAGACATTTTGGTCATTAATATCTGGAAAAATCACATCTCATTAGTTAATTTTTAGAAAATGTACATCCCTTCTCATTAATTGGCAAAACTCTAATTAATGTAATGGAGCTCAGTGTAAGACAGTTTATTTTGGCTATTTTTGAACTCCTTTACCTTCCATCTTTCTTTCTTTCTTTCTTTCTTTCTTTCTTTCTTTCTTTCTTTCTTTCTTTTCTTTCCTCCTTCTGTTATTGTTGTTAAAGCTGGAATTCTAAAATGTATTGCTAGTTAATGTTTCACTTTTCATAGATTGAAAGCAGTCAGGGCAGTCTGGGCAGTCTGAGCAAAGGGAAGAGGAAATGTCAACCCAATGTGCAGCAGCTGTGAAAAAGGCAAAGACATGGTAGGGATCATTAAGAAAGAGATCAAAAATAAAACTGTCAGTATTGTAGTGCCCTTATGCAAAGCAATGATGTGGCCATACATGGGATGTATGGACAGTTCTGGTTGCCACAACTCAAAAAGGATATTGTAGCGCTGGATAAAGCTGAGAAAAGGACAGGTCAAATGATCAAGGAACTACGCTCTTTGGGGTTTCTAGTTTGGAAAAAAGAAGTCTACTAAGGAGGAGGCATGATAGACATTTCTAAATTATGCATGGTGTGAATAAAGTGGATAGACTTTTCACTCTCAGTGTACTCAACTCTAGGGTCATCCAATGAAGTGAATAGGGGAAAATCAGGGCTGACAAAAGGAAAGGACTTCTTGATATATCTGAACTATGGAATTCACTATGCTGCTGGCACCCAGCTGAGCTCTAAAAGGGTCTAAAAGATGGCTCTATGAATGCCACCTGCTAGATTCCATCTTTGTACCTTTTAGAGGGCTCCACAATACAAATTCATGGAGAACAATGCAGTGATAATCATGCAAGAAAAAAGTCTTTCAATTACCAGGCTTCCTTAGCCAGCTATGCTAGAAAGTGTAGGACTTTGTGTGTGCACATGTGTGAGGTTGTGCACATGTGCATGTGTGTGAGAAAACATGCATACGATTGTGCCCAAAGGTTATTAATGACTACTAGTCATGATGCCAATGTATGTTACTTTTAGTCTGAGAGGTATTCCTCTGGATGCCAGTAGATGAGCAATACCAGTGAGAAAGGACTATTGCCCTTTTGTCCAGCCTGTGGCTTAACCACAGGCATCTGGTTCACAACTGTGAAACAGAAAGCTCCATTAGATAGGCCTTCTGGATGATCAAGCAGGGACTTTCTTATGGATGGGCTACTCAGGGAAGGGCTACTTTGTCATATGCCTTTCATACCTTTAAAATATCAAAATCATGCTCCCAAGTTGCTTTTCAGTTACAGATCTCTTTGTGCCTTCTCAGCCAGCATCTTGCCTCCCTTGGTTGAAAAAGTAGCTTGAATAAAGTGGTTTTGCATTGGAAAAGGAGAACTGGAGAGGAAAGAATTCAACCGTGTTCTTTAACTTAAGTTCATATTTTACTCTGGATGCTTTGCATTATTTTTTTTTTAAACTCAGCTTAAAGAATCAAAGAACTTTGTCCACTATATACTTTGATCCAAATCACAAAACTACAAAGCTATACATATAAGACTAGGCACCTTATTAATTAGTCAACACTGCTTGAAGTTTTTATCAGGTCCCATAATCAAAGGACAGTTATTTGGTTGTTCATTATGAAAGAAATGTGTACGTGTTGGAGGGACTTTAAATTTATTGCTTATGGGGATATTTATGAATCCTGAAAAGGGCTAGAGCAGAATAATGGAGGGGTCAGTGATAAGACCTAAAAATCATTTTAAAAATTGCCTAACACATTGTAACTCTATTTTTCTTTAATACTGTTCATGATTTTATTGTTATCAGTGGCTTTGTAATGGACAACAGCCAGAACCTCTGGACATATAGCAAGGAGACAAATTACAAAGTCCATGAAAGGAGAAGCTACTAGCTACTATATACATAAGTACACACACATATATATATATATAGAGAGAGAGATTTGAACCATTACAACCATGGAGACATGCAAATTTGAGTCACAAATTTGGCTCTCAATTTCCTGGCTGCCAATGCAAATAAATAAGCATACATTATAACACAATTACCCTTGCCTAATAAGAAAAGGCATACAATTCCAGTTGATGTAACAACATTTTCCCTGTGACTAAACCCAGACATATCTTGTTTGTGAGGGTCATTATAAAGGAGACTATGGGTACAATAGCTGCTTGTGTCATCTATAGCCAGCAGCTCAGAAACATAGAAACTCTGCTGAAAGGTAATGCCTCATAAAGACCATCCAGAAAAGGAGAAGGCAAAATAGTAAACCTTGGTTCTGTGTGGAGCCAAAGTGATTGACCTTAAATAATTCGCTTTCTAATGTTTTCTCTTCCTAAATGGATACAGTCTAAAACAAATTCAACAAATGGACTGTAAGCATAGCAGTCAAAGAAGCTCTTCTATATATGAGGAACTTATTTATTTATTTAGGAGGCTTCTATGCCGCCCCATTCGCCGAAGCCTCAAGGCGGCTCACAATAATAAATAAACACAATATAAAAACAATACAATTTGAGTCGACCTGGCCAAATTAACTGCCATTTAGACATTTCTTGATTGAAATTGGCTCAATATCAAGATTTCTAGCAAAGGTATACAAAACAACAGCTCACTTGGGAAATTTAAGAGTAAGCCATAGGTTATAGTGACCAGATGACAAAATCGCTAAGGTGGCATTCTGTTATGGAAACAGAACTTGTCTTCCTGCCTGGACAAAAGGGAAGAGTGGTAGCAGGAACAACTAGGTCAGAGACAAAGGTCTCATTCATAGGATTGAGACGTTCTTATCACTGCTTCAGGTTTAAGGTGATCTATGTTTTTAGTTTAGCCATTCACAGGAATCCATGTTGCTGCATGGAACTTGTTCACAAGGCCTTGCTCAATAAATTGCTGTTTGTAATTAAGAACACTGTGCACCCCCTTGATTCTTAAAATGAGGCCTCCACTGCTATAAGAAGTCCTCTTTCATTGCAATTCCCAGGTGTTTTCACATGGATTAGTTTTGAGCAATGGGCACAAAGTCAGCCTACTACAAGTTAGGTCTGAACTTTCAGAAGCTTCAGATCTTCATAACTTAATATTTTCTTAAGTGGGTTAGTTTATTCACAAGCCTTTCCATTCCAGAATTTCAGCGCTTTTACCTTTTGCATGATAAGAGGTATTTCTTCTACATATTTCAGTACAGAAATTATTCTATATTATCAGTAAATGATTCTCCTTTTCATCTGCCCACATAAGTCCTAGAACATGAGTTTTCTATTTGCTCTCCTTGCCTGAAATCCTACAGAATTTATATTTGAATATATTGAAAAATAAAGATCATATGAGCTCAAACTTTTGCAAGCATTTAGGTTCAAACTATTTGCTTACACCCCACCCCCTCAATGTTTTCCAGCTTTAATTTGCAGCTTAAATTGTTTTCATGGGGTGTCACCATGTCATATGCTCAGGACTAAATGTAGGAAAAGGGAATGTCTTTGGATCCTATAAAATGCTGTTTCCTCTTTTGGCACTCAGAGCTACTGAAGTCATGATGCATAAGAAATTAACAAAGCAAATACATTCCACATTGTTTACTGTACTCTTGCCAGTAACACAAGCTGTTAGTGATAATGGTCTTCTCTGCATGCAAGGAGGTGTTAAATAAGGATTATGCAGAATTCCATTTCACTGGCAGAGGAGATTCCCAACATAAGAATGCAAAGCATTAATGACCCTACCTCCTCGAAGGAGAGAGCTTTTTTTTTTTCCTTTAAAGGGTGGGGGGGAGTGAGAGAGAGTCAGAGAGAGAGACAGAGAGAGAGAGAACCAACCTCTTAAGTACATACTAATGAGATCAACTATGTTGACAGAGTTAGCAAATATGTATGAAGTCCTTATGGAGAAGATTATTGTGGACTGCATTTCAATTCTGAAGCTTTATGCCAAAGATCCAGAACTTCAATCACCTCAGAAGTACAATATATATATATGACTTGGTGTCATACTGGAGTTGTGAAAATAAAAAATATATTAAAATAAGAAGAAAGGCCAGAGCACTCCATTCCCATGGCAATATTGGAAAAATTGGACACTGGTCTCCTGCAATCAAAACAATGCATTGATGTCCACCAAAGTTCAAAAGTCATTTCCTACCTTATGTCATCATTTTTAAGCTCATATTCCTTCATAACATGCTGGCATTAAAGCTTCACAAAAGGTAAATATCAAAAGGAAAGGCTGAACCATACTGATGAGGTAGTGCTAGTAGTGTTGGATGATGTTCAAGGGAAAATTAAATGACTTTTATCAATTAAAAATTTACAGTGTCCCTCATGGAAAGTTTTTCAAATTAACACCACCTATGACATTCAGAGGCAATTGATTTAGAGTGCAAGGTGTTGAACATCATACCTAGAATATATTTTAAATACCCAGCTTTGCCTGAGCCTATTTTGGAAAAGAGATTTGAACAATTATTCAATTGTTCAAAAGTATAGCTGTGTTTGTATTCTGTGACAACATAAAGGCGATTAATGAGGCTGTGTAAAAAGACACTTTTGAAGTTTCACAGCACAGTTTTATGTCCTTTAATTAAAATATTTAGGGCATTTTAGAGTGAAAAGCAGATGCAAAACTGCTCAGTCATTTTTACATATTGTTATTAAAAGTGTTCCAAATGACAATCAGTTTTCATATGGCTTCAATCCCTTTTCCCCCTACTGAAAGAAATACTGATAAAATTGAAATATGTGGTCAATTGCTTCATAAGATTAGTGTGGGTGGTTTATGGATATTGGTTTCCATAAAGTCTAACCATAGTAAATTGCCCTTCTTGGGCAATTTACATGACTTCACTTCAAGCTCAGAAATCCATAGGTGCTTGGATGTTTCATTTTGCCAATTCTCTACTAGACTAATGAGACCAAGCAAGTTCATTACTGTTCAAGGATCACAATGAATCAAAGAATTACTTCTATACTGAATGATTTTTTTCCTGAAGCAAATAGCCTTGAACCTGTGGGCTCCAATGTTATGTACCCATTTTTGAGGGTAAGTGCAATTGAACTTAGTAGAAGTAACATCATCTTCTCTGTTTCTTGTTTTTTGACCAGAAACTTCTCCTCATGCCTTATAACCTTGTAAATAACACAATCTAGATTTTTTAAGGAAACTGATTTTCCAATCTGCATGCTTTTTTTCATGGGAAAATGAAGAAATGGCATTCTTTCCCTATCCTTTAGAATTTCCTAATCAATGCATCATTCTTTCCAGAACACTCCAGTTTTTACTGTGCCCCATCATTTACTGTGTCCCATCACCATTTTTAAAGTTTTGCTTTCCCCTATTTGTTAGAGCTTAAAAGGTCCACTTACCAGAACTTCAATAACAACCAAGAAATTTATACATATAAAAATAAACCTGTCTGTCAGGTAACAGAATTGCCATTGGGTCAAGAAGTCTTTCCATCTTCTCTCCTGACAGAAGCCTTGTGGTTTAAACTATTGGAAAAGGCAAAGTCAAATGCCTCCTTTCCCAATACTATCCTTAGCAGCAGCACTCAAGAACACCTACTTTAATGATGCTTGCTTCCATTTATTTTTACTTTGGTTTAATTTTTTTAAAAATGGACCCAGCACTGAGAGAAGTGTTGGGCCATAAAGCTGAAGATGCTTCCATCTTGTTTAACCAGAATGCCTCTGGGCTCCAATGTAGCACTTCAGAATTACGCTACACCAGGGGTGGGGTCCCGAAGCATTCTGAGTGAAACAAATGGTGGTGATTTCAGCTGCATGGCTTTCATGTTCCATGGTTATTTGGCATTCACAAGGGAAGCTGGAACCATCTGATAACAGCCAGACCAAGGCAAAGAGAAAATAAGATCCTGGATATCTCTGGATTGGTTCTACAGGAATGAACAATAGGAGGATGCTGTCCCAGCAGGGGGATTCACCACTCTTGATTCCTCTACTGATTTTGTAGCCTGAAACTACAAAAAGGGAAGAAAAGTCAAGGCTGAAGAAGAAGTGGAGATCAAATATAAGATGGATTGACTCCATAAAGGAAGCCACAGGGCTGTCAGGGATAGGACATTTTGGACCACTATGATTCATAGGGTCCCACAAATCAGAGACAACTTGATACATAAGAGCGACAACAACAGTCAACCGTATGAATGCTGAACATTTCCTTTGAAGAAGGAAACAGATATTTGAAGTGCACTGAGATTCTTTTCCCACACTCTTCTAAGTTTTTTTAAAAAAGTAAATCATCTTGTTTTCCCTTTTATTAATTCTTGTGCCTTAGGATGTGTCCCTCCTTGAATTTAAATGGAAATCCAAGACATCCATTGCCTTATGGGAAGAATAACAGGCCACCTGCTGAGAATGCCAGCTGTACATGAATGAGCCTGACATAGTTATGGTACAGCAGGGGAAACCTATTAAAAAAACTAGCTGCTGGGATCCACTCATATGAATGGAGGCTGCACTAGTCAGCCTTCTGCATATAAGTCTGAGGAAAGAATCATCACCAGTAATATTATGTCAATTGCACTTTCTTATATAAGCCAGGAATATGGTATATTGCTGAGAAAGTCACCACCCAAATTCTCTCCAGTGCAAAATTTAAAGCAATTTTGTTGGAATCATGGCACATAACATATCTGTAGCAATGTGTTATGGGGAAGGGAGAGCCACTTCCTGGTTTCCCTCCACAATTTTAGCTAATTCACTCCCCCCCCCCACAACCCCTCTAAAGTCAGTTATTAATGGGTCTATTTCTCCAAGTCACTGATATAAGAAACATCAAGAGAATCCAAATTTTCAATAAACTAGCAGGCAATTTCAAGAAGGCTTTGGATATCTATAATTGACCCTTGTAAGTAAAAAATTATTTGATTGGTAATTTGGCAAAACCACAAAGTCTTCTCATACAATTCTAAATTAATCAAATAAACAGTTAAATGGCCCCCAAGCAGAAATTGAATCATTGCTCTTACTCACATGTAAAGAAAGCAACTGCCAATAAGTTCAATAAAAGTACACCATAGTCTAAACTGTTAGAAATTAATGTGCAAACTGTACAATTATTGCACAATTAACTTCTTGGACAGCACTGTGATCTACCCTCAGGGTAAAATAGACCCAAACACCTGTTAAATAGAGTGCAATCTAATTTTAGCTAATGACCTTTATTTCCCTAATTTGCTTAATTCTTGTGAAAAGCTGTGATTGGGAAAGAAAGTCTAACTCCCACAGTGGAATGAAGTGCCAATTTGTTTGAATATCTCCTCAGTGCACAAATTGCATCTCTTATATACAAAGTGGAATTCATGTACAAGTTAACTGTTCAATTATGGGGACTTATGCACTATTCATATATCTAATGCACGTTTAATTCCTCTCTGAGAAAGGAAAGTAATTATTGGGCCAGATCCAATAAAAATGCAGATGGTGTCTCAGGAAATGATGAAGGTTACTGGTACAGCCACAGTCATAAAGGACTGCCCTGTTCACAAGCACAGAAGAACTGACATGTTGGATCCTATCCAAAGTCCACAAATTCAGGCCAATGGAGTCTCTGAGCTGTGTCCCTCGAGACTTTGAAACATAAGGTCTCTGCATAACATAAAATATTCTGATATCAAAATGTCTTATCTGTTCACCCTTAAAAAACCTTACCTGAATTTCCTGAGAAGGATTGCACTGAATCTGACACCACCTTATTTTGTGCTGATGTATCAGAATTCAGCTCTAATGAAGAGCATTAATTTGTTCTTTTAAAAAGTTCTTTATCTGACTGTTTTTCTTTCTTAATTCTTGGCAAAGTTTTGTTTGTGTCTCTTGCTGGGTTTGTGGTAAATTATGTCATGTGTCCATGTAAGGAAACCCTGTTAAGTAGCAGTGATGCAGCAATTATCAGATTCTACATGTTAAGGATAATTCAGTATCTTGTGGAGAACAGAATGCTCTCTTGCACAACAATGCTTATAGAACAGAAGTTCACCGTGAAGGCTTTCAGAAAGTGGTGCTACTGAGCCATGAAGTCCTCACTAGGTGGGGCTGAGCTTGGTCCATCTGCTTTGTTAACTGCTATTCACATTTAAGCTAGGATGCAAAATTATGCTCAACTTCTGCAAGTCTGTGGGCCTAATATGTCTTTAAAAGCTTCAATGCATCTGTGCTTCTCTCCTCACCCTGGGTCAAGGTAGCAGTGCTAGGCAAAGGGTGGATACACCTTAAAGAGAAAAGAGATAGCAGTGGTGTCACATAAAACACAAGGAAGCGAGTAAGACAAATGTCTTTTTTCTCCAGGCTCCAAAATGTCCTGCAGAAGAAATGTTTGCAAATGTCCAGCTTCTTCAAGTGATGGTGCTGAAGGCTAGATTTTCCTTAAAGTGACACTTAATTGAGTGTGGGTGAATTTCTCAATGCTCTTGGGAGCCCAACAGTTGCAGGGGCATCTGGCAAATACTCATTTAAAGACAAGAGGCAAGGAAAGGAATCATGAGTAT
Source organism: Varanus komodoensis (assembly GCF_004798865.1). Lineage (NCBI taxonomy): Eukaryota > Metazoa > Chordata > Lepidosauria > Squamata > Varanidae > Varanus > Varanus komodoensis. Next base: position 20,051,086 of record NW_025335589.1, on the reverse strand, counting down.
AGTATTGTAACACCTGGAGATTGGCACATCACACAGGGCTAATAACTAACTTTGTAAACAAAGCAAATGCAAATGAGTCCCAAATCATTCATCTGTAATCAGACTTCTGTTCAAATTAAGATTTATTCTTCCCCACCTACTCACAAAAAGGATTTATTATTTTGCTTTAGTTGCATTAATTAAAAGCCATGCTAGTAGAATTCTGTCTTGTACAAAGAATAGGCTTGTGTTGTTCATCCTAATGGTGCCAAGAATATCTAAAAAACACATCAAAAACCTTCAGTGCTTTGCAGATGGATCATTTTCACAAATGGAAAATATCAGTCTTGAGACATTCCTGTTCTATACCAAAGACTGCCACCTGAAGACCTCCACACTTACAGTTATGCATTGCTGAAAGCTTTTCAACAAGAGCTTTCCAGTTATGAGGTTCAGATAATGAATGACATGAAAGCTCCCTTTCTGACAATGACCCTAGATACCTGCTGCAAGGCAGAGTATCTAGATGGACTTAGTTGGTCCATGACAGCTTTCAGTATACGTAATGCAATTCCCTACCTGTTGTGTCCATTTATTCTACAATAAGTTATATTGCACTGGCTTTAGTGCTAGGTAGTGGCAAACTGAAAATTGTGGTTTTCTTTAAATACACTAACACATACACATGCAGACACAAACTTCAGAATGGTAAGTGGGATCTTTAGTTTCACAAGAGATCTTGTAATTCTAAACTTTTTATATACTAGTTCCGAAGTAGGACATTTTTCATGGTTGGTAGCCACATTGGACACCCCATTTTGGAGAAACTTTTCATATCTGTATCTTTGTAACTGATTTTCCCTAAGATAATGTACTTTTGGATAGACCTTAATGCATACTTTTATACATTTTTGCTTTTCTTAGAAACAGAAAAAAGCAAGTCAGAAGGGGTTCCCCAGGCCATCTAGTCTGACCCCTAACTCCAGCCAGCTCCACTCGTAATCCCCAACATAGACCATATTTCATGCATCATATTATTTTTAATGTAAACTATGTCACAAATTCAGAAAGAAATGTGGTAATTGCTGTATAATTAAGAACAAGAAGTCCTGTAGCATCTTAAAAATTAAGGATGAACGTCTACGTCTAGAAGATGCTGTCTGGCCAACCACATTATTTTGGAGTCCTAGATTTTACTTCAGAAATGCACTGTGAGGTTGAAGCTGGGACTCTGAATCTGGAAGACCCTCACCTCATAGTCAATGTGGTTCTTTCCACAGCAGGTGTGCAGAAAGGTGAGCATAGAGAGCCAGCCTTGAAGGTGGTGTTGAGTGGACATTTCAAGAGGCAGAGAGAAGGGGGCTTTACCAGCACACAATGTATCCTGCTGGCATCTCAGCCTGTCTTCCTTGTGAGCAAGGTTTTCAGGTGCCTGGAAAAAGGAAACAGCTTTAAGAACAATTTACTTTCATTTCTGTTAAAATCTGTGGAAAATGACATCTTGTTGTCTACATGGGAAAAAACCAAGACTTGGGTCCACTTAGGCAACCTAGTATACCAGGAAATATTTGAAAGCACCAAAAAGCTTTCTTTGTGTGCATTTCTTCTCTTGTAACTTGGTTTAGAAGCCCATTGTCAGGGAGACTGGGCAGCAGGGAATAAAAGGTGGCTAAGAACCTGGAGGGATTGATTTTAAAAGTCTCAAGCCAGGCAAATGGATTGATATTTCGGCTAGATCCATATAAATTATATTAACCTATTCATACAACTGCCACAAATGTATGCTAAATGTCAATGCTAGATTTGAAGCTAATCCAAATTGGCACATTGGGGTACCATTTGGAGAATGTAAAAGTTTTTGTGTGACTAATTGAGGAATTAAAAATCTTAGCTTCTTGGCTGTTTTATTTTTCATGCCTAACTGAGGCTGCCAAGTCAAACAGCATGACTCCTGTGAAGCATGGCATGATCTGTTCGTACTCTGGCGTCCTGATTGACAAGTGAGAATTTTTCATCATCATATACTATTTCTTCAAGCTGTGGAAAGATTGCCCAAACATGGTTGGCTTTGGAGGGTACCAGTGCATGACTATCACTTGCCATATTGGACCAGACACCTGTGTTCTGTGTCACATATTCACACCAGTCATCAAAGGAAAGATGGTGTGGTCAAACAGCTAAGGGGTTGCATTGTCATTTGGGGAATTCCTGGTCTCAGTTTGTCACTGAGTGATCTCAGACAACCCATTATCTTCTCAGGATAATTTCCTCAGCTGAATTATGGGTGTCAAAATACTGATATACTTTACAGATTTAAGATGTGTTAGATTATTATTCTTATAATAATGGCATTTCCATTCCATCTTTCTTAATCTTGTCATAAACCCAATTATATCCTCGCAACAACAGCCTTGTAAACAGAAGTTAGGCTGAGAGTGTACTACTGGCCCAAAGTCACCCAGTGAGCTCCATGGCTGAGTGGGGACTGGAACCCAGATCTCCTGAGTCCCAGTCCTGCCCTCTTAACCACTGCTCCACCATAGCTTTGTAAGCATAATCTCACCTTATGTGTCTTCTCAATGACTCATTCTACTGCTTGGAAAAAAGGCATTCCCAGTGGAGATGCTTAGAATCCTCCGAACTCAGAGGATTATGGGTACCTTATGGAGGGCAAAGATGGCATCCATTCTGCAACACAGATGTCAAATTGTAGCTACATGTGGTACTTCAGAGTAGAAAGGAGGCAGCTGAGTCACCAGCCCCTTCCTTCCCTACTCTCCAAAAGCCCATCTCTGAGATTGCTTTTAGAAGCCATCAGCATAGTGAGGGGCAGATGGGGATCCAAGAAGTGATTCCCAGATTTAAAGTCATAATAATTTTCTAACCTTGTGGGTGAGAATATGAGTCCTAGGGCCATCTAGGCACTAGCAGCCATAAGTTTGCTCTGCCCATAATATTTTGCTCACTATGAACATATTTATATACCTAAAGCCTATTGTAAATCTTTTTTGCAGGCTATTTCTGGAGAAGGTGCCTTATATTCCTATTATGCTATGCATTGCTATCTGAATGCATGAAAAAGAATGTGCATACATACATACATGCAGGAAGGGAAGGGAAGGGAAGGGAAGGGAAGGGAAGGGAAGGGAAGGGAAGGGAAATAAGCAGAAGCCAGTATATATTATTAAATAGACCGATTCTTGGTGTCTGCTATTATGAATCATAATCACATTACTGTCATTGACGCTGATGAGGTATCACCAAGAGAGACAGACTGGAGGAATAAAAGAATGCATTTTCTGGACCTGAGATTCACATCTAAACAATTTGAAAGCAGCCAATGATATTCAACACAAATCTTGCTCATAGATGTAATTGCTTTAGAAAATTATGAAGCAGCTCTTGGGTCAATAAAAATGGATTTGCTACATAGCTAGCATATTCACTGGTTTCAAACACTCCATATTTAGCAGTAGCACTTGGTTTAAACAAGCAAGCAAGACAAAACAAGCCTTTGGACACTAATGTTGTGTCCACCAGATTTTCTGCAGGCAATAATTGAGCATTGTGTACAACAGGTCCTCACTTTGAATTAATTGCAGTATATGTTTATTGTGTATGCAATCTACATTGTTTTGTTTATAATTTCTGAGTTTCTTTGATTATCAAGGCTTTAATTTCAATTTCAACAGAAAAAGTTTTTCTTTAATCTTTTATGAAATTGTTGTAGAATGATATAATCCTATCATAGATGGAATTGGAAAGGAGTATTTAGAGAATTAAGTTTGACCATCTGCTCAGTGCAGGCATTGTGCTTAAGGCATTTCTGACAGATCTGTAACCAGCTGTGGATCCACTGAATCATAATATAACTATTCAGTTCAATGGATCCACCCAATAGCAATCCACCTATCCAGTCTAAGTAGCTTTTTAATCAGAATATCACTGAAGTCAGATTGACTGGTATAGAATCCCCTGCATCAACTTTCCACTACTTACTTTTGAAAATAGGGGAAATATTGGACCTCTCCAATACCTCCAGTATTTCTCTCTTTATACAAGATTTTCCCAACATAATAAAATGTCTGATACTCCAACTACTGGTCTCTTCTATACTCCAGGATGCAATTCTCCATGACCTGATGACTGGAGCTCACCTAAGTTGCTTAGATATTCCATTAATAGCTCTCTGTCAGTCTCAAGCTGCACTCCTACCTGTTGTCGCATGTAGCAGATGAGATGTTGTTCTTTTCGGTGAAGAAAAGAGCAGCTGATCTACCTTCAGTCTTGTTCTCCTTTGAATATTTCTCAAGAAGCTCTTTTTGTTATTTTTAACATCACTTGCCAACTGCAGCTCATTCCGAGGTTCCCGACACCATCTCTGCAATTCTGGACAATCTGCTGTGTAACCTGTGCCTCCTTCCACTCCTTATATATGTCCTTTCTGATTTACAAATAATTTGTGTAGCCACATTAGCTTCTTTCTCTTTTTAGTTTATCACTGTTCTGACTGTGCCTTTAACACCTCCTTTCTTAGGGATTCCTATTATGCTTGCACTCCTCTTGCTGAGCTGTTTTCTTGCCCATGAATCCTACTTATAATTTCCTTGAGGTTATTCAAATCAGCTTTCTGATTTTACAGTTCTGAATTTACACATTTCACTACCTTCAGCTTTAGTTACCCTTAAAACCAAAAACATATTCATTTTCTCCCAAATCCCTGCTACTATTACCTCATCAACCAACTCTTCCATATTGTTCATAATCAAGTCAGAAATACCCTTATTACTTCCTTCATCCTATGAAGAAGAAAATTGTTAGTGAAGAAAACCAGGAATTTCCTTTTGAGACCTTGCTTGGCAAAGTTTGTTCCCCAACATATATCAGGGTAATTAAAGTCTCCCATTACTATGACTTTATGACATTAGTCAAATCAGCAATATATAGATAATTATGCCTTTTGTTTTGTATTTTAGTAAAGATTCAGTGATGATATTGATAGTACCCTTAAGCCTAACCCAGGTGTTCAACTCTCATAGCTATTATCATAATAGGTGACACATTAAAAATGTTGAAACATTCCTAAACAGGTTGCAGTGAGTTGTAATGAAGCATATACACACATCCTTATCAGGTGATGCTGTTTGTTTTCATTTTATCTTTCACACATGCAGCATATAAAATTAGCACTGGGAAGAATATTTGAGAAAAGGGAATATATACTTCCAGCTTGTAGTTTTCATTTTCAGCCCCAAGACCATAAAAGCAAACCAATCTGGCATTTCAAAGCAAGGACCTGCTCCCAGGTGTCTGGATGTTGCTTTGAAATGCCAGATCAGTGCACAATAAGACCGCCCTCATCCATGAATGAGGTGGCCAATCTAGCATGCATAACTGAGAACAGGGAGGGTGAACAGCAGGGAGCTAATCCCTCCCAGCTCTGTCCACCTGGGTACTTGGTGCAGCATCAAGATAGACAGGTGGGTCAGGAAGGGGATGTTGCTGTGTTCTATAGGAATACTATCTCTCTCTGCGAGAGCCTGACCCAGCATGTATTGCTGAGACCTAGGTGGGCAAAGCAGATGGAGTTGTTCTCTCCCAGCTTTGTCCCCTGGATACTCAGTTCAGTAGCAACATTACCTGGGGGATCACAGGAAAGGATTGGCTGTGGTTCATAGGAGTTCCATGTCCCTCACAAGTCTTCCTGTCTACTCAAGTCCAGGTCTTGAGTGTTTATACTTTGTGTTGGGCAACCAAGACAGAGTTGGGATTCTGCAGATGTAGTACCTACCCTGTACCCAGCAGTATCCCTGCCTGAACTGGAAGAGATGGTCTCAGACCTAGTGTTACAGGCCCTCAGTCTGTTGGTCTTGGGAAATCTCAATTTCCATTTTGAAGCCATCCAGTTTGGGGCAGCTTAGGAGCTCCTAACTCCATACATTCCTGCCTGTTGTTTATGATCATCAATGGAGGCCGTCCTACAGGTTCCTCTCTGTAAGGAGGTTAAGGGGGAAGAAGAAGGGCTTTTTCTATGATAGTAGCTCAACTACAGAATGCCCTACCATTGGAGAGTAATCAGGTGCCTGCCTGAGTTTTAGGTGCCTGATGAAAACTTTAATTTTTGATAAACCTATGGCACTACTTAGATCATTTATATTGATGGCACAGGTTTTAATTTATTAATTTTATTAATTAATGTTTTATCTGATTTTATATATTGTGTTTTATCCTGTTTATTATAATATTTTGACCATATCATTTTATTTAATGTTATTACTGAAACTTTTATTGTAATAAACAAACAAACAAACACCTCTCCATATGACTGCTAATCTAGAGAGTTTGCATCTTGTGCTGGATTCTGTTTGTGTGCCACACACCCTACAACCAAACAGTTTCCCTACCTGAGCTGACACAGGTATTTCAGCTGTGATGTTCATGTCTCTCAGGCTGCTGGTCCTGGGGAACATTACTATCCATGTCTGGGGTAGTGGAGGATTTCATGGACTTTCGTGGACAGTGGAGTTTTCTAGGATTGTCTGGGACTTATAACATGGTGGCCCCTGGGATATCTTGGATCCATCTGAGGCCCACTGTAATATATTGCTAGACACTTCCGGGACAAAATCTCTTCAGGGGCTCAGCTAGGCCCCTATCTGGATGGAGATAGCCTGCTATCAGGAATCCATGCCGTGGTAATCTCTAAAATAGATTACTGCAATGCACTGTATGTGGGGCTGCCCTTGAAAACTGTTCAGGAAGTTCAGCTTGTGCAATAGCAGCCTCCAGACTAATAGGGAACAGATGGTCTGAGCATATAACACCAATTCTGGCCTGCTTGCACTGTCTGTCTTTCTGTCTATGTGCTTCCAAGACCAATTCAAGGTTCTGGTTTTAACCTATAAAGACCTACATGGCTTGGGACTACAGTGCTTGATGGAATGCCTCTCCTGACCTTTAGCTACCTGGACACTACAATCCAAGTTTTGAGGTCTGCCTTTAACTGCCACCTCTGAGGGAGGCTTGGTGGGTGGCAACAAGAGGAATGGCCTTTTCAGTGATGGTC
>NW_025335589.1:20037693-20043941 GCF_004798865.1 Varanus komodoensis | reverse complement strand
AAGCCTGTCTAGCACCAACCTTACTATCTTTTCAGCACCAGGGAAAGACTGTCCTCCACTGCATGGCATTCAATTAGTTTACCAGGGCATGCTAATTGTTAAGCAGGTCTTAAGATTCTCTTCAAGTTATTATATGTGTGTGTATGGGTTTAAATTTTGTATAATAAGATGTTATGATGTTTTAATATGGTGCATTTTATATTGTGTTTTTAAATTGCTGTTGTAGACCACCAAGAGAGCTTCAATTATTGGGTGGTATAGAAAACAAACAAACAGTTCAGGCACCAAAGATGCCAAGCCAAAATTAAAACATATATATTCTGTTAAGACAATATTATATCACAACATCTAAAGTAAAATAACCCTGCCTCTATATCTGTGACCTTGTTCTAATGGCCACTGCAAGGAACTTGGATGCATTTTCAGTGATTGTATTGTTAGTATCTGCCATAAGTATAGAGATATAAAAGTCACCAGACTTTTACAGATATAAACAAAGCAGAGGGAAAATAACATGTGCTTTGAAAACTATATAGTTATTGCTGTATAAATGTAGTGCTTCTATTGCAATGATACTAAATGGAAGAGATGCAGAAGATCTCATCTAAGCCATAGAAAAGGCTCTTCTATATTTGGGGATATAATGGTTTCCAAGAACTTTTCAGATTATCAGTTGAAATAAGGTTGTAAACCAAGATGTATTGGTCAACAAACTTAATTGCCAAAGTAACAGAGTGTTGAATGTATATGTCAAATAATCTTTGCTATGTATATATATATTTCTCTAATCCAAATGGAAGCAATTGATGTAATGAGTAGCCACCTCAGTTGACTTTATTATTGATAGTTTTCAACCATAAAGAGGCATACTGATCAATTGAGATCAAGGATAAATAGCCAAGATCAACAGAAGACAAAGACACAGCCAATATCGAGTTATCATGCAACCATTTCCAAAAAGAAAACACCAGCATCAAGTGATATTATTGAATTAGACACAGATCTCAGGGCACAACAAATCTATCTTAGAAAAATAGATTGAATTTTGTCTATAGATTAACTGATTTCCAGTATCTAAAGCTGGAGTCCATGCAAGAACTTGTTGACTAATTTAGCTTTATACACTGTTAAAAATGAGTTGTCCTTCTTTTGCAAAGAACAATCTCAATAATGCAGCCAAATGTATCAGATATAGCATTTTAACTTTGAACTGAGGAGGGCAATGTTAGCCATAACTGAGCTAATTTTAAAACACATGACCATCTAAAGGAGCCCATATAAGACTCTTGCGACACACCCTGTTGCCCCACTCTTGTGGAAGTGTGTTTTTTTCAGTTTTAACCACCATTATTTTTCATGTATACAACTCTCTTGATTATGCTGTGGGACCTTATACTAAGGCCTGGAATCCAGGTCATTTATTCCCTTCAGGTATCCTGCTTACTTCTCACCCAGGATCGTGGAAGAACAGTCTGACCAACCTTCCCAGTCCCTCAGAAACTCCAGCAATTGCCTGGAACACACCCCTCTCACCACAGGATTTCCCCCCAACAGCCTCAAGCTATCTGTGGTAATGACACAAACATTGTTATTTTCCTGACACCTTCTTCTTCTCCACTGAGGCTGTTCCCAGAGATATGCATATTACTTCTATAAGTCACCCATTCTTATGCCGAGGCTTAACAGTAAAACAAATGTTATTTTTACAGATGGAAACAAATGATAGATTCAGGTGCTTGCCTATTTTATTACAGTTACAGTTTTTCAGTTCCAAATGAAAGTAGCCTTGCTACACAACTATACAACCTTCCAGCCTTCCCTACTGATTATGGTTCTAACACTAGATGCTTCCCTTTCTCATTGTGAAACCAGAACAAAAGCTAAGCTGTCTCTCAGAGCACGCTGCCCCTTAATATTTCCAAGAACAAGTATTGCCAAAATTCTAAGGGTTCCACATGTGTGCTATAACTTACCTAACCAATTAATTTGGTTAGGAACCTGCAACTTGGTGGTGGTGGTGGTGAGATTATTCTTGTCAAGCTAAGATGGAGGAGTACTAAAACACTCTTGCCTTCCTTCATGTGTCATTGGTATAGAGTTGGTAAGATCAAGTTTATAATTTCACCTAAATTGCACTTTTGGGTTGTCATAAAGTTGTCCTGTCAGAAAAAGAAATAGTCTCTTGTTGATTGATGCAGACTTTTTCCTCAAAGGTTCTCTCTACAAATCAAGCTAAAAGCTGATAGAAAACAGCTTACCTTTCTTGTGTTCAGAATATTTATTTGCTACATGATAGAAAACCACTGTGTTATCTAAAGTCAGAGCCCGTTATATTATTGTCTTCTACCTACATACCCACTTCACTAATCTATGATTTAGATTCATTGCCTAAGTTTTCCTATTATTGACAGGAATCTTATAGAAAAATAAAGCTTACAACCCTTTTTATAAATGGACATCACCGGTGCTTTAAGCCAGCTGTAAGGACTATCACCTGAATTGGAAGGAGTTAAGCTTTACACAGTTATAATACAATACATTTCTGTTTTCAATACTGGTTCTTATTCTTGCCAGCCTTTGATGGAATGCTCCAGATTGGCTTTTGCTCTCTGTTTTTAGATGAAAAAAAAGAAGTTAATTCATCTCATAGTCCAAGGTCACACAGAAATGAACAATATATTGACTGTCATTAAAAAGGACACAAAAACACGCATTTCCTTAATCAGCTATTGAAAGGTCAAGATTGAGACTGAGTCAATGGGAGTTTGTATGCTTATTTTCCAGTACCTGACAATAAGAACATTGTGCCCAGACTTCTGGAACATAGTTAGTATATTTATATGATCTTCAGCATAAAATGTATAAATTATTAAATGGTAGTGAAGCCTGCACATATTTTTAAAGAAATAAATCACATACTTGTTGCATATTGCTGCACCACAGCTGAAACTCCTCAAACACTGAAGAAAAGTACAGGCTATCACCTTTTCTGACATATATGCTAATAGGAGAAAGCTATTTTGACTGGTGGGAATGGAAATGCATTCTGACTTGAAGGCATAAGAAGATGTCACAGTATGACATGGCTTAAGTCACAGCTTACCTATGTTTATGGGACAGTTTATGTCTGGAGAACACCAGAAAATGAAAACCTATGACATTTTATATAATCTTTAGTTCTTTAAGTCCAGAATAAAGAGTGTCCTCAATTCACAAGGGACTTTACTCATGCTGTTTTATGTATCTCCTAAGAACGTAATTTCTATTCCTTCCATTTCAGATTATATTTATTATTGATTATAAATGTTGCAGTCATAATGACAAATAAACCAATTCAATTCCAATGTCAACAGCAAACAGAAAATAAACAAGAGGAACGCAATGAATATATTAATAGCAATAGCAATGAATACCAGTTGGAATCATATTAAATCTAAACAATGCAACTATTCACTCTTCAGCTTCATGTCTGGTGTGTGACCTTTACAACTCTCAACAGGAAGCGGCCTAAAAATGATTCAGACTGACATCTTCAAGATGTCACTTAAACATAAACACACAAACAAAAAGCAAAGTGATGAGCTGTCCAAATGTCTGGTGACCAGAGTGAGAGAGTCCAGATGCATTTTATAAATTGTGTGTGTGTTTTATGTGTGGGATCCTAATATTTATTTATTTAAAAAAACTGTAGGCCGTCCATTACTGTCATCTCTGGATGGCTTACAACATTATTTCAATCTTCAATAAAATAAGATGTTAACTATTCCACAATGAGCATTATTTAAAATAAATAAGTCTAACACAATTAAAATTACTATATGTCAAAATATTGGCCAAAAAGGTCTTGACCTGGCACCGAAACACATATAATGACGGCGCCAGGTGGACCTCTCTAGGGAGAGCATTCCAATAATATCACCCCGTTCCAAGCAAAAAGATGTCATAATGTAGGCAATGGTCACCAGTGGTTATCTGGATGCAGCACTGTGGATGCACAATTTCTGTAGAAAGTTGGGTGAAAAGTCATGTGCGAACTTGGGGTACTATATTTGGTCTGTGTAAATTAATACTGTGAATATAGATGAATCTAAGTAAAGTCAGTGCAATATGGCCCAAGCAAAGGTGTAAGTGGAATGAGCTAGAAAGCCACCCATCCCATTTCCTGTCACAATTAACACAGTAGGTCCCCAGAGACGCCACCTCATATAATTCAGGCTGCAATGTCAAAAGAAGAAATAACCTGAACAAGTGTAGCAAGTCATTCAACAGGGAAGCCCAATACCAACATTTCTAGCTAATCAGATCAAGAAGGTATGCATTTCCTACCTCCAAATATTGTGCATGGTCAGATCCTTAGCTGAACAAAACAACTCCCACATAGCTCTCCAAAAATTATTTTTATACAAAACTATTTCAATACTTCTGATAAAACTTTTGGTTTCAAGGGTGTTTGCTTTTAAGAAATTGCCTGCATGATGATAAGCTCATGGGAGATAAATAAAATCAATATTTCAAAACAGCAATATCACTGTTTGGATTCTTGCTATAAATGGGGGCTTTCTGATGCAAAGGGCAGTGTGGCAGTGTGTTACTATTCCACTGGAAATATCAGGAGCAAAAACTGTGGCTAAATTCCACAATCCAATTCATTGTTCTCCTACTTGACTGTTATTCTGTGAGTGTTACACATGAGAGGCACAAAGTGGCTTCCTCTGAAGGTAAAATCTCTTTTCGGCATAGAAATGTAATAATAATAATAATAATAATAATAATAATAATAATAATAATGGGAAAAAAGCTTGACGTGCTTAGCATTCTTCTGTTTTTGAATTTCTCCTAATTTATCTGTAGATAGCATAAAATCTTCAGTAAAAACTAGAAATAAAAACCACTGCTGCCATTTTCAATCCAAGGGCCTTGTAATGATGGCATAATTTCAGAGACAGATTTCATTTTACACGATTCTGTGCAGAAATGGGAGGTAGGCTTCATCATTCAAAATCAGGATGCCAAAGCAGACAGCAAGGGTTATGGTAAAAACTTGCTCTGCCTGCTCCTTAGGTAGAGGTAGAATGGACCCCTTCTATAATCTATAAGGTTACCATATTCTAGTCCCCTAGCCTGGGCAACCTCTTTTGCAAGCTCTTGACTAACTATGTAAAGTGGAGTGGGGGGAGCCAAATCCCAAAAATTCCCACCAAATTTATGCTTTTCAAAGTTCCTTCATGGACGTTGCTTATTTTTAGATACTTTTATACTGTATATAATATGTATTTCAACCCTCGCAAGTTATATACAATGTAAAACAACTCTATAAGATATTTGTAAGATTTGTAAGATGTATCAGCAACAAGTCCAGGATAAATTGGCCACCTGAGTCTTTTGCAGGGAGGAAGGAGAGCAGAGGTGACATTTGCCGCCAGGGTTCCTCTGACCTGCATAGGATGCCCATAATCTGCTGAATTCCAAGGGTTGCATTGGGCATCCAGATTGGATTGAACTCTTAGAGAGTCATTTTGGCTAATGGGTGAATAGAATGCTAATAAATAAATAAATAATAGTGAATCAGCAGGGCATTTGGTTTATTCAGAAATAAGTAATATGACATCTTTTCAGTAGAACAAACTCACTAACTAGGGAGAAAAAAAAATAAAAGTATCTATTTCCTTACACTGAACATTAAGTTTGTAAGGTTCTTTTTGGATTCAGTAAAAGCGCTAACAAAACCATTTTGGGGACAGAATGTGCTTGTATTAAAAGGATTTTAGTGGAAATTGGTGTACAGAACTACAAACTTGCATGGTCGCCTAACTAATTATAGCTTATAGATCAAGAAAGCAAAACCTGGGCTGTATCTGCTCCAGATTCTCCTATGTTAGAATTCCTTGCATAAAGTAGCGTAGGTTTCTAATCTTTACTTCCAAAATTAAGCACTAGGTTCTCACCTATTCTGTGTTATGTAACTTTTAGTCTTATCCTAACCACTTTGACTGCGCAGTAAAAGTTTCACTGATTTCAGTGCTGTTCCTTCTAAGTTCCATAGGACAACAGCTTTAAGACCTACAGGAGGGGTGTTGAGGAATTAACTGAAAACTATTGTAGCACTCATAATAAATTCAGCATTTCCCAGCATGGAGAATACTAGGCTGACATATAACCATTAAAGATGGCAACCCCAATTGCGCACAATCTTCAATGACAACATAGAGAGTCGAACATAGACTTTTTAAAACAAAGCACTCAAAAAC
>NW_025335589.1:19949048-20037593 GCF_004798865.1 Varanus komodoensis | reverse complement strand
GTTTTTGAGTCACAAGTTATTTGTCTTGAACTTAAAGTATTCTTATCAAACCTGAACAGAAACAAAATCCTAGACTGTATACAAAATCACAATGGGACCCTGGGCCTACCATAAACACAGACGTCACCCAATGCAGGGCAACCACTGTGGTTGCTGGAAATGAAGCTTTCCTGACTGTAGAAATGTTTGGTGTGTTGGGAGGCAGCTTCGTTCGTGCTGCGGTTTCTCTGCGGAGACTCTAGGTTGCTTGTTTGCCTGTGTACACCAGGCTGAAGGGCAGATGAGCCAGGGCTTTCTCATCAGAGGATGCTCACTTGGTATGTCAGCACATCAGCTTGTCCATTTGACTTAATGAAAGCTGTGTAACTTTACAAGCAGCTCTGTTTTGCCACGGCATTAAAAAAAAGAAAAAAGAAAAAACCCACAAATGTAAGGAAGGAAAACAAAACAAAATGTACTCTCAGATGTTTCTTGTTCTCTCTGCAATTCTCCCCCAAGAATTTGTGTTTAATTCTGGCCTTTCTTCTGTTTAGGCTTTTTCATCTGTTCGTATCTGATGAAGCTAGGCTTATTTTGAAGCTTCAGGGAAAGGTGACAGACTGAGCCTGAAGCAGTTTTGCTCAGCAGGTGGGAGGTTTGTAATGGCTGCATTTTCCAAGCCATGCTGGGTCATTTCTGAGTACTGAAGTTAAAAGGCTGTTGGGAGTAGCAGATTAATAATAAATAAGCTTAGTGGGAGCAGACACTGCTGTAGTTGTGAAGAATCAAAGAACAAAACTAAGAAGAGTTTGGTTTGCCTAGATGTCACTGTCTATATCTATTCTGTAAAAAGAATCTGCTCTACAAAAGTAAATATTAGGGTCATCCTCCAGTTAAAGAAATTTTCATGAATTAATCATATGGTTCTTAGTTAATTAGCCTACTGATTCCATCTGAATTAACATGAGTATGGGTAGAAATAATATTTCTGAGGCAAAAAACTTTGATTTACTTGATTCACACAGCACAATCTACCATGGATAACTAGCCTTGATAGATTATTATGCCACATGAACCCAGCATAGTTTCTGTGAGATAGGTCACTTTTCATGAAGTTGTAGCTTGTTTTTGGAGGTTGTTCATGCTTGCAATGACTTGTATGATCCAAATCTAGCAGGGTCACTTTCTTGTGGGTTTGAGATATGGCTGCAGAGCCTCTCATAAAGAACTGGGGTTGGGGAAGGGAAAACTATCTTGTGTAATGTCTTGTTACTAATCATTTATATGGAGGAAAGAAGATGGACCGACAGAGTTGCAGACTCTGACACAGTGGCCAAAATTGCAGACACAGTAATGACATGAAAATAGTGGAGGACATCAGATCATTCAAACATTTGACCAACTCTAGTTGCATGCAGAAATGGGATTGTTCAGATGTAAACTTCATGTGCTCCAAAGTTCACCATAAATTCTGAAAATAATAGGGAATTTGTAATACATTGGTCCATGCTCATTACAAGAGTAAGCATTATGAATGAAGAGTTTCTATTAAGGAGCTGACCAATTACAAAACCTGGCAACAAGATTACTCACAAGATATGCAACATCAATCCACAGTGGGCAGGTGACTCAATTCTTGCAGCTAGGGTCAACAAACCTGCGTTGTTGGTAGTCCTGCACCAGTCATTTTGTACTAGCGACAATAGTCCAGGTTCTGAGAGAGGTCTTCCTGCATGACTCTCTAAGGTCACACACCTGTCCCTCAGGAGTGCCTCCAAACACCTCCAAGCTCTTATCATATCTCTACCTACTATATCTCACAGTTGTTCCAAAACTGTAACCAACCTATTCCTATTTTACGTCATTTACCAAAGGTACTATCAGCTGAAAAACTTCCCAAGAAAGATCAGAGTATGCAAAATCCTGTAGGTTCAGCCAATCTTTTCATGGAACAAAAGTTTCAACTTCTTAAGTTTCTACTGTGTCCTGAAGGAAGGGTTGATGGTGCCTCAAAGGAGAAGAGGGGTCTGCAAAGGTGATGACAACTTAAATAGGCCTCTTGGTCTCATCCCATGCTGGCAGTTATGTCAATATGCCACATGAAGTGTGTACTGACTTTCCAGGCTGCTCTTCTTCAGGACAGGCAAAGGTAGAAACATACAAAACAAAAACAAACCCTATTTCACAGTTAATCAAGGGCATATTGTTCCTTTCTTTGTATGTTTAAAGGTCTATCCAAGAGGACAGTTAATGGTAGAAAGCCCTCTAGAAGAAGGAAGGGGCATTCCAAGTAGATCAAAGGTAATCTTCACCTGCCTGTCTCACTTCTTCTTAATGAGGTGTTCAGACAAAGCATTTGAGAACACTGCATACCAACTAAAGTTCTGCTTTCCCTGTACCCAGAAGGAACCAAATGGGATGTACTTAGGTATTCTGTATATACAGAAAATGTACATGATGTTAAGATAGATCAGCTTTTCCCATATCATTTTTTCATTTACTCAATGTTTCATAAAAAGAGAAAACAATAAGGAAAAAGCTTTTTTGCAAACTGTCCGGAAAAATTATACACACATGCACACTCATGCGCACACACAGTTAGATATAGAGAGATGGATGTACAAAAATGCTCCAATTGTTTCCCTTATAAAATCTGTCCCCTGCAGCATGATTCTTGATTGCATTTGTGCCAACATAGCTCCATTGACTTCAAGTCTGGAAAGATTTATTTGCTTGATTTTTCTGTGAATGAGAACTGCATAATAAGACCCCAAAGTAGAGCTTTGATAATATATGTGAAGGCATAATTGCCCTGAAATAACTATTCTAGCATTGCAAAATACTGCTCACTCAGGTACTTTTGAAAATGGGAATAAAAAATGCCATTTTTTTATCTGTCATTAATCATTATTGAAAATGATTGTTCTGTAGGCATTTGCATAGACCAATAAATTACTTGTGGCAATGTTTAATGAGAGAAAAAATGATCATCATTGCATAATTTCTGAAAACATAGGGTTGTGTAGCCACACAGTCCTGAAGGTCATCTAATTTTACCTGCCATCAGAAAAAATCTTTATGCTTAGATTAAGCTGTGCGACATGAAGGAAAGAAGCCATAGCTCTCCTGCCAGACCTTTTCTCCCAGCCTACACAGACCCACAGGGCAGTCATGAGTCAGTGCATTCAATGGACCTACTATTCCGGAGCGGGAAGGGGAAGAGTTACACTTTTGGTGGGGGTATTGCCTACTTTAAAATATCCACATATCATAAAGGTTAACATACTGTGACTCCAGTTGTTGTTGACCTGCAGCTCCCAACATCCCTGAGCATGGGAGATGCCTCCTGGGGCTAGTAATAACAACATTTTGAGGGTCTCTTAGGAATGTGTGAGATGGGATGGGAATCCATCAGATTCCCGTTGCTCAGCTTGGCTTGGCTCGGCTCAGCTCCCCCGACTCTGGTTAGCTTTGATGCCGCTGTGAATCTGAGTTCCTGGCAGCACACACAGCATTTGTGTGGTGCTCATCAGGCAGTGAATCCTGCGTGGTGTACAAGCAGTGTCCTTCTTTCTCACCACATGTAGCAGTTTTTGTTTGCACTGGCGCATGTGACACAGATTGTTCATGTGGTGCTCACCAGGAATGCATGAATGCCACACAAGCAATGCCTCCTTCCCACCCCACATGCAGCAGCTTTTGTTTGTGCTACTACAAGTAATGTGGAAGAAATTTACCAGTTCCACAATCTTCATACTGTGAGTGTTTGCAGACTTCCTCCCAGCTTGGCACACTTTCCAAGACAGGACCAGGAGTGAAAGGAAGTCTGCAAATACTAGAGAGAGGGATTCCATGGAGCTTCAGCACACCTAGGCCACATAGTCCTTACCTTAGAGCTAAATGATCTTAAATGGAGACTCGCTTCTTTCTTGGTAGATAATACAGACTGTAGTTCAGTGCTAGACTACAGCCTTTGAGCATTCATGGCTCCAGGTTCCATCTGCAATATCACCAGTGAAACAATCTCTGAAGCAGGACTGATTGACTTTTAGAGAGCTACTGCCAATCAAACTAGAAAGTATTAGGTTAGATGTGCCAACTGCCTGGCAACAGGTCAGCTGGCAACCCATGGGAGAAAAGCATGACAAACCTGAACATGCATTCCTACAGTAGAAATCCCACAGTGCAATACGGACATTTTATTTTCATCTGATGAAATGGGCCTTAGTCCAGGGTGGGGGTAGCTGTGGCCATTCAAAGGCGGCTGAACTCTAAATCCCATCAGTACCACATTGGAATGTGTGAGAAAGCCAACAGCAAGGTGAAGACATGAGGAAGGTCCACAGTTTGGCTACTTGGAGTCTGTCTCAGTAGCCCTGTGCTGGCACTGACTTGCTGTGATGCAAGATGAGCCAACTCATAGCTTTCTGCACTCATAGTACAACACAGTTTGTTCATCTTTTTTTAAACTGTAATGGAATTTGTATAATTAAGCAGGTAGAAATCATATGAATCTAGTGTGACTTGTGAAGAATCAGCAGATTTAAGCACCTGGCAATGTAGCCCTTACCCTAACCTGTAGCTAAATACTAAGCCTAACGACGACATTGGGGAGAATCAGCAAAGGCAGCAGACATGGTTTTTGTTGGCAGCTTGCTTTTCCATCTCATTTGACCTGCTTCCAGATCCTTAGAAATGCAGAAGGACTGTTATTTTCCATAACCTAACACCTAAAATAAATCTAATCCTTACCTTGTAACCATTACCCTAATCTGAAGGTTAAACCTAATACTAACAACCCCATATATTTCTCATGAAACTAGAGTTCTTCAGCAAAAGAATGTGCTCAGAGGTTTTGTTGGCAGCACCTCAACTGAGCTACATCTAGGCTCTTAGACATGCACAAGAAGATCTACCCGACCTGAAGATTAACTCTCATTTTTTTCTGCCTCATCTAGGCAAGGGTGCAGCCCTTACACATGACACAGACTAATGAAAATTGAACCCTAACCTAACCTAACCTAACCTAATCAATAAACTAATAATGCCACATATGCCCCATGCATGTGGAAAGCTGAAGCAAAAGCAGCACCCCTGGGTTTTCCCTGCAGCTCACTTTTCCTTCCTCCTCAAGGCAAGTTCGAGACCTTCAAGCATGCACAAGGGCTGTTATTTTCCTAAACCCTAACTCTAAATCAAATGCAAACTCTCACTCTCTCATCCTGAAAATTAACCCTAATTTCATCAGCACCGTATACTCATTATGTATGTGGAAAGGGTCAACGAAGGAACCGCATTAGGGTGGGGGCATAGAAGCTTGCCTTTTCTGCCACAGCTAAGCTAGTTCCAAGCCCTTGGACATGCGCTGGGACAGATGCATTCCTATCCTAAATGTGAAGCTGAAGCTTAATGCTAAGCCTCATGCCACCA
Organism: Varanus komodoensis; assembly: GCF_004798865.1. Taxonomy (NCBI): domain Eukaryota; kingdom Metazoa; phylum Chordata; class Lepidosauria; order Squamata; family Varanidae; genus Varanus; species Varanus komodoensis. Next base: position 20,032,184 of record NW_025335589.1, on the reverse strand, counting down.
TGTGAGCTTCACGCTTGTGGAAATACAGGGTTAAAATTAAGCTTTATGTTAGGGTTTGGGAAATTTGAGTCCCTGCCTGTTTCTGAGTGCCTTGAACCTGGTAACAAGAGGCAGAAAGAGTGAGATACCAAGATCTTGCTGAATTGCTGAACATTTTCATACATATTGGAGTATCAGGTGATGTGTTCAGGTTAATTTTCAGTTTATCAGTTGCTATTTGTGTTTAAGTGTCTTGCACCTGCACACTAGAAGCAGAAAAAACATTTTTTCAAACAAAACCCTGAGCTTGATGCATTTGGTGAAACAAGGGATTATATGGCCCTTTTAGGGATCTATTTCAGCTTCAGAATAGGGTTAGAGTACAGAAAATGTCATTCTGCCTTCAGATGTAAGGATTGGGTTAGGGTTAGGTCAGGAGAGGCAGAAGAAGCAAATTTCCAGCAGAAAACTAAGTTTTCTGCACCCTAATACTATACTTTCAAAAATTATATACAAAAGCAGCAGGAAATTGTTAAACAGTTACTCTTTTTCCCCAGTCAAGACTATTTTCAGGCCTTTGCACAGGAACCCATGTTCTCCAATGAAGAAGGCTAACTTGAATCTTAATCTCAGCCATGATGTTTGTTCTGGTTCTGACTCTCCATGGTGTAAATTGAGACAGCTCCCAGATTTCTATCTGTATGAGAGAATGCAATTTGCACTGGGTTTTTTTTTCCTGAATTGCCAGTGAAATTTCTGCAAATTGGTACCTGAAAACCAAATGTCTCTAGCATGATCTCTGCAGAACCAGCTGGTTTGTGCTAATCACAATTATTACAATGTATGCAGTTTGGTTGATTTTGTGCAAGTCATACTGGAAGTATGAGAGTTTAGGGTGGACATGCATTATTAGAATTTTAAAACAAGTTGTAAATAATGGTTGACTTAGAGATGAGAGTTTTTCAAATGCCCACCCCCACCCCCAACTTGACCTACTTCCAAGCATCGGTTATGAAGTCAGCAGAAATTCCATCAACCTCAAGTAAGCTGGATTTCCTCATTTTGGTATTACGCCAAGCCTGCATAGGGACATACCAATGTTGATGGGAGTTGTAGTCCAACGGCTCAATACCCACATATACTCTTTCCCCAGTCTAGTCCAGGAAAGCTCATACCATACTAAAATGTATTAGCATAACAAGATGTAGGGTTTTATCAAATGAAAATTCAAATAACAGCATACTTGTAATTTTGTAGATTACATGAAAAGAAAAGCAAATTACTATGCTGTTTGTTGCAACTTTTTTAGCTTAGAAAAAGGCTATGGTTTGTTTCTGTGAAGTATACATTCAATAAAATTGCTTCAGCAGCTATCAAATACTTCAGCTTCATTTCAGCATTTAATCATCCACAAAATAAGCTTGCTTCTTCATGTTCTCCATGCCCATGAACATTATTCCTTAATTATAATCCAGTAGCTCAAATTATTTTTTTGTCCCTGGATGAAACTGTTAATAGAGTGTGCATTCCTTATCCAAACGAAACTCTTGTGACAGAATTGAAGCTTGGGACTTTAGGTATTACAGTTAATGGAACAGAATTAGAAAGGGAGGACTGGGAAGAATAGAAGAAATGAGACCTTAAGAGGTAGGTCTACTATTCACTGTGTCTGTGCAACATGATAACTTATCAGGGCTTATCAAGTGAACATATTTGGTCAACAACAAAGTGCTTCCAAACACTTTTCATCCTATTAAATTCCATGTAGTCAATCAAATAATCTTTGATACTTTTGGGGGCCTGGTACGATTGAATTCAGTAGATTTGGACATGTATTTGATTGTTTTAAAGATACATAAGCTGCCTTGTAGTAAATTTTTACAATGAATGTACAACAAAGGTTAAACTGTGATACATGAATAAAACAAATATAAAATCTAAATTAACAATGGAAACTAAATAGCATGATATACACACCATGAGAGCCAGTGTGGTGTAGTGGTTAAGAACATGGGACTGGGACTCAGGTGATCTGGGTTCTAGTCTGCTCAGCCATGGAGCCAACGGGGTGACTTTGGTCCAGTCACAGGCTCTCAGCCCAACCTACCTCACAGGGTTGTTGTTGTGGAGATAAGATGGAGGAGGAGATGTAATCTGGCTTGAGCCCTTTGTAGGAAAAAGGCAGGATATAAATCGAAAAATAAATAAATAAAATAAATGACATTCAATAAATTCATAACACAATTAGAAGTCAGGGTAAATGGGTAAATCTTTAGGACATACCTGAAAGCCAGTAAGGATGGAATTGGGTAGACATCAGCTGGAACTAAGAACTGCTAAGAAGGCCTTATCTCTCATATTTCTCATGTCCACTGGCCTAATTGCCTTAGCAAACAGGCACACAAGCAGGGCCTCCTATGTTGATCTCAGACTTCAGAAAGTTGGAGGAAGGCAGACTTTCATACAGTTTAAACCCAAACCACTTAGGCTTCTAGAGATATCCAGGTTCATCATACTCCAAGGACACACCATTACCATTTGGTTATAAGGGTTACAAGAAGCACAAAGGGCTGTTTTTATCTGTTAATGGGTGATCTATGGCATTTGAACTGCAATTGGGTCTACCACTCAGAAAATTTACCTCTCAGCCAGTAGAGAAAACCAGATCCAAAGTATGCCTCATCACAAGTTTTGGGTCAATATCATTTCAGACATAATTAACATGGCAGCCATGAAATTCTGAGCTACAGGCAACAGGTTCAGTATGTATGTTAAAGGCCTCCAGGACCTCAGGCCTTGGGATCATCACTTCCATCCTCACAGGCAGAAAAACTGCTAGACAGCAGAGTGCATGGTACACCCACATAATCTCAATCTTGCCTCAGGTTCTTAACATCTAGTTTTCAAGGCTAAACTTCTGTTGGTGAAGGTACTGGATCATGAGATGGAATCTTGTATGCCTTCCATTCCCTTCCTCTAAGTAAAGCTTTCTGCTTTACAAACTAAGCAGGAAGACACATTTGGAAGAAGTTAGCAGCTGCCCCTTCATCCAACCAAATTTCAGTGATCAAACCAGGTGAGCATGCTCTTTATAGCCCTTGCAATCTTGAGGAGACTGCAGGTATGCCTCGTAGGTTTGACGGAAAGCAGAAACAGGAACAGCACAAAGAAATCTAAACTGTTCTTCCTGCAACTATTGTCCCCACCCCACACACCCTGCCATGGCACCCTCTCTGCCTTACTATACTTGCAGTGGCTCCACCTTCCATCTGCCAGAGAAAGCACCAAAAAGGAGGTACACAATTGACTCCCAATGGACAAGATATTCAAGCCTCCCCTTCAGACGTTACCCAGAATTATGCCAATAACCTTACATATGTTGCTCATGTATCCTTCCTTTGCTGCTCCCCAGTAATTTCCAGAACCACCCTCTGATTTATCCAGTTTCCAGCATGGATATTTCCTTCATGTAGCAGACTTACAGATGTTGCTTCCTTGTAGCAAAACTGCATGCAGAATTGTATGTCCATGGGATGATAACTTATCTGCCTATTTTGCTGCATGTACACAGCAAAATAGATGTTGTGCACTTCTTACATGTTATGGATTAGATTTTAGAAATCATTATGTCTGCCTGCCTGGGTGTCCTCTGGTTACCTGCTGAATCCATGAATTGATAAACAGTTCATTTTAAAAGAAACAGTAAGTATGCTCTTTTATCCAGAAGGAAACAGCTTTCCATCTGGGGATGCTTTGTAGAGTCAGTTCCCCCGTTTCTTTCTCTGTATCATTTTCCATACCCAAGCTATTCTTCTAGCTTATCTTCCTTAATTTCAGACATATTGGCCATTTTGCTAGGACTTGCCACTCCTGCTGTTTTCTAATCTTTCAGATGGCAACACTATTTCTCTTATATTTCTGAAGATTTTCCTTGTGAAAACCATAAACTAATGCTCAGATCCAATCCCTAACTTCTATTGTACAGGAAAATTAGCTGACTTGTGCAAACAAGTACAAAGCTGAATCTGACAACAAAGGTAAGTCTGCATTGCTTTTTTTTAAAACCTAGCTCTACTGTTTCCTTGCCTAATATGATGGATATATGCATCTCCTAAATGAGGATAAACATGCATCTGATGGAGTGGAATCTCATCTATGAAAAGCATAGATTAGAACAAATCTGTTAAGTCGGTAAGATACTATAGGTGCAAACAGAATGTCAAACATTGGAAAGGAAGTATTCTGGAGTGAGGAAATGATGTAAAAAAGCTACCGCAGGTACATCCTTTAAGTAGCTCTTAAAATGAATACATAAAAAAGAACCTCAGAGCTACCAGTTACATGTATTTGTGTAGCTCAATGGCATTTCTTTCCAGCTGTGCTTTTCAACTGTGGACATGTTTTCAACCCACGCCTTTTTTTCTGTTGGCTAGCAGCATAATCCAATGCAACAGCCCAAAGCCCTCTAAACTCAGAGGATTATGGTCACCCATGGAGAGCCAAAGGAACATAGAGGTGAAGGTCTCTTCTATGCTTCCCCAACACTGCAAAACCCTTAGATAAGCCAGGTTTGACCATCTAAGTGATTTGGCCTGGAGTTCAAGAAGTGAGACAGCAGCACCAGGAGACTAGACATGCTGGTACACCATGTGTGCTTCTCTCCCTGATACCCTCCCATATATCTCATCTCTGACACCCTGTGACATAACTGTTGCAGCAAATGCAACTGTTTCCATGGCAGCTGTAGGGCAAAGGATGCTCCAAGTTCAGAGTCCCAGCTCAACCTCAGAGCAATTTCCAAAGTTGGAGCCAGGACTCTGGATCTAGCCAGTATCTGGCAGCCATAGGACTGCACCATGAAACATGTCTATGGGCATTGCTAAATGTTTTTATTAGCATTTTTCAAATGTAATTTATTAAGATGGATTTTTGTTTTTTAGAAATTGCAGTGGAAGCTGGGAAGCATGGTTTTAACTTCCAGATTGCATTTGGTTCTGTGTTTAGCTCCAAGGATTAAAATAGAAAAAAAGGAACTGCAATGAATTTCTCACCCATCGCTACCAGAGCCGCTAACAATCAGAATAGACAGAAGACCAGATTTCATGAGCAAGTCATTGGATCTGGTATAAGGTAACTTTCTGTGTCCCTACCATACAGCTTGGATGCTTAGACAGAAGTATTAATAGTCATTCAACACATAAATGTATTATTGAACTTGAAATTTTTAATTTGACAGTTTATAGGAGTTTAGGTCCAAGATAAGAAGGCCAAAACATATACCGTATTTTTCACTCTATAAGACGCACCTGACCATAAAGCGCACCTAATTTTTAGAGGAGGGATCCATGTAAAGCTTCCTGATAATCACAGGCACATTCCCCATCACTTCCCCATGGGCTTCATTAAAAGACGGGTTGCCATTTGAAAACACACACCGACCTGTGATTAAAAGCTCTCACCTGCGCCGGAGGAGGGGGGTGGAGCAGGGCGCGCCGAGCGCGTGCCAGCCAGGTGTGGTGCAGCCGGTCTGGCAGCATGCTGGCGGTGGTCTTCTGGGTGGCGCGGCGGCGGCAGGTCTTCCTGGATGGTGGTGGTGAGCAGTCCGTCCCTCCGTGCAGCCGGTGGGTTAAAGCCTGCGGCTCCTCCTCTTCTGCACCGCTCCCCCTGAGCGGCACAGCTCTCACCTGCACCGGAGGGGGGTGTGTGGAGCAGCACGCGCCAAGCGCATGCCGGCCAGGTGGTGCCACGTGCTGCAGGCAGGCCAGTAGCATCCCGGGCGTCAGGCACACACACATTCACTCTATAAGACGCACAGACATTTCCCTTTACTTCTGAGGGAGAAAGAAGTGCGTCTTATAGAGCGAAAAATATGGTAAGCTTCCTTGATTTTGAATTCTTTCCTGATTCTCCTAGCAATGGTATCACATAAATTCATTATGTATTATAGAGTAATTTAAGCAAATGCATATGTTGGTGCTGGCTTACAGATTTTAATTGATTCCAAATTTCTATTTTCCATGGTTCAACTCTTTCTCTTTCACAGGAACCCAAGTCAAATTGATTGGGGTCACATAACTAGATGGTTACAGAGCAGAGAGGGAATCAGTTCCTTGTAAAAGCCTTAGTTAGTTCCAATCCCAGTACTAAATGGGGGGACCTTCTATTAAGCATTTAATGCATAATTTTCTCCCTTCACAAACTCAAGCAATATACTTTCCTATATAGATCACAGTGATGGGTCCTATAATGTTAGCGAAGCACAAAATGTACAGATGCCATTAGAAGACATCCAATCTATGAAGAGCTAGTAAAGTGGCAATTAAATAACTTACATCTGCATAAGCTAAAACAGGCAAGAGCTGTTAATTACAAAATTTCCTGGCTTACTTGCATGTTACAGAAATTGCCGTCCTGAATTTTCTCTCCATTTTGAGATCATTTGAAGGATAGCAGGAACACAGAGAATAAGATATGACAGTGTCTCAGAAGCCAAAATGAACAGAAGATTTCAGTTCTGACTAATATTAAGAAGAACATGGCATACATTCAAACCAGCTTATTACCTGCATGCATCAAATGCCTTCATTCAATTTTAAAACTTCAAAAGGACTGTTTTCAACAATGGTACATTCCAGCCAGAGCAAACACATTTCATTGCTTCTGTTGTGCCTGATTGCATTATGGTGGAAAAAGGGCTGCCATAGCCATAAATAAATAAAGGAAAGAGGAATATTTGGTGGGGGAACTATGCAAAATGAAATTCTTTTGCTGGGAGGAGGAGTGAAAAAGAGAAACATCATGAAAAAAATCAGGAAAAAAAAGTCTTCTGACATATTTCATGGCATGTTGACAGAATGTTTTGCATCTCAGGAAGTCGACACCACACAATGTCTCTAAACAGCCCAGGTTATTCTGAAGTCAGCTTAGCATAACTGTTGGTCCTGCATGTGGCTACAGACCACCCAAATTTGGCACTAAATTTCTGAAGAATTAAACCTGCTAACTAAACATTAATGAAGCTAACTAAATTCTATTATACCATTGCTACCAATAAATGCCACCTTTATTACTAATGGGTGTTGTTTGGTTTGGAGGACAGCATCTGTTGGATTCCCTTGGTTAGACTCTCTCACTTCTCTCTTCCCTAAGTTCACTTTGCACCAACTGTTTGCATGGGCCTCTGACAAGAAGCAAGTCCAAACAAGTCAGTGAGGCTGCTTGCACACCCACAAATGGAGTTCTTCCACCACACATATGACTTGTAGGCTTTGTTCATTGTGCATTTTTTGCACAAAGAATTGCATACTTCATGTACTTTGATCAAAGAAGCAGTTAGAGTTCCTGATCATTTGCAGACATGATTTCATCTCGGTTCACGTCCTGGAGAGGGCTGTGAAAAAGACCATGGGCAAGTGCAAGAGAGCCAGATTCTGATCTGACCTTCATATCCCTAGCTACCTTCCAGGGGAAAAAAAGAAAATGAATTCCCAAGGCTGCTCACATCCACACAACTAAGACAATCAAATACAATCGAGAAAGAGTTAAGGTTGCAATGCCTACTCCTCCAGGTGCAGAGCATTGCTGGCATCCTGCAGAAGGCAGAAAGAGCATGGGGCAAAGAAAAACAAAGAAACAAACAAACAGAAGCACAGCAAAACACTCCAAATGCAGCCAAAGCGTGGTCTCTTATCATGTAAAGACAGGAGGAAGGAGCGCCCCTAGCTACTCTGTCTCATGGCATGCTTGTCTCCTCTGCTCTCTGTCCTTGGAATTGGACAGCCCATCCTTGTGACTGAGGACCTGCAGCCAGACTGATTATTTCCAAAATTTCAGTGATGGTGGAGAAGTAGTTCTCTGAGTTCAGAGTTCTAGTTCTCAGAATAAGAAAGTTTCCTAGGTCTAAGCTGGGACAGTATAATATAATTAAAGAAACAAACCAACAAGTATCTTTTCAATCCAGTTCAGCAAATCAATGAAAACAATTTTCAAACAAAGGCAGCAGTTGTATATACAGTTAAAAGTACATCTCAAGTATGCAGCTAAAAGCATGAACACACAAACATACACACACAGAAGGAGGGAGAGTAGGGCTGAGATGAAGCTTCCCAGAATCCATCCCTCTACAGTGCATATACTTCCTTTCATGCTCAGCCCTGTCTTGAGAAAGTGAGCTGAGTCAAGAGGAAGTCCATGACTTCTCATGGAAGTCTGGTTGAGCAACTGACAACCTCCTTCTACATCACATGCAGCACTGTATTTAAGTTGCATCACATGCAGCCAAGTCTGTAAGTGAAGTTCACAGAAGCAGGCTGCCTCTTGTGCAGCACTTGCACGGGGCTCAGGTCTGGGTGCGCACCACTTGGCATGCTAGCCAGGTAGTCAGATTCATGCCCATGAGAGGGCTGGCCGAAGCACAGCGAATGCAGTGGGTACTCACACATTGCTAAGTAGGAGCCTGTCTAAAAGTCTGCAAAAGCACATCCATTGAAGTTCCTATTTCTTTTACTATTATATATATGTTTAGCTTGATGGCAATCTTAACTCCATGCTTGTCACTGGAGGCCCACATGACCTATAGGGCCTGGAATGTGCTTTACCAACTTCTGCCAGTGCATCATCCAATGCCTGGATAGTGGTAAGCTAGCAACAGTGATTTATGCACTGATGACCCCATGATGAAGCTATTGTAATTCTGTTGTAATGATGAGGCACTTGCATTGTAACCCCAGCATTGCACCTGATCGAGAAACTGCATCTAGTGTAGAATGCATCTGCTAGGACGCTTAGTGAAGCAGCCAGCTCCATAGACATCTCACCTGTGTCGAAAGAACTGCACTGGCCAGTTCTCAGCTGCTGAGACACATTAAAGTTTGTTGTCGACATTCAAAGCCCTAAACACCAGGACACCTTGCTGACCACCTTCTCCTATTTACACTAAACCAAGCCCTGAGATCTTCCAAGCAGGCTTTATTAGTTATCACATGACTAGCATCTTGTCATCAGCTAGCAGCAAATGGGATTTCTTGGTGGTCGCAGCCGCACTGTGTAACCCTTTTCTATGTGTAGTCTGAAAGGTAGTTTCACATGCCTCCTGAAAAAACATTTGTTCACTCAAGCTTTGCTTGACTTGTAATCAATACAACACTGTTCTGTTTTACTGTCTTTTTTGTAATGTTCTTAAGGCATTTTTGTTTTATATTGTGTTGTATGTGTTTTTATGTCAACCACTTGGTGATCCCAGGATATGAAGCAGCATAAACCGAAATGAGGAGGAGGAGGTGGAGGAATACTTTTACTTGAACTTGGTCCTAGAAACCAAACACAACACTCCTCGCTTTTTGTGTTATTTCAGTAGAAGCAGGTGGGATGGTTAAGTGCATAAGGTGTTACAGATGGGCTCTCATTTACTGTGTGCTCTTACATTGGCATTACTCCTATACCTTGGCTCAAGAATGCATTGTGGTTCATGGAAAGCTAGCAGGAGCATCATTCTGGGTGGCCAGAAAAGATCAGAAGTCAAAGTATACACATTATTACACTCCTATATTGATTAGACTTAAGAGAATTGTTTTCCTTAACTACAGAAATATGCAAATGCATGCCATCATGCAGCCAATAAACACACAAAAGCACCTTGAAATTGAGAAATCCAGAGCCTTTGCAGGGAATCTGGCATAATGTCGAAGCATTCTCAGATATGTCAAGACATTTAGATGCCACCTAAAGTAAATTATAGCTTTACTTAAAATATCGATACCTTTACAACTGTGAATCTGTATAGCTAGTCCAATTAGTGCCTTTATTTTCATTTACAAGAGTCAAACTAGTTGGTTTGACCTATGCTGAGTGTGGACTGTGACCGGGATTCTTTGTACCCTTTCTTGAACCTTACAACTGCCCTGGAATTTGGACCACACTTGTTCTTTCCTTTTGCTTGGTCATCTCGCATGGTTTTGGGTCTCAGTTGTAAGAGGAATCTGGGGACTGACTAGTTTCTAATATTGTGACTGGCTTGTTAAATACATGTTTGTGCTTCAGCCCTGTTGTCTTCAGTGGAACTTCGAGATGCAGCTAAGGTAAAAAGGGGCTGAGAAGAGTTTTATCACTTGTTCTGCATTACATCCAACATGCTTAGAATCTGGATGCTAACAGCTTTTTCGTTACATCAGATACTTTATGTGAGACTTTCCAACTGTCTTGCATCAACCAGTTCTCAAATGGTACTCCATATGTAATCCTTACAGCTTGCTTTTCTCCCTGTATTCTTTAAAAGAAAGATATTGCCATTATGCCCTGAAAATTGCCATTGAGCATTAACAGCTCAGCTGCCTTTCAGTTATTTGGTACAGTTAGATATTTCTTTGGCTAATAGGCAGCATGACTTCCAAATCAATCTTGACTATGAAAGAAAAACACAACAGAGGTAGAGCTCTGAAAAATAAAATGTCCTTTGCTCCAAGACTAGATTTTTTTTTTTCAGTTACTGGGTGGAGACTAGGATTTGGGGAGATATTAGTTCAGTTTCCATTTTAATGCAAATTTAACTAATTTTGCCCTTTCAAACCAGTATATGAACTGGAATTCATTTTTCCTTCAAAATTCACACTCCTTCATGTTGCAATGAAGTTCTGCAACTACATGCTAAAACTACATACTGAATGAACATATGGAGCGAGGAAAATAGACAGAGTGGTATATTACTGAAAGTAACAATCATAAACACTCATAAGTATGACTGATAATATTTTAAAAACTCCTCAGAGTTGTAGAGAGACCAAACATAAGAATAGGAACTGAGAAAAACAAAAATTCCTCTTGGCCAGTTTTCTCCCAAGAACATTGGGATCCTTTTTATAGATGTTGAGGCAGCCATATTCCACTTCTGTGTACATTCCTCTCTTTTTTCCAGTGTCCAAAGGGGTCATATTATGGTATCCCTGGGAAATTATGATTCTCAGGACTCCAAAACTTGTTTCAGCATCCTAGACACTTGGAAAAGGGAGGTGAAGGTATGAAGGGAGGAGAGGAAATAGGCCTTTCACTGCGAATCTTCTGTTCTGGCACCAGGTAACATTGGAAAATCATGACTATGGATGTGAAGGCATTTTTAGAAAAGGGATTCTAATGAGTTCCGTGAAACTGCACCACTGGGTTAGGGTGCACATAAGGATAGCATGTGTTCTTCACATTGATACAGGGAGTATGCAAGCAGTGTAGTTGGAAATGGAAGTTTAGGAACTGGAGGTAGCTAAGAGCTTGTCATCTGTATTAAATGGTGCATTTTTGCTGGACAATCCACTCTAAAGTGCTTCTCCACAGATCCGACCATTTTTTCATGTACCCTCAATCATGTCAAGAGGAGATGTGCAAGAAATGTCATAGTGGATTATGCCCTTTGGATTGTTTTCTACAAAGTACTGAGAAGAGCACAGCTATGTGTTGCTTTCTTTCTCTCCCTTTGTTTTCTTTTAAAAAATCATTAATATTACACAGTCCATAAAATATTCTGAGCAGTCTCAGACTTCTTTCCTCTTTCCAGAACTATTTTAACATTCTTATATGTATGTCAGCTTTGAAAACTTATTTTAACCATTCAGTTATTTCAAAATTCTTCCAACCTATAGAAATAATTAATCACATCTCTAATTAAAAACTGGGATTTTAAATGCTCTTGATCTTTTAGACAAGAGTGGCACCTCAAATTTACCAATCCCCATGGGTTCCATACATGAAACAAAAAGCTGGTTGATTCCTAAGAATCAATCAGGAATGGAGGGATGCTGCAAACTAAGTCCTGCAGGTGGTAATATCTTCAAATATATTATTCAAGCTTAGGCCAGGTTCACACATTATAGGAAGCTACTTACTACTGTTGGTCTGCTGCATTGTCCAGACTCAGTTATGGCATTCCTGCATGGTAGCTTTGGTTTCCCAAACTGCAGAAAGAATCTGTGGTCTGTTCTAAGGTTTCCACACTTCAAATGGTTTGTCTGGTTGTACAACCCATGATTTTCATTTTACCATTTTGGTATGGAAACATCATACAGCTCTTCGGAAAGATTGGCTACAGAAGTTACTCTTAAGCCAACTATTTTCTATTACCTTCAGAATCCTAATAAAATATGTATGATCACTTGCTTTATTCTTGATGACCATCTCCCTATTTATTTTCAGAAACAGGGAAAGAGTGGGTGAATGCTTCATTCAATAAAAATCCCTTTGGTGTCTCAAGGAGCTAGGAAGAGTTTCAGAAATGCAGGTATACTCAGGAAGGGGAAGAGGATTAATGAGCCACAAAACCTCAGTAGACCAATCTGCTGAAGTGCTTAGGGAGTAATGGCATAAAGAAGGAAATTTTGCTCATGAGGACTACCCAGATGTACATCATGAACAGGAGGATGGAGCAAGTGGCCCATAAAGTGTGATGCTTAGTTCAGGCAAACAATTGCACAGTGCAGAAAGGCACAGCACTATTTCCCATGATATGCACACCTACCTTAGAAATAAACAAAGAATTAAAATAACTAATATCCTAATCTTGTTGGCCATAAATAAAAATCACAGCTGGGCATTGTTCCATTTCAAGATGTTAAATCTATCTTACAAAGGCTTTCCCATTGAAAACATATTTTGAAGCTACACCTAAAAAACATTACTGACCACCTCTACATGTTAGTGTATTCACGCATATTTTGCAGTAGACTCAGTGCATAAATTGCTTAACCACTGTGGCATTAATTGGCCATTTCCCGTGGCCGAAATAACACACTTAAGTGCTGTGTTATGTCAGCACTGAAAAGAAATACAAGACATGTTATGGTGGCAGCGAGGCTAATTCAGCAGGTGTTTTTTCATCATGATAACTGCCCCTGGGGTGATTAGAAGCACAGTTGTATCTGGTATATAGTGATATCAATGGGTCTGAAATGATTACATAATAGCCATGTTGCCCTAATGGCCCATTCCTTAAGTCATATTCATAACTCTCATGCTGAACAGACAAGGTATCGAGCACACCTTCCCCAGCTGTCTCCTTTTAAACAACTTTGGATTCACATCTTATTAAGACCAAACTAGGTGTGAAAGTGGCACTTCAGAGCAATTAACCCGTGGATGGAGAATATTTGAGCTCTGCATGGATCAGACCTAGAGGCTTCCATATCTGGTTCTGGATGCCAGTTAGGTTGAAAAGCCTGATCCTTGCCATACAAAGGGAATTTTGGGGGAGCAGGCTATTAATCTTCCCATTTTTGAGTGCATTGCAGTTAAGCCTGAAAGAAGCCTGCACTGGTGCTGATGCAGTTAGTGTAAAACTTAATTGCTGAGAGGTGGAATGTTTGCAGTGTGCAGGGGATCTCTGCTGTTAATCTTTGCAAACTTCCCTTGGAAATTCATCCATGTGAGTGTGTATGTGTAAGCCTCCATTAGTACGGATGAAGGCTTTTAAAAGCGAGATTGTTGTGTGGAGAGGGGCATTCATGGGATCTTTGCATTTTCAGTGAGGGTCACAATTTCTGAAACACAGTAATTTTCCCTAGAAAAATTACTATCCCAACATAACAGTTCCTTTTTTTAAAGCTTCAACTGCTGCCAATTGTAGCTTTTTAAAAATTCTGATTGCAATATTGGGTGTTGGTGTTTGTATTTGTGCATACGCATGAATGCATGTGTTCTATATCTGAAAATAGATATCTATTTATAGGAAATTGAGAATATGGTTATGGCCCCACCCTATTTATGCTTTGATGCCATACACTTTTTCTGGGGGCTCCATCACACCCATCTCTGTACATATCAGGGGCTACACACCATCAATCTCTGGCATATAGCCCCTGAAGTTTCCCCACCTCTCACTTAAATGCGAAACGACCCAAAGTAAATTCTGATGTGAATTTGTAGAAACAAAAGGGGCAGTTGAGAAAGTGGTGTGTGCGTGGGACACTGAACCCTTCCCATGACCACTGCTTATACCTTTACAGAATTCCTACTAACACCTTCAAGCTTCTTCCTTCATATTCTTTGGGACTAAACTGAAAAGAAATGCACTTGGAAAACTTATGGACAGAGGGTTGGGGTCTGGCCATGGCTCAAGAATGGAGACTGCTGTCTCCAGCACCTCTACGTATGGCTAGGAAATAATCCCACTAGAAACCCCAAAAAGCCACTGCTGTTCTGTACAGGGCTAGATGAACCAATGGTCTAGCTCACCATAAGGCAGCTTCTAGGGTCCTGTATTGATCACTTGTACGTGGAAGAAAGGGAGTTCTGCAGTCCTCATTCATATGCAGTTTAAATAAGACTTGATTCCCTTGCCCACACAAGGGAAAAGACTTTCTAGTAGCTTACAGATCAGAGCAACATGAGGTTGGAAGCCAAGAACATGAGCAAAAGTTGACTTAACACAATAAAGCTCATTTTCTCCTATGACTTAAAAGAAAAAGAAAATGCAAGTTATTTCTCTCATGGGAGAAAGTTCCACAAATGGAGTGCCCGTACAGGAAACAGCTTCTCAGTGAGGGCTGCATGCTTGATCTCCACTCACAAGAGCACTCAGAAAAGGACCATCAAGATGATTTCACAGTTAGTCATGAGCAAGCAAGCCATCTTGGAGCACTCTTGCCTCTGGCCGTTTGGAACTTTGACAATTTAGTCAAGCACTTTGGATAATGCTCAGAAACCATAGACAGAGTCAGGTGTTTCTACTACCAGATGCAATTGCCACACAAGAAAAGGGAAAACTCCAGCTTTCTCTTCAAAGTCACTTCCTCTCACTAACACCATTTTACCTTTGGATTGAGCATCAGTTTATTGTCCCTTATCCATCCTGTTCCTGACACAAGAAGATACCTGCTCTGAATGTACTCCAGGCCTCTTCAAATATTTATCTCAAGTACTAGATCCTCCAACATTCCCAGCATCTACACATACAATGTAAAGATCTGAGAGGAAAGGCAATTGTATGTGTAGCTCCCTGTGAGAAGGTTTTCATGCAGCCTGGAACATTCTATAGTCAGTGGGATACATCCATACAAATGCATACAATAGAAAGATGCACTGAGATGTACATAAACAAATATCACTTTTTGTGCAAGGTAAAAATACTGTTCAGATAGAAATGAGTCAGAATTAGCTTGGTAGTGGAAAAATGAGATCTTAGTGAGACAAACTTGTTCATCCTTTCTCTAGCCTCACAGACAATGCAGAACCCTATAATGACTGATTATACTAAAAGCTGATAAGATGCAAGAGAATCAGTAGGGTTGCATTTCCAATGTGTTCTGCCTGTGAAAGTCATCAAACAAGGTTGCTAAAAACAATTCTGATTCCAAGTCTGATTGAAATGGTCTAAATAATCCATAGCATCCAGGAATATCTACATTAATCTACCAAAGGAATGGATATTACTGACTAATTGCTAGAGGAATCAAATGAGTCCAATAATAGCTTCTTTCGGAGTCCCACATCCACCATTTTAGGCCCTCCAACCCATCAATGAGTTCTGATTTGGTAATCCAGTCTATTCAGTGTAAAATCTAGGATGGGTAAGGAATTTCCTACATGACCCCTAGAACTGACTTCAGTGCAATCAACTTTCTACTTAATTTAGACAACAGATATGCCTATGGCAAACATGGTGCTGCCAAATAAACATAGGCACCAGAGCAGCAGAATTTAGATAGTCTAGTACTTCTTACATTCACTGATATTTCCTAAGCTTCTGTTATATTTTGTTTTCAGCTTGTTATATTTGGTATTATTAGTAACAGAGCACTTTTTATTATTATTCTTTAACAGTTATTCTTAAATGGTCTGGGAAGGATATTGTTGAGGACAAAAAAAAGGCCCCTCTTGCTCACTGTCTGACCAAGAGAAAGACAGGCATCGCCAGTAAGTGATTTTATATTAAAAAGGCTCTTTATTGTAGGTACACAAAAACAATAGAGAGTGAGCCCATCTCCAATCAAGACCAACTGCCACAGCCATCACACACTGTGCTTTGTATGTTTAGTTTTTTTCAATGATTAGATGTAGAAAAACATCATAGCAGAAATCATTCTGTTACTTTTATACATGGTTATCTTAACCTACCCTTTTAGTGTTGAAACAACTGACTCCAGGCTTACCTTTTATGCATTCTGACCTTCTTGGCAGGTTAAAAAAAAATATTTTCAACTCTTGTATGTCTCTCTGATAGAATCTTAAATAACTGACCCTTGTTGTTTGGTCAACAGGAAAAAAAAATCTTCCATATGATAAAAGCTTTGTGGCTTCTAAAAACCTCCAAATCTTCTAAAACCGAATGGCTACTGAAAGTAAGGTTAATACTGGAACTGGTAAAGATCCCAATAAAGTGAACAATGCTCAGGATGTATGGCTTTGGGTAGTGGGGCTTCTTAATAAGCAAGATGCTGAGCAGAGAGGGGATGTGTCATAATGCTCCACATAACGGTGATGTACGTTGCCAGTTTGTGTTGATACCTTTGGACTGGACTTATGACAGTAGCAACACATTAGTATTTGGTAAGTCTATTACAATTTAGTGGAAAAAAAAGAAAAGAACAAAGAAACAAAAGGGGAAAAAAGTAAAATTAAGGTTTAGATTTTGACAGGAATTTATTGGTTAAGATGGGTACCTTAGGGTGTACTCCCATAGAGATAACTGTAAACCTGCAAACTTGTAGGCTGACAGATATTCAGTGCAGAGCCATTCTGCTTTTTGCTAGATGGGGTTTTGCTCCCATGTAACTGGAGAATCTCAGAGCTACAAGGAAGGAAACTAGAGTGGCCTGAAGATATTTTATACCCTATCTCTTACAGTTTCCTCCCTTCCTCTCTGACCCTTTAAACTCCTCCAAGATTGTCCTCTCAAAGGGGAAAAAGTCAGCAAACCATAGCAACAGCAGTTGTTAGTCCCCCAGAAGGAGTCACAAGAATTGTGTGTGGGGGTGGAATGGGGTGGGTGTTCAAGATGTCCACCTGAAGTAGCTGAAAACCTGGGAAAGTGTTGACATGTTGAAGGCTTTTTGGACCAACCAAGAGGATTATATTACAGTATAGTTCCCAAACTCACTTTGGTGCACCATCTTTTACTTCTTTCTCCCCTTTGTCATTGCTTTCAACTGGCAATTTGGCAATTTATCCCTGAGAACAGTGTACAAATTAGTCTATATGCAGCTTTGTCTTATCAATTTCCATGTATGTGCACTGCTTTACTTCTCTGCTTCCTTTGGCAGTTGAAACATGTAAGGAAATTGACCAGGCAAGTCTAAACATATCAAACAGCTCTAAGAGCACATTAGGGAAAGAAAGACTAGCAACAGCAATACTTTGACTACTTTTGCACAATTTCCTTGTGATGAAAACACAACAAACCAATAAATAAACCAATAAACAAAATAGCAATAAAAATGACATACCAGTCATGCACCTGAAACAGTGCAATAATATACATGCTTCCTTGGAAGTTACTTCATAATCTAAAGTGGGGAACTTTCCTTGAGAAGTATGCATAAGACTGCAGTTTCCATCGTTAGGAAAGACTATACTGAAGAATAGAGTTGTACAAACCACATATTGAATCGATTGGGCATCATAGAGCTACATCTTTGCTGATGGTGTTTTTGATGAATTCACTAGAGTCATGCATGAAATCTCTTCATTTCCAAAAAGAGCAGTGGTATGTTTGCCATACCAGAAGCAGGACAACGCAACCCGGAGTACATATTCCTCAGGGGGCATTTTCTCCTGTTGAGTCTGCCCTCTTCTCTTGATACAAAACAGTTCTATAGGCATGTGTCAGCTCTGATGCACCTCTATGACTAATTAATTTTTCTAAGCATTTAGAAATATTGCATGTAAGCTATTTTGAACCCATAGGAGAAAGCAGGATATACATAAAATAACCAAGTAATAAACAATCACATGCAACATGACATAGGATGGAAATGGGTCCGTACCAATAGCCATCTAGCCTCTGACACAATTTCCTCAAATTTACCTTTAGGGCACAACCTTCTCATCCTTGTGGCAGATGCTCAGAAACTTCTAAACTGGCTTCTGGTATCCAATGCAGAGTGCAAGGTATGGCAGCATTTTTAGCCACCTAGATTTAGGGCCAGCAAAGGGGAGAAAAGAAAGCTAGGGTATGGACTTTGTGGTACGAGCCCCAGAATGCCCCTTTTTTCCTTCTTGGAGGCTCAGTAGGGAGCTGGGGCGGGGGGTGGATTCTGCACTGCCTATAAGGGATCAAGGAGGAAATTCAAACTTCATAGTCTGAGTGCTGAGGTTAGATGACTCTGTACTTGGATTCTGTACCTATTTCTCACAGTCGATGTTGGGAAACCATAGGACTGCATGCTGATTCCCTCTATAATAGCACCAATATGTGTCTTCTCCATTTATAGCAATTGTTTGGCTGTAAAAACATCATGTTGCAGTATTAAATGTGCATTATGGGACACATGAAAAATGTGTGTAAAGAAAATCATTACGAAACCTATGAAGTACAAATAGTAGATCTGAGAAGAAAAGGAGGAGTATCAGTTAATTTCATAAAGTGTGCAGAAACCTTCCACTAAAGGTTAATGTAAGCAACCAGGGGCTCTCACATTGAAAATAAAAAGGCAGCCTTTCTTACTTTCCACACTGCTCAACTGTTGCTAAGCTAAGAATGATGAGAGGAATTGGAAATAAGGCTACCAAAAGAAAAAGACAAAGAGAAGTATCCACCCTTAGCTTCCACATTTCAGAAATGCAAGCTGCTGCTGGTATTTTCACAAACTATGAGACATTCAATTATTTAAATCAATATTTTATTTAAGTGATGGAAGGAACAAGATATTTATCAATTAATGTCATGACCCCTAAAGACAATTAAAAGGTATGTCAAACAAACAAGTAAAGGCATTTATATCCAGAATATTACACCATCATTTTATCATGGCAGCCTTTCATTTACTGCCATGGAGGAACACAGCTTGCCGGCACAGTAGCAGTCCTACGTGAATCCAGCATTATTGTCTTAAGTGCAAGAATTCGGATTGATCTGAACTGCAGGTTTGTTTGCATAGGCAGATTTGCACCCTGCAGACACTGTAAATATGCAGTAGTATAAGCAGTTAAAACTGTGAGATACATATTCTATTCATCAGTCTAAAGGGAGAGGGGAATCCATGCTTTAGTTATAATTATAGAAGTGACTAACAGCATACACCGCATTTAGTTAAAAATAATGGCAATGTGTACCATATTAGCTAAAAGTCCTATGGTCTGTAGTCTGAGGGCATGTACTACAGCTACTAGGCTGAAATGAAATACATCTGGGTTAGATCAGTCTCTGGAGAGTAAACCACCTGTTCCCTGCCCTGAGTTTATAATGGAAGTAAGGGCATTATAGGTATGCAAAAGGAAGGAAGGAAGGAAGGAAGGAAGGAAGGAAGGAAGGAAGGAAGGAAGAATCTACTTGAGAAATGGCACAAAACTGTCCTTAACTAAGTCTGTAAGTCTTAAACAAGTCATTCTTTTCCTTTTCTCACAGCTACTTCCAGTTTCACCATTGTTCTCAATTCCAAGGTCAATGAAGTAAGGCTAAAATGAGGCCATGCTAGTTACAGCTTCTCCTCAGTGTCTGTCCTGAAAAAGCTGGGTCCTGCTTATGAAGAAATATTCTACAACCTTGGTACCAGTACAGATGTGTCAGATGCCCACCTGCATCAATATTTGGAACCATTTGCCGATCCCAGGAATTGCTCTGCCAGCTAAAGCAGTCACTGGAGTGAGTTATAAGTTCCATTAGTTTAAAAGAGAACTTGCTTAGTTTAAAAGAGAACTTCAAGACCAGAAATGGTAATTTGGGTAGCTTGTGAATTTGTTGCCTTTCATCTTAAAACCCATTTTCACCATCCATAGAAAGGTAATGATTCTTGTTGGTTCAAAGAGAGCCTACTATATTGTCCTTAAGAAACACAATTCTAATCAAATAACATCATGAGGTGAATACATGTATACCTGTCAACAGGACAACATATCCAAGGGATTGCTGAAACTTATCATTCTTTCATCTGTAGCCTTCATCTCACATCAAGGGGTATCTGGTACCCCCAGTGATGACATTCCATTTCAGTTCAATTCTAGTTGTAGCACCCATATAGGTAACCTAGATATATACCATTCAACAGCATTCATGCAAATGGCTAATACATATATTTGCTTCAGAAATGGAAATGAAAAGTTATTTTTAGTACTGTTTAGAACTGTTAGGTATTACCATACTTCTCTCCAGTTTGTACCTCTCCCACAAAGAAGAACTAAGCATATATTTATAACATTCTGACAGACTTGTTCAGCAAAGGTGAAACTGCTGAGCACTTTTCCCCGGGTCTCTTAATTTATTGATTCCCAAAAGGTCAATGCACAAGACTAACAATTTATCAGCCATTGCACATAGGATGGATAACATGGGTTTATAAAGTCATGGACAGCTAAAGCTGGTCAGATATGGTTTGATTAATCATCCCATTTTCTCAATATGTATCCATCACTTATTTTAGCAAAATAATTCTGTTGATAAGGGTTGATTTGATAGAAAGGATTATGACATGCAATGAAGAGATTTCCACCTTGGCTGTACATGTATTTATGCAATTTTTGGACAATTCCCTTCCAAGCCCATTGTGGGACCCTTTCTTAGTCCTTCCTTCCTTGCATATAGAAGAGCTCTGTACCCTATATGGGATTCATATTAGTTTGAACATGGCATACAGCTTATCCAGCACTGATGTATTCATCTTTAAATTCCTGAAAACATTAGTGTGCATATACATGCAAGTTGGCTGGTGTTTTACTCCTGAATTCTCATTCCTTGGAAAGGAGGCTAAAGAAAATGCTGCCTAATTCAAAATGGCAAGAATAAAAAATCAGTCCACATGCTTTGCATGCACACACATGCAGCCCGTTGAAGGATGCTTGAAGAATTTAATCTTTTTGAATGCTGGAAACAGAAGTGCTTTTCAGGCATTTGGTTCAGAGTTTCAGTGAACAAACCAGGATGGAGGGAATACACTGAGAAGCCTTTCTCTGCCTTCCTATTCCTTTTGTCTATCCTGTGAATATGTCTGTAGCACTGGTGTACTGGTGTATGATTCCCGTCAGCCCCTCATTTTGAACACTGACATTAAAATGAAGGCAGTATTTCTGAGAAATATGGTAGTCACTAGCTGCCCACTTCCATGAATAGACCCTTCCTCTGTGAGGGTTTTCTGTTTTGTTTTGTTTTTTTAAAATCTGCCATTCAGTGAACTGCCAGCGTATTTGTGAATGCATGCTTAAGTGTGTTTGTGTATGATCCTGCACACTTGAGTTCTTTTTATACCCTCATTATAATGGAAAGCTTCCCAAGTAAGCCTGATAACAACTTCCTTTGTCAGTGAAGAACTGTCCAATTCTCTCTTAATTTTCACAAAAGCCACTCTCTCACATATGTGCTCTTTTCCCCCTTCTATGTACAAACACAATACATAAAATATTGCAGATTATTACAGGTTATGTGTGTTGTGCTTTAATTTGATTAAAACAGATATACAAGGAAGTGGAATGCACACAGCTAAAAAATGTTTTTTAAAACTTTCATCATCTATTTTCTGTGGTGAAAGTCTATATTTTGTAGCAATTTGGCTTGTCTTCTCTTTCAGTTCCTTAGAGAAGATGCATTCCTTTGCTGTTGTTTTTTGTTTCGTTTTGCTTTTTTATTTTTTGGAGATTTTTTTGCCAACTAGGAATGTCTGTGCAGTACCATTTTTTTTTTCTATTAGTGGTGATGCAACCATACTCTTCAGGGAGGCTAAGAATCGATTTTGGACTTAGTCATTCTAATCAATACAATGAACCATATGATAGAAAACCCCTTCCAGTCATTCCTTGTAGTAAATAAAACATTCTGAAGGTGTTCAAAAGCCTGTCAGACTTAGAAGTTGAAGCCACAGCCATAAGTGTGAGGAGAGAGATGTGGAGGCCATTCCTGTGCAGGAACTTTTCACTTGTACATTTGTATTGTATTGCTAATTAACTAGCTTGGTGCAACAAACATGCTTATTGTACCATGCTTTTAAAAATGATTTAATTCTCAGCTAAGCAAATAAGCAAACACCAGGAGCCATATTAGGTTCTAAAGAACTGAAGTTATGTAGGTGTGAGAAGAAAAGGAATTGTATGCCCAGAAAATATAATTACTGCATATATAAAAGGACTTGAACAGATTAGAAAGAAAAAGGGGGGAATGTACATACCCCATGCTATGACAAGCTTACAGAGGCTTTAAATTTTGTGTGTGTGTGTGTGTGTGTGTGTTAATAAAATTGCCTTTGACAATTCACAAGATCTGATTACGTAGCAGGATGCTTTCACAAAAGATTTGATTACTTGGTGCATTGAGCTGAGGCTAGTAAATAATCAGTCTCTCTGCTCATGCTTCTGCTTGTTATTGTGGTGGAAGAGGCTCAATACTGAGAATGAAGAAACGCCATGAACAAAATAATCAATTGCAGGGCAGGACATTGCTTTCAGAGAAGGGTAAAAAAATCTGCACTTGTTAACAAAATATGCTATGAAATGCTATGAGTTTCTTGTGTTCATTATATTACATTATATTTTGATTCAGGTGTAGGTCATCATGAAGTGAATGATCTTGTACCCTTCCTCCATGTTCATTTTAATGACTTAATAAAACCTTCACTCAGGTGGCTGGCTAGCTTGAGACGGGTAGCACAGTGGAGAAGAGCCAGGCAGTAAATCATGATGCCTCTGCTTTGAATTCCGCCTCTCCTGTGGACTCACCGTGGAGTCCTATCACTTCCTTATGACAAGCCCTTTCCTGCAATACAGGGATAATAGCACTGATGTACCTTACAGGGTTGTACTATGGATTACAAGATATAAATAGTGCTCTTATCAAGCTTGTCAGAATGCTCTCTGAGTTGACGGAATAATAGGAGCCCCTGCTTTAGGTCACATTGGTGGGAGAAATATGGCTAATGGACCATTCCAGCCATGCTGTTCAGAATCTGAAAAAGCCTCTCAAGGAAAACTTGTCTGGCCCTTGCATTATGACAGGCAGCAAAGTCAGTGAACTTCTGTCCTTTTAAGTTGCTTCTGCTGTTTAATCTTAAAAAAAATGCTGCCGATTTTGATCTGTCTCTCTGTCTATCTAGCTAATTGGTTTGGAGTTTTTAATATAGATCACCTTGAATTTTTGATCAAAAGATCAGATACAAAATTAAAATCTACTCGTAAAAGAAATATTGTTGAGTGGCCATATGGGATAAACGGCTCAGGTTGAAAATGAAGTGTTCGCTGTGCCCTGGCATGGATGCTTTAATTAATGGATCACATTTTGTAAAAGATATAGCTGTGGAGCAGTTTGGACCTGGAGCACAACAGAGGACAAAGTTTTCAAGTCGAACAGTAACATCACTCACACTAGGGCCCCAATCTGGATTGGGAAGACTCTCTGCACATATGCCTCTGTAAATATGCTCTAGTAAGTTGTAACTTTACAAACTCTACAAACTAAAGGTGTAAGATCTCCCTTCTAATATAGTATAAAACAACTGAGATTTCTAAACATTCTTCAGCAACAGAGCAAGCCCAGTTTTGCATTTTGCAAAGGAAATGAATACAGCAATCAGAGTAGACCAGGCAGTAACGTGTAATAATGATGTGAGGAAGAGGTACAGACGTTTTCAGTGCTTTGCAAAATTAAGGCAATGATTTCAGGTATGAAAAAGTGCTGTTGCATGTGCAAAACTCTATCCCAATATTTATCTGAGTATGTGACAAAGAAGTTCAGAAGATAAGAAACTGCCTTATACTGAAACAGTCTTCCTAGCTCACTGTTATCAACACTCGCTATAAGTTAAGGAGGGAGAATCATTATGTTTTCATTCACACTATCAGAACCAGTACCACACAAAACTCCAAATGTGAACAGGAAAAGAAGCACACGGGGAAGGGAGGAATAGAATTTGAAAAATGTATATTTTTAAAATATACATTTTCATGATTTAGTCAATAAGAGAAAAGTGTGCACTTTTGAAAACTCTACTTGAAAACTCTACTTTTCCATTTTGAAATGTGTAGTTTTTCTGCTTGAATGAAAAGAGAAGCTTGGCAAAAATGAAAGGGAGAGTGAAGTGAGCCAAGTTCACTTTGGAATTCAGAGACTCTTGGAAAGCATGAGCCATCTGACTAGTAGGGCCTCTCCAGAGTTTCATACGACATTCATAGAATCCTTGAATCATACAATAGTAGAGCTGGAAAAGGTCAGGAAGGCTGTCAGATCCGATCTCCTACTCAGTGCAGGACTCCAAGTTAAAGCATCCCTAACAGATGTTCATCTGCATCTTTGATGACTCCAGCGTGGGAGACATTACAGCTTCTGTAGGTCATTGCTCCTGTTGTTGTATTGTTCTGACTTCTCAGGAAGCTTCCCCTTATGGTCAAACTGGTATTTGGCTTCCTGAAATTTGAATCAATTGTTCTGTTTCCTACACTACGGGATGATCGAAAAGCGAACGTGTCCCATCTCTGTGTGACAATCTTTCAAGTACTTGAAGAGTGCTATTGTCATATGACCCTTCATTCTTCTCTTTTCACAGATAAATATGACTGATTCTTCCAGTCTCTGTTCATAGTGCTTTTTTTTTTCAATCCCCTGATCATCCTTCTTGCACTTCTCTGAACCCTTTCCAGATTGTCTATGTTTTTCTTAAACGGTGGTACCCATAACTGGGCACAATATTCCACGGGGGGCCTAACCAGTGCTGCATAAAGGGCACTAGCACTTAACATGATTTGGAAGTGATATTTCTATTAATGCAGCCCAAAACAGCATTTGCCTTTTTTGCAGTCACATCATATTGTTGGTTTTTAAATAGGGTTTTGTGGAGTAGGACTGCATAAAACTACATATTTTACAACTTGCTTCAATCATTCCCCTCCCCTCTTTTGGAAGACTATCTATATTTAATGCTGTACTATTCAATTAAATGAGCTGCTGAAGAAATGATTTACATATTCTGTAAGTGAGTGGCTGGGGAATGCTGGGAGTTGTAAGACTCCTTCCTGTCTAAGTATGAATAGGGTTGCATCCTCAAGTGGGGGTTAGTGGTCAAGGAAGCAGATCTTTTGAACAGTGAATCCTCGTTTTGGAACAAACATTCAAATCTAGCACTGTGCTTTCTATAAAAGAATGTGGTAAACACTCTGATTCTTTTCCATCCAAAATAAATTCTCCTTACTCTGACAATATAGTCAATTCTGGGTTGAGTAAAATTGTTCTTGTCAATATGGTCAAGCCCTCAAAGAAACTTGTATCCCGATTCCTAATCTTTTTTATTCATTGTTATCTGGTTCGAGATACTATAGTGGCACAGACCTACAGATCTACAAGTTATAAATGACAACAGAAAGAAAACCACTATTGATTTAAAAGTGCTTAGGAACTGGTCTATCTAGAAGGCAGGCGGCATAGGTAGCATTTCAAGAAGTTTCTTAGGTTGCAGCAAAGTCCAAGTAATTCTTGTCTGAGCTCTTTGAAATAGTGTTCACTAAATCCTTATATTTCTGTGCCTTTTATGCTGGGTATCATTTGCTCGTTATGAAAAACTGATTCTCATTGTAAAAAGCATATTTTATAATCACATCTAAAATAACGTACAGCACTATTGGATTACAATGACTATACCAGAATGACTATAAAATGGCAAGCTATCAAAACCAACATTTGCCTAAGTATTCAGTGCTGTGGTTTGTTAAATGTTAAGCATTGTCTGTAAAATGTAATGGCTACTTATGCGGTGGCCTGGGAGATAAAAAGTAGAGAAATATTTTTTCTTGGGGTATCCCCATTTTGCCAGCCTCTCCATTCAGCCTGGAACTGCCCTTTAGATGGCATGATAATGCATTCCAGTCACAATGTGTCCTCTGAAGCCTCCAGTTCAAATCTCACTGGTGTAACTCACTGAATAAGTCACTGCTCTCTCAGCCTCTGCCTTTCTTAATGATATGGAGATAACAATACTGGAGTGATTTATTTCCAAGGCTAACTTTGTGGAATGGAGTTCTGGAATAATGATACAAAAAACTTAGCATGCCTAAAAACTCTCTTTTAAAAAAATCTCTCCCTCTATTTCTCTTTCTTTCCAATCTTATGCTACTCTCTTTGTTCACTAAGCTCATCTCCTTTGCCCTCTCTCACTCAGTTCCATAGTAACTCTGTACTTGCCCTCAATATCTCTCTCATTCTATTCATTGCTAGCACAAATCCTTTTACTAAAAAAAATAGAAAAATGGACAGAGCTCCTCTCAGTGAACAGGTAATCACAATGAGGAAACACTGTGTACTCCAATGTACCTACTGTCCTTGCAAATGGCAGTGGCAACAGGGAAAGTGGTGGCATGGATGGAGAAGGAAAGGATGTAGTTCAATTCCTTTTTCTCTTTCACTTTCTCAGTCTGCCACACTGATTACCAGTATGCATGGGTGCAAATATTTGGGAAACTAAAGGAGATGCAGTTCTCTCAAGAGCTGCTGTAATTGTGTACTGCTACCTAGCACATGAGGGCAAGGGGAAAGTGATCAAGACCTTAGGAGCACACATGGCTAGAAAGAAATGAGAGACATGTAACATTTTGTGAGAGATTTGCCCCAGCCCTGTTTTCATTCCAGCTCTATGGGTAGAATGAGTCGTCCCTACATTCCTGTGCATATTGGTCCAACTGTGCATGTCTTCTTATGCCTAAATGGAGATTTATGAAATATGACTATATCAGCTTCCACTAGATGGAGGCTAACTGCAGCCACCCATTAATGTCTAGATAGGACCTTAGTGTTTCCTTCATTGTATAGAAAGTAAAGGATAGAAGGGATGTCCTTCATTAAGGGTTCAGTTTTGTGAGGATCAGCAAGTCCTGCACAAAGTCAGATATTAAACTGGGACATCGAAGTTCCCAGCATGGGATAGTAAGCTATTTGTTATTTATTTGCAACAACTTTAAGTGAGGCAAATGTAGCACCACAGAATATGTATTGAGGAACTAAATTGAAAATTCATAGCTGCTTTTTGCATAGCAAAGAAGTTGCATGCTTTACTCCAAGGAGGAAATGAGAGCACAAATGATCCATGCACTGGGGATGGAAATAATCCTTCAGGACACAGAAGAGATTTTAGTAAAAGAAAAAGGCCACTGGGAGCCACAGCTGCTGTTCAGCTGAGTGAAGACTGGCAAACAAGCCCCCCTAGGCTTCCTTCGAAGCGCGTGTGAGCTCATTACCATTCCCCAGGTAGAGTTAGGATGAAAGTGTACTCTGAAACCTGCCAATGCAGTATTTATATAATTGATACATTTCTTTTCTCTGAGACTGAAACCAGTCAAGCAATCATTTATGAACTTGAATCCAAACTAGAAATATAAAAAGTTGGTTCCCCTTCGCCTTTTGAATCTCCTTTGACTTTAATTGAATGTCCCCACCTCACATGTTTTCTGAGCATCCTCTTTAACCAACCAGCACATAACCTAGAGAAACATACAATTATTCCAGAGCCTTGGGAACTAATTTGCTATTTTTAAAAAAAAAAAAACACTGTGAGAAATATTTGTAATGCATGTAGAATTTATAGATGGACAGCCAATACACAGCTTTGAATTTTTTTCCATTTGACTGCATTTCAAGGGTATCTGATACAATGAACAATATGGAAGGTGGTAAAATCTGAAGATGAGGAAGGGAAAGACTGCAGGCAGTGCATGGGGTGCGGGGTGGAAGGCCATAGCAAACATGAAAAGGAAACAAATACAGGAAAAACAGTGTTTCTGTATAATTACAGACAGATCTAAAGTAGAAAAAGAGAGTCTGAGATGACTTCATGAGATAGCAAAATGAAGAAAAAGCATGACATGTGTAATTAGACAAAAAACGAACCATGCAGTGTAACTTGGAAGAAAAAAAAATGAAAACAAAGAGCAATTTCAGAGGGACATTGTATTAATATCTCTCCCAACACTATAAAGATAGGATGAATGAATAGTTTTTCCTCCTTGATTTCTTATGACCATTACAGCACATTATGTTGGTACAATCTTTAATTTCTCGTTTTGACACCCTAAGGGCCAAGCACCACATTACATGCTATTCCTTGCAACTTTCATCCAGGGTGTTTTCCAACAGCTTTGAAAGAAGTGCTTAACCATTTCCCTGGTGGTCCTTCTCTCTCTCAGAAGCACCTGCTGAAAAGGTGTCTTTTATCTTTAGGGGAGCAGCTTGGGGCAAGAGTTTTAAAAGGAGAATCAACTGCTGAAGCACCCTCTCCCTATCTGCTTTTTGTTCCTGTTGCAGCCTTCTGAAGGTGCTCTTCTCAAAACTAATACTTGAGGGGAGAATATAAGGATCTCTACATGGTATGTATTTTGTCCCTAAATTGGTGAGGGTGGTGGTCACACTCACTCATTGTGTGCACTTATGAAACTTGTGTTTGTTCTCTTTAACTATATACTGAAACATGATAGGTACACACTTGAAAAAGTAAAGGTGTGAAGGAGTGTTCACTCCACAGCCTTTGACCACATACTCAAGTTCACTTTGGCAGATTAAGTATCCCTTTCCTCAAGTCATCTAAGCAACAAGTGGGCCTCACAAGCCCCAGTGTTACAGAATAAGGATCCATTCACTGGATTACCTTCCCCTGTATCTTTCAAATATATCTATCTGGGTGAATGCTGCTATCCACTGGAGTTCAATGTTACCTGCTTTCAAGTAATTGTGTGAAAAACCAGTAATTTTACTGATTTTTCACACAATTAATTTCTCACAATTAATTTCAATCAGCAGTGTGGCAAATCGCAAAACTGGTTCTCCTCTTATCACCCAGTTGTTACAGATTTTGGTCAAATCAGTCTATGATGACAGCCAAGTTGTTGGTTCTGGACTGCACACCGTCCTGGGAAGGATATTTGCAGGAACCAGATGCCAGATGACTAGTGAGGTTCTCTGTCCTTTGAACTCTGTGACAGAAATTGGCCAAAGCCCACTGGGAAGTGTCCTCCCTAGTCTGAGGGCGATTTACTCTTCTGCTATTTTTTACATTGCAACATATTTCAGAGTAGCACAAGTGACAACCCAAAACTATATCTTCGGAGTCAGGCATTTGAATGTGTTCACGTAGCCACCTGAGTAAGGGTTGACAGCCCATAACTTGTATTGAGATGGACATCTGGACAGCTGACACTACTGGCAAGAGGCTTCTGAGATGCTGCCTTAGGAAATTGACACTGGGTCCTATTCCAGATATATTTTATCCTGTCAGCCACCAGGGGGTTGAAGAAATTGGAAAATAAACAGCAGAGTGATGGCCTCTTGCCGACAGACAGAGAAAGAAAGTTTATAAAGATTGCTTAACATTATCTTGCAAGTTATAATAATGCTTAAATTCAACCAGGTTTTAATAGGAAGATTTGAGATCATGTATCGCTTCTCATGCTTACAGAATTTGTGGTAGCTGCTAACAAAAACAAACAAACAAACAAACCTCTCCCAGGGATAAAAGTAGAGGTGGGGGCAAGTGTGTTTTCACCACCTACACATGAACACACACACAGACACACGTTTTCAAGATGTAGAAAATTCCTGCCAAGTTTTAAATCAACTGGACATAATTATTCTTCGCTGACTTTAATTCTCTCCTGTTTTCATGGCAAAGATTTATCTTAACAAAATTTTAATATCAAGAAGGTGTGCAATTAATTTTACTCTGTTATTCAGTTGGGTTTTTTTTTACACCAATGAAGGAGAGAAGCTCTTAAGAAAATCATGACAGAGACTACACATGAGAAAAATGTCTACCAACTCGTTTTAATCTCAAGCATCATTTCACAAGCCTGTCAGCTAGTCTGTCACCCATCCACATGGTCATGTCAATAGCAGTTACAGGCTTTCATAACTCATCTAGGTGGACATGTAGCTACATCAAAATGCCCGGAGTTATAATCTCAGGTTGTTACTTGTGTTCGAGCCAGTTCAGGTATTCATTAGACATGGGGTTTCCAGAAACACAATTGACTTGTACTTTTTATTTCCCACTTTTAGCGAGAGGTTAGGACAAGGCTGGCAAAGTTGTAACTCCCCAAGTTGAACATAATCCATCAACTATGTACTGAAGCTGTGCACAAATAGTCTCTCCAAAATATCCAGCGTATTTGTGGGCAGAAAATGTCATTGGGTTCCTCCACTATGAGGAGAAATTCCTAACAGTTTCTCACAGGTAGGGTTCACCCTTGGCAGGGACTGAAGCACTGCTTCTTTCTTTTCTCCTGGAGTTTTGGCTTTTGGAGTGCTGCCACCGCAAAAGCATCAGTTGTGTTAGCAGAGGCCACTGCTTAGTTGTATCTACCACAGTTTAGGTGTGAAGTGGACAGTGTTGTGTCCACTTCACACCTTGATTGAATGCTGTGTCAAAAATCTGTCCTCCAGTTTCCTGAACGTTCTCTTTCCCCATAAGAAGGAACTCTCATTCTACTTCATTCTCAAGATGTTATTTCATTTATTTCATGTTACTGTTGAACTTACCTAATCTCTGCAAGGTTACTGTGCATTTTCCTTCAATCACACATCTCTCAATTTCTCCACACCAGGCTGCCTGTACTCCCTGAGCTGAACAGCCCTTATGAGCCCTCATTATGTCTTCCCCTGGGCTATGATTCAGCCTGGGAAGCTGAAAAAGTTGCAGGCTGCTAAGAGGCTGATTGTGCACTGAAATATGGGGCATAACTTACACTTCCTGTCCACCTATGAAGTAAGCTAGGCAGAAGAAACCTGAACCCATAGAATTTCTTTGAATTTCTCCCTGAAAGCTATTTCTTTTCTATAAAATTGAACAAGAGTGGTTGTAAAGATGTGGGAGCAATTTTCAGTGCAGCCATACTATGTATGGCGATCACCAAATACCTGATCAGTTCTCTGGTTTGGCTGCTTTTCAATGAACTTGTAAATGCAAAAACTGGAGAAGTCATGTCAAGTGATCGATTGCACTTCCATTTGTTTGGTGCATGGTTGATTACAGGTTGGCACAGTCAGTTCACCCAAGACAAGAAATGGGAGGTCAACTTGGCCTGTGTTGTTCTGAGATCATTTACTTGCAACATGCAGTGGCTAAAGTAGCAGGTAGGGCATGCGGAGGCTTTCACATTCTGTGCACAGCACCTCAAACTACTTCATAGGTCTTTGCACATCAAGCCACGTATGGGAATTTGTAACGTACTTCTTGGTCATAGGAGCTCAGTAAGTACATTTAGCTGAATTGTACTTACAAGCCCCTTTTCAGATATGTGTTCTCAGTAAGAAGTTGCTGGGTCAATAGGAGGTGCAGGGGTGTGGGATGGGCATACACACATGCATCTCACCCCCAGTGTAACTGTATCTGTGCTCGGGATGCAGTTGCCTGCAAAGTGCAATGGCTGCTTATTGGCAAAGCAGTACTTTGCAACTTCTCATAGATGGAAAGCCTTCCAAAAAGAAAGATTTGTGTTGGCATGGACAAAATTGCTCCAACTGCTCACTGAGCTAAAGCATATAAACAGCTTATCACATAAGAACAGCTGCCACATGGAGTTATTTTAAAGGGATGGACAAATCTGTCAATTTCGATTCCTCATTTTCCCAATCATTTTTCTTGTCCATCCCATTTCCTCTTGTGTCTTGGGAAAATAAAGGAAGGAAAAATTCTGTACAAAAATATGTATGCATCTTGGTGTACATTCTTCTAATGTAAAAGAGTTGCATAATATATGCATTTTTGCAGCCATCATGCTGTTCTACATGTTTTTTCATGAATATGCACCATTGTTATGTCCTTTTCTTCCAAGGAATGCAACTTTGTATGTATATTTCATTGGAAGAGCAACATCAGAGAATTCTGAAAAGTTCATCAATGGAGACAACTGCATTCCATCTTGTATATCTAGGGCGGGCCTTTTCATGAAGCAGAAAGAAGCACCTGCGTCAGGTGGCAGAGCAGAGGATCAGCAAATTGTGCCAGCAGGAGGGACCATTGCTGCTGCCTCCAGAGGGTGTCCTGGAGGGCCCCACTAGCTGCTATCCCACTGCAGCATTTGCCTTAGCAAACCAGTAGCTGAACGTGCCTTCACCATTGACTCCATGCTTCCTCCATGGAGAGCTATGC
Organism: Varanus komodoensis; assembly: GCF_004798865.1. NCBI lineage: Eukaryota > Metazoa > Chordata > Lepidosauria > Squamata > Varanidae > Varanus > Varanus komodoensis. Next base: position 19,999,977 of record NW_025335589.1, on the reverse strand, counting down.
AGCTGAAAGCATCAGCTATAGGCTTTCACAAGCTCTGACTAGCTCATGGACGAACCCCACAGCTGGAAGAGCTGAAAACCAAAAGGGGAAAGGGAACAGTAGGGTCAAGGTGGTACTGGCAGGAAACGGTCGCATGCAGACATGGGCCAGAGCTATGTACATTGACTTGGAAAGTGCAAGTATTTTATAGTTTGTTTCAAAAGGTAAACTGAATGAAATTCTCCTTATCCATAACTTCCACATAACAGCTTCTGCCTGTGACGTGATCCGCATTCTAGAAGCTTCATATGGTTTGTATGTCTGATCTGCTTTGATATAGATCAGGCCACATGTGCTGAATCATATCAGGACACAAGTCTGTGTTAAATGCATGCAATTAAGAGGAACTAGGATGTGCTTGCCAGCCCTGGTCCCTTTTGCCCATTCAGCCAGGACTTTTGAAAACAGCCAGTAAACATATAAACTCTTAGCACAATGTCTGTGTTCAGAAGTTGAGAGATGAGGTAGGGGTTCAGAGTATAATCTTGCCTCTCACATCAATGTTCAGTCTATACAGAGTTTGCATCTTGGTATCCTCTGGAAAATGGATTATCCGAAGCTCAATGGAGTTTTAGCAAATTGGAAATTAAGAGCAGTTGATGACCCAATGGCCCTACAGCCCTCTTGAAGCTGTGGTTCCTGAAGAGAGACATAGCACTAAAAGTTTTTAAAAAGTGATAACTCATTAGGAGAACAGGACTACCTGATGTTGAGATAGGGTCCAGGTTTCTCGCAATACATCCTATTTAGCCAGACAGTTCAGGTTCAGAATGTGAAATAAACAGGGCAAAAGGGTATGGGCAGACGTTAGGTGACATTATAAAGTTAAGGTTAACAAGAAAAATGAGTCAGTCAACAACTGAGAACCAAACTATCTTGGACACAGAGCTGGTGGTGTTGAAATCTTAGATCCAGTGTGGCAGCATCAAGCCAAATGGATGGACCAATGAGATCAAAACACCAGATGTTCTGGCCAGTTGGCCACAAGCAGCATGAACCTCTCTGAGGCTGGACTCAGGACTCCAGGAATAGGAGGAGAGGAGGGGGCTGTTTCAGTTTGGAATAAACTTTGTGTATGGGAAGAAGTTACTTCCACAGATTGGAGAGATTGTTACTTTGATTTATGAAACTTGTGAACCGCTCCAATAGAAAATACCATGTAGCAGAGTAAACCTGTTAAGCTTCCATAAAGGATTTATTTTATAAGCTTTCAGTTTGATCTGTTGGAAAGAAAAGGGGTGGGGGCAGGTGTGCTTTCATTATCTCACTTGCCTGCGTCTTCCAGGGGTAAAGGTAGTAAATGTGCTAGATGAGCATTGGATATGCAACCATCTCCCCTCAAACACACACAAAATTCCACCAGTCTTTTCAAAACAGTTTCTCTTTCCTTGAAATACCTCAAAGGTTTTGCCTGAAGGAGACATTTCAAACTCACCTTGAATTTGGCTTTAACCAGTGAAATTTAGTAACAGCTTAGGAATGCATAAACCTACCAGAGAGCTGTTGCTTTTTAAAATCCTACTCTCAAATTTGTTTCTAATTAAGATTTAGGCAAAAACATGTATTGACAAACCAACAAACTGGAGCCTCTCTAGATCTGTCTGCACATTCCTTCAGAAGAAGGAAGTGCTTCAAAATGTAAGAACAGACACTGTTTTGTGCGAACTGATTTTCAAGAAGGATATTGTACTTCAGTAGAGATAGAATTTCAGTAACTGCATATCTATTTTCATTCATCATCCTCTTTATGGAGCAATGCCTGTTCTGTGTCGGCTGCAGAAAATCAGAAGAATGGCTCTGAACCTATGCAAAGAATAAATTACCTCTGGAACTTGGAAGGACTCATCATTGAGCCCAGATCAGCCACCTGAACTGTTCTTTGGCCTCTGGACTCAGTGCTTAATCTAAGAACAATTTATATATTGGGGCGGATCAGCTATTTTTCATTATAAATGCTTGGAGGAGAGCTGCAAGCTAAATGCCATGACCACAGTTCCGAGAAGGGAATTTGGCAAAAGCAAATTTACAAGTGGCTGAAGTTCTTAATTTCTTAAATAATAGTTTCCTTCCTTCCCTCATGTCTTTCTAGCCATGCTTTATAACAGCTGTAGGGGTATATGGAGCCAGTTACTAGAATATTTCCTGTGCCCACTTGAAATATTTGACCATCAGAGGGAAACTGGGTATTTGCTTTGCTTTGAGAAGGTGAGGGCTGTTTTCCACCTTAAATTTTAAAGCAAACAATTGCTGACATTCCTTATGACAGTGATGAGATGACTCCATTAAGGTTTGCTAACTTGTTTTAGGATGTATCATTCCGCTACATTCTATATGCAATCCATTTGACTAATACGTGCAACAGAGTAGACATCCACCTTTTCTTTGCAATATTAACCCAGCAGGGCAAACTCAAATGTAGACCCCTGCTCATCAAGAGGCTGAGCATTGTAAATCTATCTGCACTGGCTTTTACGATTCACAATAGGAGACACCTCAAAGGTATTTTCTGCATACAGTGAAAGCAGATAAAATCATGCTGATTATTACAAATGATACAATGATGACTTTCTATCTAGAGTCAAGCAATCTATTTTATCATCTTCTGGTACCCCAGTCCATTATCAGCGACAGGTATTTCTACTGGTACTGGAGTCTGTTTGAATGAAAAATTATTCATAGCCTGAAGCACTGCTTTAGGGAAGATGCTAATTTTCATTCTAACAAGCCATCAAGTCAAGAAAATGACTACTAGCTTGCTTTATAAAGCAGGGCATCAGCTAAAGTGATCCTGGAACAATTCCTCCAAATAAGTAGATATACACACAGTCCATTCCTGCACATGTCTACTCAGAAGTAAGTCATTTAGAATTCCTCATAATAGAAAAAAGGTAGGATGTAAATGCAATATAAACAATAAAAATAGAAGGAGAAGAACTCCTCGGGTTGACAGATGTGGTAAATTGTCCAGTCAAGATTGGCTCCCTACTCATCTGAATTGAAGTGGACTTCAGACAAGGGTGAAAAATCCCTCACAATATATGGAACTGGCTTATGGGTGGGTGAAGAGTTACTGAACCACACCGAGATCACTAAGATAAAATTTGCATAGGAATTGATATTCAAAATGGGATGGCTTTTCGCCTTATGTATTGGTTTCTCAAAGTTATATGTTGAAAGAATGCAGACTCTTTGGATTCTTTATAGAGTGTGGCATTCCTGTAAGTTGTCGGATAGCATTATTCAGAAGCAGCTAATCACATCTTAAGTGTTACTATCCAGCGTTGGGAAATACCCAAATCTTGAAACGTTTACACTGTTAAAACTGATTAAAGCTTTCCACCATAAAATATGGAGTTAAATGGCTTGGGAAAGACAGTGCATTATTGGCATTTACATGTTTTCATTATTAGCAGCAGGAGGAAGATATCTTGACAGACCTGATCAGCTTCAAAATGGAGCAGGGACATTTTCATAAAACACCAGGGAATTGACTGTCTTTAATGCTTTCATGTGAATGTTTCTTAAACTCCAATCTGTTTTTGCAAGCTGCCAGTCAGAATACAGATCATAGAATGTTTGGAAAAGTCACAATGTATTCATTTTAAATGCCATCAATCTTTTGTGATTCTCGCCTTTTAAATATTTCCTTTTTCTTGGGTCATTATGGCACACCTGGTTAACATTTTACATTCTGATATTGCATCATTCTGGCATTTAGTACAGTTCAAGAATTCTGCTCTTATCGAAACAAAAAAATCTGTAGCACAGCTGGCTTTTTCAAAGTCTAGATACTGTAACACTAGGAAGAGCTCTACAGCAACTCATACCATAAAAGCCATATTATGATATTTATGGCTCTGATAATAATGTAAATGAAGACCAAAGCACAAGCAGTGGGCAAAGTGGAAAGCATTTCCTCCTATCTTGCCAGATACACTGGGTAGGACAACCGTCGTCTTCACCACTTCAGTCTTGTCTACAATGGCCAAGACACATCTGATGTTATTCATGTATGCTATGGATTTATCTTAAAGTACTGCATACAAGCATGCCCTTAGTGTGTGTGCATGAAAAATTAGGACAAATGTTCTCCCATCCTGAGAGTCCTATGGTCTCTGAAAGAGCTTTCTAGAATCTATAATGTATTTCTGATTTATGTAAACAATATTCTATGTGTGGTCGGACCACCCCAAGATCCCTTTGCTGATCAGTCACTGCGATCTCAGATCCCATCAGCCTATATATTTGAAGTTAAGATTTTTTGCCCCAACTTGCTTCCTTGGAACTGGATGCCCATTCTCCCAGTTTGGAGAGATCCCGAGTTTGCTGAGCCCCTCAGAGCCCCTTTTGCTTTTAAGCACCCTGAATACTTTGGCATCATCAGCAAACTTGGCCACTTCACTGCTCTCCAGGTCATTTTTGAAAAGGTTGACAAGCATTGGCCTTAATAGAGAACCCTGTTGTTATCCTATCACTTACATCCCTTAATTGTAAGGAATTAACATTTTCCCACTCAGTTACTGTTCCATAAGAGGACCCCCCCCCCCACCCCTTGGCCATGACTGCCAAATTTGCTCAGGAGTCTTAGGTGTTTACTGACAGTCTCACAGAACTCTAAAAGACTAGAGTTAAAAACAGGATTCACCTTAGCAGACTCCATGTGGATTCTTTTTCAGTGCTTACTGATACTGTCTTTAGAAATCCTTTCAACCAATCTACCCAAAACAGATCTTATGCTAATCAGCCTGAATTTCCAAGATCCCTCCTGAATTCCTTTTTAACAACTGATTTCACATGGGCTACCTCCAGTATAGAAATTGATCTTAGAGACTTCTGAAATATTTTAGCAGCAAGGCCAGTAATGCCATATTTGAGCTCTTTAAGAACTCTAGGCTGGATACCTTCTAGGCCCAGTGTTTTAATAACATTCATCTTGTCAATAAGGTTGCACATTTCCTCTTCTGTGAATACTATCTACCTTAATCTGGTTTCTTTCTTTTGATATACTTAATACTTAAAAGAATTCTTTATTGCTGGACTTCATGTTGTTAGCAATATGTTCCTCCAAATGGTTCTTGCATTTCCCTTGCATAAGTTTGCACTCCCTTTTGTATTCCATATTTGGGCAAGATTTTCATTTCTTAAAAGAACATTTTTCTCTTATCACTTCCCTGACTCTGTTTGGTAACCATGTTCATGACCTCTTCAACTTCATGCTACCTTTCCTCACTTGTGGTGTAGACACTATCTCTACTTTTATTATCATGGTCTTGAGTATGTACAAACATTTTGAAGGCATTTAACCATCTAGACTCCCCTCTTCAACCTCTTTTTTACCAGTTCCCTAATTTTAGAGAAGTTTCTTCTTTTAAAGTCAAATGCAAATTCATTGGACAGCCTTCTTCTCCTCTTTGGAAACCTTCCACCCAACTATATATTAAATCTGATAGCACTGTGGTTACTGTTTTCAACCACTTCAAAAATGTTTTACATCCTTTACTATGTCCTGGTTAATCCAGGATTGCTTCCCCTCTAGCTGGTTTCATGACCAACTGCTCTTGGGCAGAGTCATTTAGGACATCAAGAAATATAACCTCTCTTTCAGAACTAGAACATACATTTATACAGTCAACGTGGAGGTAATTGAAATCATTCATTGTTACAGCATTGCCTTTGTTTGAGCATTATGGTCCAGAGGACTATAGCATATCTGTGACTATAGCTTTGGAACCGAGTGTTGTCATCTACACTGCTTCTGTGAGGAGCTTGCACATTTCAGATTGTCAAGTCTGCTGGACTCCATGTGCTTCTTCCCATACAGAGCAAGGTTCTTGCCAAACCTCTTCCAGGCTTCCCCACCCTTCCTATACAGTTTATATCCAGAGATGACTGTATCCCATTGGTTCTCTACATTACACCAGTTTTCTGTAATGCTCAATGTATATTCACTTTCTTTAAAATTAGGCACTCCTATTCTTCTGTTTGGGCTCTGAGGCATCTAGCATTTCCATAGAAACACAGAAGCAAAGCATCTCCATTATATCCATTAAAGATTTGGGAAGGTTTGCTGGGGTTTAATAAGTTTTGCTACAGAGAACACGCCCTAGCTTTGTGTGCACGTACGCACATGCACATGCTTACACAGAGCACTTAGAAAGTAAAAAAGAAAGTGTATTCAGAAGAAAATATAGAGCAGGTACAAGCTGATGTTGTCTAGGCAGCAAATATTCCTATTGCATCCCACTCTTACTGTATATATCAAAAGAGATAAACAGCTTCCTGCCTAGCAGCCTTATAGATAGGCAAAAGCTAGGAGTAAAAAGAGACAGTGGGGTAGTCTATTACATTTTCTGTTGGTTGTCCTGCACAGCAGTAGTCCTTTGGATCTGCAGAAAGGGGTGCAAAAGTTGAACATCCCAGGCTGAGTTGCCAGGTCTCCCTTCAGAACTTGCCTGCCTTCTATTTTCTGGCTAGTTCAGGATAGTAGGTCCCTGCTCCTGAGCTGAAGCTTACTCTAACATGGCCTTGGCCTGGAAGCCTGCCTTTGTGATGCTAATATTGTTTTTAATTATATCCATGCACTACAGCCCTCTCCAGATACATACAACCTATGTTTTGACACACAAGGAAGGGACTAGTTACCACTACTCACAATCCCCCCATCCCCCATATCCCCTAGATATGATATAGAGTTTAACCTGAACTGGATGCCTTACAGCTCCTCTTGGGTTTCCCCCTTCTTTCTATACTGTTGTCTCATCTAGGCTTGGGACAACCCCTTCTGGAATCCCTTCTGTGGACTCCCTGTCCACTGCCTGTCTTGCTTGACTCAGTCAAGGCAAGACAAATGGAAGTCCACAAGCCCTTGCAGACCTGGCTGCGCAACCAGCAAGCTTCCCTGTCAGGAGCAGCTTGCAGGTCACAGAAGAGGGACACTGTGAACTGGTGAGCCAGGCACCACTCCCAATAACTAATCTTCTTCCCTGTCTGTTGCTGCCAGCAGCAGGTATGGAAGAGGGGTTTTGCAAGAGTCCATGCCAGGCACCTTTCCCAGCAATCGACCTTCTTCTTAGCCACCTGTTGCTTCTTGCATAGCACATGCAGCTCAATTCCTGGCAGCTGCCCCACAAATACTTTGGAGCACTCACCAGGAACTTGGACTCATGGAAGTTCTACCTCTCATCATGGGGAGAAGTTTGGATTAAAAAAAAAATAAGTAACTGCCTCAAGAAAGAGTTTATTTCTTTTACTTGTCTTCCTTACCCTCGCTATAATTACCAAGCAGTGGCAGTGTGGGATTTCATGGGCAGGGGAAACTTAAATCACATAGTACCATGGTCCCAGTAGATACTGGGCTATGAAGGCATTCCATTCAGGGCAGTAGAGAAATCTAGCATTAGCAGTACTAAGTAATCCACATCGCATGTTTAGTTTGGCCCTGCGGTGGAGGAGTCCTGGAATCATGTCCCTACTCAGCCATGCAATTCTCTGAGTGAATGAAGGCTAGTAACTATGTTTCTTAAATTAACCTATGTTGTAGGGTTATTGAAAGAAAAAAATGGAGTTAGAGAAACATGGATCCTATCCTAAACTTCTGGGAAGTAGGGTATTATTAATACATAAATAATACATGCATGCACATGAAACAAAACGTGAATACAACAGCTGCTTTGGTTTTCCTCTTCATAGTAAGCATGGCTGAATGCCCTTTGAATTGCACCTGTTTCATAAAAAATACATCTGTTAGTTTCAGGTTGCAATGTACTCCTGTACAGAAGGCTGGGTAACTTGTGGTCCACCAGATATTTTGGTCTATAATTTCCTCTATCCAGTGTAGCTAAAGATGTGGGTTGATGAGAGTTGTAGACCAAAACAGCTAGAAGGTTGAAGTTGTCTACCCCTGCAAGTATACCTATTCATCTGGGAGCAGACATATGGATTGAATATCCCACTGTGCAAACTTTCTTTCTTTATTTGTTTTACAAATGTATACTCAGCATCTACACCCATCAGAGGATTTCAGGGTGTTACACAGAAAAGTCAGATATATGTTTGAAAAAGCATATAACTATTTTACCCAGCTTTAAAAACAATACAAATCTGAATTTAAAATATATGCACAGATGAAAAGGTTTTAACTGAAAAGAGTACAATCTTGGTATCAATGGAGCATGCCTCAAAGTCAGAGCACCACTGCAGAGATTGTAAACATACTTCCCATGGATGTATACGATTATGCCTTCATAGATAAAGAGTCTCTCTTCTGATGACATTAACACCTAGGCAGATTGAACTGGAAGGAGAGATGCTCTTCTTTGGCCCCAAGCCAAAATCATTTGCACTAGGCAAAATAGGGGTAAGGCCAGATGATGGTGGGGGCATGGACTGCTAGGGGATGCAATCCTGTTCCTCCTTTACATAAGTTCATCATACCTTGCTACCAGTCCTGATGGGCTGAAAGGCAGGTCCTTAGTTTCTGATAGATTTAGAATGCCAACATGGGAAGACTACAGAACTGAACAGAAGCAAATCCCCATGTAAATCTACTTAGATGCTTGACATGAAGTGCATGGTTCCCAAGTCTAGTTTAGTTATTTGTAAAATATAGCTGTAATAAAACACTGCCTGGCTTGCAAACAATAACCCTTCTTAGCTTGGCCTTCACCTTTTCCAGACAGACATATATTTTATTGCCTATACAGTCTCTCTGTGGTATTATTGCTTAACTGCTCATATACATTGACATTTATAGCCTTATCTGAAATTATGACACATTTCTAAGAATGACAAATTTAGGACTCACATTTTCAACTATAATGTACGGTAACATTTACCTCAGCAAGCAATAATCATTTTCAGTCAGTCTCTTCTGTAACCATCTCCTAGTCACAGCCTGCCCTGAACCCCACAGTCCTGTTATTCTGTTGCTAACACAATTCTGTCATTTCCCTTACTTTCTTTTGTTATGGATCAGGAGAAGCAATTTTAGCTTTCTCCATGAGTAAGACCCCTTTTAAACCCCTTATTCTGCAAACCTATGGCCTTGTGCTGAGTCAGACCCTTGGTCCATATAGCCCAGCATTGACAACACTGACTGGCAGAGGCTCTGTAGGATCTCAGGCTAAAGTTTTTCAACTCCTTCCTGGCAATGTCAGAGAACTTGCACCGTCCACGTGCAAAGCACGAGTTCTTCTGTTGAACTACTGCCTGCTTCAAACATACCTAGATACCTAGCTAACAAATACAAAGGGTAGCGTACAGACAATTTTCATTGTTTACTGTACTGCAATTTGTCTTTCTCTCTTGTACTAAGCAAGTATTATTCTTGAAGATTGTCTTCCCTTTACTGTTTGACCTGCAAAGAAGGATAAAAGGATGAAAAACAGTCCTGTCCTTGAAAAGTGAGAATATATTTTTTAAATATTGACACATTTAATGGATGAATTGCACTTTGCAAAAACTATATTGTAGAGACAGTATCCTACACTATTATTCCACCAAGGTATATTACATAGTTCTAGTATAAAGGGCATCTAGTGTAATGCAAATAGTGTTACCTCATGTGATAGAATTCTCCAGAAAACCCATGAAGCCAGCGGGTATTTTTACCGTTATGCTGGACATCCCCCCTTATACTAGACCACATAGCTTGCATTAACAGAATTATTATTATTATTATTATTATTATTATTATTATTATTATTATTAACATTTCTATGCCGCCCCTTGCCGAAGCCAAGAATGACACTGTCGATTGTCCATGCACTACTATGGATGTTCTATTCTGTATTGCTCCAACATATATACAGGTCTTTGCACCAAAGTGATATCTGGTAATAAAAAACCAAGGCCAACATTCATTAGGAATCTTCTACTTCAGATCAAAATTCTCTAACTTTGAACTGAAGGAAGTGGAAAAATAATTGAGGGAGAAGATGACAATATTCCTTTTGCTTGAAAATATATATATTTTAAACCCAATCCATCCAAAACGCAAAGGAAAAATGAAATTCACCTAAACTTTGGGAATACTAACTTACCCTGATGGGATGTCAGTTCTTGGAAACTACAGTGAATTCAGTTTAAAATAAGATGACAAAGTCAGTCAAAGACTGTTTGCAGTGTGGCATTACTCAAAGTCAAATCCTTTGCAAGATGACATTTCCATTAAAGTTAAGCTTACTTTAAAGGGGGTGGGGTATTTTTGACCACCCTTTCCTTAGGCCCAGCAGTCCATACCATAAAGGTGTAGAAAAGTAGTGCAATGATGTAACGTTTTGTTGCAATGCATGTTTCAATAGATAATTCCACACTTAACCTGGACTTAATTGGTTTAAAATCCTATGGTAGTTAGCATTTCCCTGTTGGATAATTTTAGGGTGTTTAGGGAAATCAAGGTTAACAGTTTTATTTTATATCAGGCAATGAGTTGTCCTCAGTAGAGTTCTTAATTGAATCTCCTTGGTAGGATAAAGTTACACATATTCCCCAAACATGTATGCCTGCATCTCTTATTGACTTCAGGGAAACCTGCACATGTCATTTATAGTTAGAATGACAGCTGGTTTGCTGTTTCTCACTTTAAGCAAAATTCATATGGGGGGTACTGTTGATGTGTCATTTAAAAGCAAAAACAAAACTGAAGATGTATCTTTTTCTTCTTCTTGGAATTTGAGGCCTTTAAATGTAACTCAAACCAATTTCATAATTTTTCTGCTTTGGACCAACTTAGGTTTTAATCACTGTGTTTTTTGCATATGTGTCACTCTGTGTGACTACTTAGATGTGCTGTACAATCAAGTGAAGATATCACTTGCTATTCCAAAAGAGGTTAAACACCTATTTAAGCAGGGTCAACTGAATAAAAGTGACAGAGAAGCTGTCTTTTTGGTTCAGTTTGCTAGCAGCAAAGGGAAAAAGATTTCAAATGCAACTTATGAAAGGGAATTAAACTGTTTTGAACAAAAATCACTATGTAAAGTGTTGTCAGAATCTCGTAGGTAAAAAAGCAGCACCTGGGAAAAGAAAGGAAAAGAAAATCTGTCCATCACTTTTCCCAACACAAAATCTCCCTGGATTTCAAGAAATAGCAAGTGAGAAAACAGAATATATTATTAAAGTACCAGGATTTCCTCCACCTGTGGTGGTGTTCAAAAAGCAACACTGGTCATCAATAAGGAATGTTTGTGAGACAGACTATCCCTACAGCTCTCATACATTCTTGACTCACATCTGTTTTAGAGGCTCTGCATCTTGGTTCATCATTTGAAGCAAAAACATATCAAATATATATTGGTATGTAGCTTTGGAGTAACTCTAATGGTTTTCTCCTGAAGGTACATATGAGCTTTATCAAGTGCTAAAACTATTGGCCAAGCTCAGCATTTCTATCACCCTAGAACTTGTAAGTAGAGAGAGTTGCTAGTGAAATGTTTGCAATCTGAGAAACGAAAGGTTTCGCATTTGGAACCTTGCTTTCCACCTTTGTTTATTAAAACTTAATTCAGCTATTCCTAATCCAAGTAAATTAAGTGTTCAAGGTATAGAGGGATACTAGCCCTGTCCCCATCATTCTTTTAATCCTTTTCTAGTCATGGAGGTCAACTTTCTGAAGAGAAAACCTCCTGTATTTATGGAGGCCTTCCACATGATTTTGTATGCCAAAATGATAGCCCTCCAATAGAAATGCCATCTTGACCAAAGCTTGGCTGCTGTGCCACAAATCACAGCTGTATTTACTGCATGAACAAAGTATCTTGTGAACCAATTCATAATCTCTCTGTTATGGATACAAGAAAGATTTTATTCATCTTGGCTCTGCCATGAACTCACTGGTCATTAAATTATCACCCTCATTTAAGTGGAGTTTCATTTTTTATTTTTTTCCTAGTATAGAGAGTAGGTTGATTTAGTTCTTTGCCTGCTACTGTGGTCTCTGTCTGGGTGGGGACTCAATTTTACAATCTGCATATGAAAAATATAAACACGGGACTTTTTCCTGTGAAAACCGCAGGGACAGCCATCCAACCTGGGTTGGTATTACAGTACATTCAAAGACTTAAAGCTCCTCTATATCACACTATAGTATGGTACGACAAAAGAATCTCTCCTCTAATTCCATGACTGTGTCGTGAGGATGTAACTCACGAGGGGGGGTTAATTAGCTCACACTGTAGCTGGCAATAAAACTAAAGTCTTTTATTGCTACTTTCTACAAGATTTATGATACTACAGAGAAGCTCTACTACAAAGGTCTAAACTAGTCAGTTGCCTCTCTCTTTGTGACGCCCCCGGGGAAACCACGTGGGATTAGCTTTTCCTCTCACGTCTTTCCACTCTTGGGAGGGATGAAGCTTTGTCTTGTCTTTTCTGTTCCAATCATCGGAAGCTACGTAGAAGACTAGCGTGGACTAAGGACAGTTCACCTTCTGTATCTTCTGGAGCCTGTCCAGGAGCCACAGCGTCAGAGCGTGGGGGTGTACCTGGCTCACGCTTCTCAGATTCAGAATGGGGAGATGTCCCCCGCTTGAAAGCCTCATGACTAGGCTGAGACGGGGCTGTTTGTTCAGGGAGCAAAGGGTCAGTATGTGGAGGAGCTATTTGTTCAGTAGTTCCAAGTCAGGCTAGGGAGGGGTCGTTTGGTTACTGGGCTCCAAGCATAAGTCACCCTGCTCTAATGTCTGGTTCTCATTTTGAACGTTTGACTCTTTCTCGTGAGGTGCCGTCTCTGTTGAGACATCAGGCATGACAGACTGTGAAGTATGTTCAGGAGTCATTGGTAAGGAATATTGTCAAAAACTTTTTGGAAGTCCAAGTAAAAAACTTCTACCAAATTACCTCTATCCAAATGCTTATCGACACTCAAGGAACTCTAAGATTAGTGAAACAGGACTTGCTTTCTGGAGGTCGTGTTGATTTTTCTCAGTGGGGTTTGTCCTTGTATATGCTGATAAATACTCTCTTTAATAATGCTTTCAACCAATTTACCTGAACAGACACTAAGCTAATTTACTGGATCACACCTGGAGCTCTTTTGAAAAAATAGGGTTTCATTGACCATTGTCCAGTCATTTGGGACAGAGGAAGATATTATTTTTGTAAGAACAGCAATTTCATATTTCTTTAAGAACTGCAAGATGGATAGTAACTGAACCTAGTGCTCTATCAAATCTCAATGTGTCAGTAAATTGAAAACTTCATCTTTTTCTACTACTTTTTGCCTTACACTTCTCAGACTCCCTTTGTGAAAACATCAGTCAGTCACACAGGCATCTGTCCTGTATCTTCTGCAGTGCAGACAGATGAAAAACAATTTATTTAGCTTCTCTACAATCTCCAGACCTTCTTTAGTACTGCTTTAACTCCATTATCATTCCACAGCCCTCTCTAGATGGTTCTTTCTTCTGATATATGTATTCTTAATTGTTGACCTGGATGTTGTTAGTGATATGCTCCTTTTTTTCTTTTTTCTTTTGCCCCTCTGATGGTCTGCTTTCATCTTTGCTGGTGACCATGCTAGTGATCTCTTGGACTTCCTAGCCTGTGGTTTACATATCATCTAAATGTATACTAGTGCAGTTTTGAGTAGCTGCCAGGCATTTTCAAGAAATATAAGACTCTTAACTCCCGCTTTCAATTGCCTTTTTACCAGTTCCTTCATTTTAGAGAAGGTTCCTCTTTTGAAGTCAAATTTGAATTTGTTGGACATCTTTGACAATCTTCCACTTAAAATGATATTAGATTTTACAACATCATAGTCATTCTTTTCTATTTGATTTAACAACATTTACATCTCATACTATATCCTGGGTAACTCCGCCTAGGATTAAATCCAAGACTGTCTCCCATGTTGATCTCCATGACCAACAGTTCTAGGTAACAGTTGTTTAAGGCACTGAGCAATGTTAATTACTTTGTCAGAACTGGAACATTTATCCAATAATTGTGAAAGGAGTTGAGGTCACCAGTATTGCAAAACTTCCTTGCATGGAGGTCTCTTGGATGGATAGAATTCATTTTCTATCGCCAGTTTTCCATGACCACTCAGGTCTGAAGGATAATTGCATGTTCCTAGTACTAAATTGGTTAGTTTGTCACTTGAGGCAGGAAATCCAACAAACATGTAGCCTTGCTGCTTATGTACTACCTCATTTACTAGAGATGTAAATGTCTGCATATACCAGTTGCTGAGAAGTTTGGGCAGGCAGAGGTCTTTCACCCAACCTGCTTATGAATGGCTGGTTTCCCCCTAAGTGGTCAGAGTGTTGGCCTAGATGGATCTTTGGTTTGATGCAGCATGGCATTTCTTATGTTCTTGTGGTGTTTTCCATTCTGGGCAATCAATATAAAACAGTAGTAAATGAATGGAGTGCGCCTGGATACAATTCCAATTATTTCAGGTTAAATGGAAGATCCCAAAGTATGAGATCATATCTAAACAAATAGCATCATGAGGCCAGAGGAACTATCAAAACAACTTTGGGATAAAGCTGCACAGAGCTACTGATAAAGGTTGGGTTGTAAAGAAAATCTCTAAATGGCAAATATCCCCCAGAGCACCATTAAATCCAATATTACAAAATGGAAAGAATATGACCAACTGTGACTATACCTAGAGAAGGTCATCCACCAAAAAGGACTAAGGAGAGCATTAGTCACCAATGCAAATAAGAGGCCAATGGTAATTCTGAAGGAGCTGGAGATTCATAACTTAGATGGGAGAAACTGTCCATGAGTCTTTCCACAAAACTGGGCTTTATAGAGAATGATGAGAAGAAAGCCACCACTGACCAAGCTCATATCAAAACCAATTTTGAATTCATAAACTGTTTAGGAAACATAAAGCATGTGGGAAAAGGTTCTCTGATCTGGTGGGACCAAAATGTTTTTTTTTACCCTTTCTGCTTATGTGGCACAAAGCCAACAGTGCTTCTTGGCCTGAAAACACCCATCTCCATGGGGAAGCATAGTAGTGGTGGCATCAAGATGCAGGGATGATTTTCTTTGGCAGGGGCTGACAGAGTGGTCAGCACTGAGGGCAAGACAGGGGAAGCCAAATACAGGGCATTTCTAGGGAAAATCCTATTTTAGTTTGCAAGGGACATCGACAGGGACTGGGTCAGAGACTCACCGTCCAGCAGGACAATGATGACACAGTTAAATAACACAGCAGTGGCTTAGAAAAAAGAACCTGAATGTCTTGGGATGACCCAGTCAGAGCTAGACCTCCATCAGATTGAGCATTTGTGGCAAGACTTGAAAATTGCTATTCACTACTGCGTCCCATCCAATCTGACAGAGTTGAAGCAGTTTTGCCAGGATGAATGGGCAAAGATGGAGACTTACTGAGGACGATTCAGAGCTGTAATTGCAGCTGCCACAGGTGCTTTTTATTTACTTAACTTTTGTGCCAGAATAAAAAAATACTTTACAGCTTCATAGTGTTGGATGTCTTGTATTCATCAAGTGGTCGCTATGTGAACTGAATACATTTCCATGCTAGGTCTTAACACAACAAAATGTGAAAAAGTCAAATGGGGTGAATACTTCTGCTAGGCACTGTTTCTTCTTGAATTCTGTAATGGACTTTGCATACTGATGTTGGTACAGAAATAAGAATAATGCTTGCAAAATGAGTACATTTTCTAAAGCCAAGTTAAATCTAAAACAAGTAAAAACAAACACCAAATTGTGACAAAATGATATGCAATTCTTAATTGACTATAGGAAGTGATAACTCTTCAAACAGAATACAATGCAATCTTCCTTTTTTGGATGACTTTATTTCAGCCTGAGGAACACTTTATTTGATTTATTGTTCTTATGGGTATTCTATATTTCAGCTTGAGGCTAACTTTCTCTCCTTTATATACCATATATAATGTCAACAACGCATGGTTGTAAAGAAGCACATCTTTTTCTATTTTTTCTGAAACCAGCAGATTGGGTCTAGATGCGCTTCAAACTAGCTGGTTGCAAATTAATTGATGAAACCTTCTGTGAGATTTCACTTTTTCCTTTTCTTTTTTACAGCTCAGTATGTGTCAACATATTACAGCTCAATTCTATATGATGTAAGGAGATTGTTTGCCACTTCTAAATCTTGGCTCGTTCACACAAGGTGTAATGAATATAAAATGACTGCTGGATTAAACCTGCATGTGTTATGCTTCCAGGGAGCAACCAGGAAGCAGTTAAAGGTTTGCGACTTGACAGTGGTCAGAGCCTGAGAATGCTCTGTACAGGAACCTTTGTTTAAGAAAAGAAAGGCATGTTTGTTTGGAAGCAAAGTCCATTTGAATTTGAGGGGTGAAGGCCACCAATTAAGTGTGGCAGGTAGCATGCTTGTCTTTCAGTTCTTTGCTGTTGTGTTGTTGTTGCTGATGTTTAAGTATGGAAAGAATGGAATGGTGACATGGGGCACCTCCAGGTTGACATAATGGGAGGAAACCCTTGATTCTTTCTGGCAAATGAAAGGTCTTAAAAGTCAGTGGATCCAAGGCTGTCTCCATCCCTCAGAACACGCCTTCAGCTGGTATAGAAACAGCAGTAGTGGCATATTTATCCTTGTGAATTAACAGGAATCTGCCTCCTCTTTCATCCAAATCATCCATATCATCCAAACTTCATTTGAAGCATGGCTGACTGAGGGGTTAGAATTGCTGTCATGGCCAAGATTTGCATAAAATTGTCCTGCTCAAAGACATTTCATGGCTCTGGTTCTGCATCTCCACTTTTATCACTAGTGATGGTAACCCATCATCCTTCTCTTTCAACAGCTGGACTAGACTATGTCCCACCAGTCTTTCACCAGAACAGGGCAGCTGGTTTGCATCACCCCTCTAAATTGCAAATGAACTAAGGGGAAAGAGGCGATACTGGAGGAGCTATACCAGAACCACTTGCTACATCTGGGGCCATGGAATCTACCCACAAGAATAGTTCCCCCAGCTCTGACATCCACAGTCATTTGTATTCAGGAATAGGTTGGAGCAGGCATTCTAAATTTAGTTATGCCAATTTGTTTTATTACTTGATAAAAGCAGGAAGATTCTTTCATTCTTCACTGCATTTCCAAAGCTGTTCCTTGGTCAAAAGGGCTACTGAACTCTTGCTTTCAAGATCAGGTAAACAAATTAGTTTAAATTATTTATCTATAGATAAATATAGCCTTTAATGGGTGAATGATTTGTCACTTGGGTTAAAGTAATATACAAGAGCCTCAATATTTCTTGCATCATTTGCCATAATACCTGTGCACTAATGGAAGATGGGGGGAATTATCAATGCAAGTGAGCTTGCTGATGACTCCTTCCTATCAGAAATTAAGTGAGATTTCGCAAGGAATGCTGAGTCAATGGCTGAGGAGAAAACCTATTCACTTCTTGACCAAAAGGGAGGGGTGGAAACAGTATAACAAAATTACATTCTAAATGGATTGGTTATGCTTTTGGGCCCTCAGCTAATCTGCTTCCAGGCCACAACTGAAACATTCATTTTTTCCTAAACATTTGTTTAACAAATTATGCAGTGATGAGAGTGACAGCATATAGTTCATTTATTTTCTAACAAGCCTAATTTATACTCTCTCTTTGTGTATATATGTAGTCAAAAGACTTCCATTTTTGCTTACTCTTTAAGAATTTATCTTCATGATTTTGTACAAAGCAAAAAGGATTTAGTGAAGACTATCTGTTGTTTTCCATAAACTTTTATCTAACTACTGCAGAATGGAAAGAAAACACTGCTCCAAATTCTACTTGTTGTTCATGGTATGTATATAATAAGCAAAGGGATATGAATTGTGCAGGGCTGAGAAACCTGATGCTCTCCAGATATTTTGGACTGCAAGTCTATAAGTTGCAGCCAGCATGTTCAGGGCTTGTGGAAGGTGTAGACCAAAATATATGGAGGCCACCAGGTTCCCTACCTCTGAGATGTGAGGCACCTATCAATAGCTCCAAGTCTTTGATAATATCTGCATTGTAGTTAGAAGTTGCTGTGGGTCCCAGGAAACAAAATGAGGATAAGTGATTATCAAAGACCATGAATGTACTACCACAAAAGGTGTAGAAGTGGAGGACAGCCCAGTTGCCCTCATTGCAACATGGCTGGGAAAGCTGCACAACTCCACGCCTTGCTTGGGGCAACCCACAGGGCAAGTTGTGGTATGCGTAGGTTTTGGGCAGATCTGGAGGAAGAGTTCACTCATTTAGCCCCACTCGTTACCATGTCCATGTGCCATGACTTTCTTCAGCCTTTAAGCCAGAGAGAAGAAGCTGAAGATCCAAGCTGAGAGCAAGACACAAAAAAGAAGCAAAATACAGGGACAGGGAATGACTGTATTGACTTGCCTGGTTATTCTGTTCATTAATTTCTTGGCTACCTTTCAAAATCATATTTTCTTCAAGCGGGCTTACAACATTAAAACAATGCAAATTCATTAATTAACTCATACTTAATATAAGGAATTTAAATAAAAGCAGTTTAAATAAAACCACATTAACATTTTGAGTTTAAAAAGAGTTTGGATGAGTTTTAACATCTCTTTCAGAAGCTGGCACTGATAGGGCCAGTATATTTCCCTCGGGAGGATATTCCATAGGTTAGAGGCCACTAACCTGGACTGCAAAACATTGTGTGGGTGTGAAAATTAAGTACACAGTGCCACGGTACTGCATTCACCTTTGTGGGTCATAAGTTGTACAAGAGGACATATTTGTTGAACATTTACTTAGCAAAGACAAGGCCAGTGCAGTCACAATTTCATAATTCCCTGACCTCAAAATTGTAGCCAAGCATTTTATATCATCAGTGGGCAGTATTTTCCACCTAATAACAGATCAGATCAAATCACATTTCCCAGCTGCCTTCAACAACCTAGCATTTTCACTGACTACAAAAGATTGCTTAAGCCAACACACAGGGGCCTATTTTGTAACATGCCTGATTTTGTTCCTCCCACAACAATTTGCTTCCATTTTGCTGCTGGCACAAACAATATGAACAGCAATTCTTGGATTCAGCTTAAGTCCCACATTGATTTCAGTCATCAGGTTTGCTATGTAGGTATTTTTAAGTTCTCTGATTGGTGCTCACCTTTATCTGTGCCAAAATGTTGTGTTTCTAGACCAAAACAAACATTAGCTTAAGTATGTATCTAGCAATTATGTCTTTCTAAGAATCTAGAGGAAGGCACAAAGGATTTGGATCGTAAAATGTTGGGAACCCGGTGCATATTTGGTCACATGCAGGTTCGGCAGAGGTAAGCATTACACAGCAGGTTTAGTTAAGAAGCTAAATTAAGATGTATCTGGATCTATAGGAATCCACACTGAGAAGCTTTTTAACAAAGGTTTTTTTTTAAAGTGTATTTACTTATAATCCATATGCATCCTGCATGAAGGGGAGATATTCATCAAGATATCTTACTTCATCACTAACTGGTTAGCTTCAAGAAGAAAGAGATAAACACCTGCTTCTTTCATGGCAGGTGAGAGAGTGAGGACAAATGGTCATGTGACCTTTTCCCTTTCCAGGTGAGGTGAGGAAGTAACAGGACAGGAAAGGAACAGCTCAAGCAGAGGTCAGTCTCATTTTGTCTATGGCAGAAACCCTTTCCTCCCCCTCTGATTAGTGGACAGTATCATGCAATGTTAAAGCAGACAATGTTACATATACCTAATGTAAAATCTCCTTATTCCCCATACTAAGTCCAAATCAGGGGCCTTGTACCTACTCTAGGATAAAAAAAGTAGTTGCTTGCTAGAAACACATTTTAAGTAATGTTTGCTCTGGCTTTTTGTATCTGGTGCACTAGCAATATATCCTAGAAGAAATGTCTTTAAAAAACATCTTATAAAATTAAGACTAGCTGAGGAGCACTTCCACTAAAAAGTACTTTTCTTTTACAGCATAATACTAGATTCCTTTCCTGTTGTCTCATGTGTGCACCTCACGAAGTTTTGCTTCACTGCAGGCATAAAGGAAAGTGAAGAACTTGGGTATGTGCTTTTTCCATAATTAGATGGATGCTGCGAGGTACTCAAATGGCAGACAACCTCATACACAGCCAGACTAGCCTGAGATACTTGGTTTTCTTATTTGATAATGAGATCTGCCAGTACTGCAATGAGAACTGAGGATATCACACATCAATTGCTTCATTAATACAACATCACAAAAATAGTCCTAGGCATCATTAGATTGCTGCACTGCAAACAAATATCACAACGCAAAAGTCACAGCTAACATTAGTTGCATTTTCTTTAATGGGACCCAAGGGAATTTACCTCATAGATTTTTCTTAATTAATAGTCTGATGAGAACAAGAAGTACAACCCAGTTGGAACCTATAGTCCTTGGGCAACATCCCAGGGATGATAGGACTTTCGGATCCCCCTGCCCCCCCCCCCCCAGCCCAAAGCTCTATGACTTCTGGAAAGGAAACTCTGACTGCAATGTGTGCCCCAAATTCTCACAGTCACTGTAGAAGCGACTGCAGAAGCTGCTTTGTGAAGTCAGAAATTCTGGTGGTGAAGAGTGGAAGGACTGGAGCTGGTGAAAACAGCTCCAGCCCTGTGTCTGCCATAGCACAAGCTGTAGGTGGATCCCTTTCGAATGAAAAAGGACAAAAAGAGAAAGGAAAGGCAAAAAAATAAAAATAAAAATAAAAAATCCTCCATTGCTCCCGCCACCCTGCCGGTTGTAGCCTGGCAGGGCTGAAACACAAAAGCCCAAGTTGAGAAGGCTTCTTCTTATGGCAGTACAATCCATGAGATGGTGTCTAAACAGAATTGATTGAAAGTTTCCCCTTTTCCAAATATAAGAGATTATACAACACAGTATACCTAACAAGTGTTCTAAAATTTCCATGGGAAACATTGCATAACTTCTTACACAGTTCATCCCACTGCTATATTTCAAGTACTTGATCACAGAGAGCAACTGAAACAGCAAGGCTTCCAAGCTGGATCTATTATGCTGGCCAAAGTGGACTTCTTTGCCTCCTCCTTCCTGTAGCAGCCCTTCCAGCACCCTGGCAAGTCAACATAGTGAGTCAAGACACCCTGCTGAATAGGTAAGTTGTGGTGTGTGTGGAGGTGGGGCAGAGGATACCCTCCCTCAAATCTGGCAGAGCGGTTTCCTTCAGTAGTGCCCTTCCTTACCAGGAAGGGATCCCAGATCCAACTCACAGAAAACCCATATGCAGCAAGCTTCCTGTTACAGCTATTTCACCCAACACCTATGTATGGATGATGTTGGGAGTAGCAGGCAATGCAGCAGTCTATGGGACCAAAAGTCATGGCGCCCCCGTCCATGCAATCACAATTATTTGGAAGGAGAAGCTGCCTTCCTTAAGATCTGAAATCACATCCTTCCGTTCATGCTTCTTTGCAGCTTACCACTGACCTTTATATTACAGTTTTTCACCTGGTGATGAAAGCTGATTCTGGAAATTCCAAGCTAGTTCTTTCAAGACAGAGTGATTTAAAACATTATTTAAAAAGAAGCCAAATGCATTAAATCCCATGTACCCTGCAGTTTAATTTTTTAAATCAAAATACTTGATGTTAAGGATTGAGTGGATTAGCAATGTACAAATGTATAATCAGCTATTTGAGTCTAATTGCTGCTTTCTTTAATTAGCAACAGTCATATCTTGAACAAAGTTTATAGAACAGTTTAGATAAGAAAATGACAGATATTCTTCTTTTGAGAAAAATAAAGTCACCAGTGATTTAGGCACTATACATAGGGTGGCATGTGTCCAACTTTCATCCCTTCCAAGGGGATGTCCCTCTATTTGAAAAGCTGCTAGAGGAATAATCTCACTTGAAAATACGCTCTGTATGAAGGGCATCTTCTGTCTAGTTCCAGTTTCAAGTTCAAGGGCCTTGAAAACTGATGCCCATCAACACCTGAACAGGCTGAGCATGGCCGCTTGGTTCTAGTCTTCTACAATATGATAAGATATACTGCATTTCTGTTTAAATTATAATAATAATTTCTAAATTATTATATACACTCAGAGCCACACTAGCAAAATTATATGCAAATCTTTGTCTTCTGTTTTGGTGATTCAACAGTGGCCAGCCACTGATAACAAATTTCTTTCTTATTTACTTGTAAAGTCATTTCAAGCAAGCTTAGAGGCAGCTGATTCTCATTGTGCTGAAGAACAAAAACATGTTTTTGAAATAAAATTTTAATTAATACAGCATCAAATTATATATGTCGATCTAAAGGAGAATGTTTATAATACGTGTAGTCAACACTTATTTTCTAGGATGTGTTTGTATTTTTAAACAAAATATAGTTCTTTATAGCTCCAGCACAACACTTCTTCAACACCACCAGCCGTCCAATACTAACTTTCTGAAAAACTGTGAGAATACACCTTTAACAGCACACACAGGATTGGTATTATTGTGAAAAGTGTTTTACCATTTCTAGCAGTATCCAACAGGGCACTTAAGCACCTATCAATTTTCTTCCACTCCTCCAGTTCCTTGTCCAAGTGCCCCCCACCCTCACTGGCACAATGGAGATTTAGTGATTCTGGGCAACTGGGAAAGGGACATCTGCCAATCTGCCCTTTTTGCAGAAATGAACTTTTCATCTCATTTCAGGGCTTTCCTGGGGAAAGCTGCCTCTTCCTAGTGCAGGCTTCCATTTGCACAGCGGAATTTGCAGACCTACTGCTTGTAAGAGGGAACAGTGGGGATAGAAAGGGCCAGAAGTGGATTCTACTCTCTTAGTAAAGACAGCCATGCACAAGCAGGTTTTAATCTGTTGAAATAAAATGTGCACTGAAAGTTAAAACCATAGCAAAATTCTGCTCTAAAAAGGATCTGGGAAGTGGCGGTTTATCTTTGATATTTGCTCACAAAATTTACCCACCAGAAGAATATTTGAATACAAGGATTGAGGAGAGATTGCAAATCTATTGGGTTGGTTGCAAATAAGATTTTAGAAAGTCATTTGTTATCCAAGCTGGACACACACACAAAGAATGTGTGTGTGTGTGTGTGTGTGTGTGTGTGTGTGTGTGTGTGTGAGAGAGAGAGAGAGAGAGAGAGAGAGAGAGAGAGAGAGAGAGAGAGAGAGAGAGAGAGAGAGAGGTTGTATCCAACTGTGTCCATCTACTAGTGGAAAACTGATGGCAACTAGTTTCCTCTCCACTGAAGCAACCATCCATATCCTCCATATCTATCAAGATAATTTCATGAGATTCTGGAACAGATCTGGGAAGTGCAGATATGAAGCTAAGAAAGCAAAGTCCTGTTCTACAAACAGAATTTAAGTTGCCTGATATTGTATGGAGCCCTCTGTGTGTGTTTCTCTACTTCATTTAATTTCCTTCCTGTGCCATTAAATGTTTTCTTCCTGGAAAGATATCAGTGAACCATCCCACTCTGTACTGCCTCTTGCAAAGAGTAGTGGTGTCTCTCCAGTTTTGCAAATATGGGGCTTGGCTGGTCTCCCCTGGAGATGCCAGGCATTGAACCTGGGACCTTCTCCAGCTATAAGCTTTTAGCATCATGACCCTCCCATTGATTCATTCTTCCCTTGTTGCTGATTTTGGGAAACTAAAGCTCTGTGGCTGAATGCCTGACTCTGGCATGGTACAATTTCTGTTATGCTCAGGTAGTGGCTGCAGAGTGCTTCATTCCCCAACAGGAGGAATGTGAGGACGAAGAGAAGGAGGACAACAACAACTTATTCATTTATTTCATTTTTATAACACCCAAGAACCAAGGCAGAGCAACCAGACGTTGGTTGTTGAATTGTCTTTTTTTGCAGGGGGAAGGGGAGCGCTTTCTAATGATCTACATTTTGTGGGTTTCACTAGCATTTAGTTTGCCAAGATCCCATGGTGAAAAGAAAATTAGAGAGCTCTAGGCACATGTGTACACATCTTGTACAGGTACATATTCTGTACAAGTGCCCTGTGCCTCATTTTCATGCACACTTGAGTTCTCAGTCACTGATGACAGCTCTACAACATGGCAATAAACTTCCCCACTAGTCTGATACTTGCAGCTAACTAGTGATGGGAAGAATGTTCTTTGACCTGGCTTACACTTCCTGAATGAAAATATGAACCCTAATTTGTACTTCTCCAAATTTTGTCATGTAGAGTTTCAATTAAAATGCATATAAAATGCTTATATTAGTAAAAGGTGTACACAAAATTGCACATAGTGATGCAATAGTATAGAGCAATGTGTCACATTAGAGGAAATTGCTTGAAAAATTTCACATAATGCAACATTGTGAGATTGTATATGAATGTTTCTGTTGGTTTGTGTGTGTTTGTATTATGTGAGATGTGCATAAAAAGAATATGAATGTTTGTATGGCTTTTAGATAAAGGAAAGGGATGCAGAAAGGAGATAGAAGGTACTAAGGAAAAGGAGAATTTTTTTAAAGAAGTTGACAGATCTGTTCTCCTCAAAAAAGTAAGTACAATTAATAATAGATATGTTTAACATGCCTTTAAAAGCATTGTGCTCCCCCACCAATTCCAGTTTCATGTGTACAAGCATGCATTAAATGTATGTTTGTTGAATATGATTGCTGGGTAAAATAAATGTGCGCTCGCATTCAGGTGAGAGACTATCTACACGGAATTTAAATTTTGAACAGCAGTATTTGGGCTAAGCAGTGAGTGCTTATGCTAAAATTGTAGAGGTTATAGGTTGCATTTGAAAACTTTCTTCTTCTTCTCAAATTCTAATTAAGCAGCATGTTTACAGGCTGGAACATATTTAGTGATTTGTTCTTTTTTACAACATCCTTACTAAACAAGAACATCTGTTTCACATTGCCTTTCTGCTGGCAAGGTGAGCTACTGTCATTAAATTTCCAAATGTCACACTCTTTGAAGAACAATGATAAACAAAATGAGTGTGTATGATAAAAGTATTAATCACTCAGGGTTACAGGAATATCACCTCTACCTGACTATCTCCACTCTTTCCAACCAGCATCTGGAATGATGGTGTATCTTGATGTGGCACTGGTCTTCCAACTGACACACTGTGGAAGAACCTGGCAGCTAATCTGGTCACCAAGTACAGCTGTTCCCAGATGATTCAAGCACACGGGTGAACTTCTGATTAAAAGAAAACCTCTTAAAAAAAAGATGGTGTTCCAGTAAGCGGCATCACTGCAGAATGGGTCTCTGAGCATGCACAGAGTGGTCCGTTGGAGTGCAATAGACACTTAGCAGGTCGGAAGAGCCTGCCAAAAAACACAAAGTTTTGGGATGGCAGAACAACACCAGAAATAAATATTCCCTGCTGTCTTAAATTTGGCACCACCTGCCTTCATCTGCAGTATGCAATATTAATAGAATACACTACAAGTTTGCTGTCTGACAGGGAAGGCTGAACTGATTGCATCTACTGAAGCTGTAAAACTTGGCAACAGGGATTCTGGAAGAGAACTCTTCCCCATGCATCTACACAATTTCTACTGATAAATGTTTACATTGACCAATTCTGATACATTGAAAACCTGCACAAAACAGCTTTTTAAAAATGAACCACTGAACACTTCCAACAGAGCATCAATTTTCTGGACCACATTTCAGGCATACCTATCTGCTAAAGAAAAAAAATAAATGTACTGGCATATTCACTTTATTGGGGGTGGGTGAACTCTTTCTAACATCAAATATACAACTACCCATAAATTTACATGTATTACTCTGCTCCTTCAGTTTCTTTTGTTAAATGAATTCCTGTCAAATTAATCCCGTTCAATAATACACTTGAACTTTTAAAAACAAATAAGCAAAATGTTGAATATGGAAAATGCTGTAACTAGCTGGCATGCAATTTAATGATCTGTTTTTGGGGGAAATGCCTTTTATTTTTGAACAATAATTAATGACTGTTGATTTCACTTTGCATTTTCCAAGTGCTAAATATTGACAGAGCTGCAGGCTGAGGTCTCAGGCACTGTCACATCTTGTCCAGGTTTTTTTTAACAGAACACAGTCCTTAAGCCAGAAGAACCCCGAAACTAAGCTAATGAAAGTATTGACAGACTCAGCTGCAGCATCCTAAACAAGATGCTCTAAAGATAACTCTGTCTCCTACCAAAGGCAATTCAGAAAATTGGGCAGCACTCTCTGCAGTTCTTAGAAACAACAAAACAACAACAACCCAACACTACAATGTACCATGGTATTGAAGTGAAACTTGTTTTACTGCCAAACACATGAAATGATCCACTGTACTCACAAGAGGGTTAAATCTCAGCAGACCAGAGGTTTAGGAATAGGTTCATTAGAGAATAGTCAAATAAATGAACCACAGGATGAAAAAGGTATCAATCGCCTGCCGGTCTCATTGTGGTTTTCTTGCTGCTGCAAAAGTTTGATTGCACATTGACCGACCTGTGAATCACTTTTAAAATGAATCATTTAAAAATCACTCTGCTGTGTGACACATCAGAGCAACTTACAACGATCTGAAATTCATAATAATCCAATGGTAAGAAATCTGAAATAATTGAAGACAGCACAAAAATATAGGAAGTTTGAAATGCTATATATATGTCTGAATGAAAGAGGAATGGTGATGGAATTTTTAAAATTTGTTTGGGGGGTGGGTTCAGAACTTATTTAGGAAAGGTTTGGAGTGCTTTGCCCTGGCATGGTACACAGCACAATTGATTTTTGTTCCAAAAAAAAGACAGACTCTAAAGCTGGGCTACAAGAGGAGAAGCACAGTCTGTCAGACCTGCAGCTTCCATGTGACTATACAGCTTGAAGCTGATAACTTGCCCTCTCTGTGGCAACTAATAAAAAGCAATGCATTCTATTTGAGATAGTTCATAGGAAGCTGCCCTACACAGAGTCAGACCATTGGTCTATCTGGCCCAGTATCATCAACACTGATTGGAAGGGGCCCTGCAGGGTTTCAGACAGGGCCTTCCCTAGGCAGGGATTGAACCTGATACCTCCTGCTTGCAAAGGATGTGCTGTACCCTCTCCCCATAGGATCCTATCTTGACAGACCCACAAGGAAATGGGCAGCTGCATTCTTCCTTGACTGAAGCTTCTAGTTTCCCGTAGAAGCCACTTGCAAAGCACTTCATAGTAATTACTCTGAGAGTTTACAAAAGCATTGGCTTGAGCAATTACAACCCTGTCCAACATTGCTCCAAAAGGTGAGCAATTTTGCCAATTTCCCTATTATCAATCATCTTCCTATCATTATATGCTTCCTAAATATAAAATGTGTCAGTTTACTAATGCAGCAGTTCTCAAGTCTTTAGAGGCTGTCAATAAAGGGACCAACAGCAGTAAAGTTCAAGCTTCAATCCCATCACACCCTCCACATTTCTTTTCTGATGTTGTCAGGTTAGAAAGAAAGAGAAAGTAAATCAAAGATATGGCATTGACATTCAATTCTTATCCACATAAACAAGGCACTCAAGCCCTCCCCCCTCCTTTGTTATAAATGCTTTTAACTTTTTAGTTCACATTTCTTTCATTTGTATCTTTATTCTACCAAGTCCATTACCTTTTCTGATATTGAACATTTTCAAGTAGAATTTGGACTTTGAAATTATAACTTTGGACTGAATCCAGAATGTCCCTTCAGCAAAAGAAATGCCTGCCTTCTTCCATAGAAAGAACTGAGAACCAGTTGGGGCTGGTGGGACAGAGGAGAAAGAAAGTTTGGCCTGTTTCTTTTTCCCACTGCAACTCTTCACCACTGCATATTCTTCCAGAGGCTCCCCAACCATTCCTAGCCAGGTTATCAGGAGCTGGCAAAAGTTGTAGTGGGAAAGAGGAATCAGCAAGGAATATCTCCCCTTTAGACTGAGATCTACTCATAGGAACTCTGTTCAGTTCCAGTTTTATATCTATATGCAAAGATCAGGAGAAAATATTGTAAAATGTTTTAAAATAAAGGATCTGCACAGCAAAGAGCTGTCAGGAGAGGGGAGGAGACCAAACTAGTTCCCTGAGCAAATTTTAATGTTGTTCTTTCAATGGAGTACCTAACCACATGTGAATATTATGGATCTCTTGAACTGATTTTGTAGCAAAGTTCCGGGCTCCTTCGATTATACGAAAGGTACATATTATAGGTTTTTATGAAAAGATATGACTATCAATCAAATCCATCATGCATGGTGTGTTTGAGACTTATTTCATTATGACACTGAAGTATGTGTACCACCAGATGAAATTCCACAGGGGAAAAATGGCCTTCATGATCAGCAAAATTAATCACATCTTTAGGTCCCCCATGTTCACTCATAGATTGATCATTAAAAGTAAACAAATACTAAGATGATATATCTACTGCTGTTCTAAGAGCATTACTATTCCTCCCTGATTGATGTGCTACTTCAACAATTATATGAGCATTTATGCTTTGATTCCAAGTGCTCCTTATTGAATTAAAGTATCCTAAAGACTGCTGAAATGGAAGGGTCAGAAAAGGCCCTGATGTTCCCCTAGGAAAATCCATAGGGACTACACTGATGCAAAGAAGCAATAATAGCAGTCTTGTCCTCGTGTTTGCTCATCCTCCAAGATAAATCTACCAAAAATATCTTCAGTTTGTGTAACGATTTTTCCTATCTATATCTTACTGATTCTCCTTCTGCATCTATTATTCCTGATATAACTGACCCAAATTTTTGCCATTCATTGTTACTCTGCATGAAATAATGTAAACCAATAACAGCGGCATGAGGATCTCAAGATTGCGCTGCTTCTACTGCTTTCTCTGTTGTCTGCCTCTAAAGATGTTCAAAAGCTCTTGCAGACATGTTGTTTAATGTGAATTCATCTTTACCTCATTTTCCTTAGCACTGCAGTGATTAACAGTCACCAAGAGACAGTTTAATTTAGCTCAGAGTCCAAAGTTTAACTGAATTAAAACCCACATGGAGACAGAGTTAAATCTGAAAGCACAGGTTATATCTTTGCAGATCACTCAAAGAAAGCTCTATGATTTTGATTTTTCCAGTCCTTAAACATATTTAAGCAGAAGAATTTAATATTTAAATAACTTGAGAGAAAAGTTATTTTTATCATTTGATTACTTCATGCTCACATCTTCCATATCTCCCCTCTAGCTTAACTCCTTATAGCAATAGCAAGTCCATTTTCTGGAATAGTTTGGCTCTAATTTGGCCTGTGGTTCCTTCTTCTCACTTGTGTCATATTTCAGTTTCTCCAAACAGCCAGTAAGGGCTTCACTATCCTAAGATAGCTAGGGATAAGGACTTATTCACAAAAGCTTGGCCAGAAACTGAAATCAATGCTATTTGAGGTTGAAGTTGGACTGAGACTGACTGATGACTGTATAAGCACTGAAATATTATAGCTACTGTATTTAAAACATATATTCCATAATGCATTTAATCTACCCTCTTTTTTGCCCACAACCCTCAGGGGGTTACAAATAAATGTATAAAATAAGCTTTTAAATGGACTTTTCCAAAGATTATTTTGTGGTATGCTTGGTTTCAGATTATACCCATTTAGACCCACTACAAGAATTGAGACAGAGACCAATTATTGGTCAAAAGACAGGATATACTCTGGACAGTGCATGTTACTCCAGACCACCATGGTATGTTTATTGTGCAAGGAACACATCATGATTACTTAAGAGTTGCAAGAAATACATTAGATATCACACAATCACTATTAAGAGAGCTGCAAGAAAATCTACAATCATCTGATATGGAGGACATATTATCCATTAACTGAAAGATTGCCAAGGCTCATACAGTTCACTGAAAGTATCCCTTCCTTCTTATGCATGTGGGAAAAAATGATGGTGCCAAGCAGAGCTTTGAAGAAATCACATCAGACTTTGAAGCTTTAGAAAGAAAAGTCAAGACCCCAGTTTTCTCTTCAGCCCTTCCAGTTCTTGGAAGAGGAATAGACAGTGAATGAAAAATACTCCAAATGAATGCCTGGGTATAAGGTAGTGTTGATGTGAGAGATTTTGATTTTGGAACCACGGGCTACAATTTCAGGATGATGGACTGCTAGCAAGGGATGAGCTGCACCTTGGCTGGGAAGAAGGTGGTTGGCCACAGCATGAAGGTGTTTATCAGCAGTCCTTTAAATGGTATCCTACAGGGCTGAAGAAGTACACCTGTGACTAACGACAGGCAAATGCTTATGCACCACAACAGAGAGAGCAGCCCTAACAGTGCCCCAAAATGGTCTTCCAAAAATGTGGAAAGAAAGCTAGAGTATAAAATACATGGTCTTCAATGTCTATATACTAATGGCTAGAGTATAGGAAACAAACAGCATGGACTTGAACTCTTAATACAGGATGGAGAATACAATCATATAGATATAATAAACCTGGTGGGATGACTCCTACAACTGAAATTCAAGAACTGAAGGATATAACCTGATCAAACAAACAGGACACGACAGGACAGAAAGGAGGTAGGGTTGTACTATATGCTCAGGATACATATCTTGGCCAGAAATACAGGAGGCTGAGCTTCTGTGAGGATGACCCCCTTCAAGAACATCTGGAGCAATATAAATGGAGGAAGAAATAAAAGGAACACAGTGGTTGGAGTCTATTACTGACCACCTAGTCAAGGAGAGACAAGGATGAAACTTTTGAAAAGCAAATTGCCAGTGTTTCGTGGAGACATGATGACATCATTATAGGGGACTTCAAATTCCCTGATATGTTGGGAGACAAATTCTGCCTAACATGGTTCCTCCAAGAGCTTCCAAACATGTGTTGCTGATAACCTCCTCCAGCAGAAAGTGGAGGAAGAACATGAGGAATAGATATTCTTGACTTGATCCTAACCAACAGAGAAGACCTGGCGGACACACTGGCAACTATGGAAACTCTGGGGAATGTGAAGAAAAAGCCAAATAAAGTCAAATATGTGCCTTATATTTTAGGAAAGACAATTTTAATAAACTCAGAACAAAGATAAGAAAAGTCTAATGGCAAGTGACTCTTACGGAATGGAACCAATTACTTAGGGAGGTTGTGGGCTCTCGCACACTAGAAGCATTCAACATACAACTAGACAGCCATCTGGTTGGTTTAACTTGGTGTCCAGTATTGAGCAGGGGGTGTGGACCCAATGCCTCCCCCAGCCCCTTTCAACTTTACTATTCTACAATTCTATAATTCTGTAATTCTTCATTCTTCTCCATGCCTATGTATCTTATCAATGGCACTGGTATAGATGAGGCAGTTTTAAACTTACTTGAATTTCACTTCTAAATTACCAGATCCTGTTTCCAAAGTAGAGCCAGTATATTCTTGGTATGGGAATTCTTCATGCTGCATGAGTGTGTGTGTGTAGGCAAAAGATCAGGAATCTCTGAAGATTCAAATGAGAGATGTTAATTCCCTTTCAAATATTCTGAGTTAAGATTTTCCAAGGACAGTGGCAGTATCCTGTGGCAAAGGTCCTTGTTTCTTTTACTTGAATGAACCCATCTCAGGAGTGCCTTACGAAGGGGAAGTAGGAACTGAGTCAAGGTAAAGAAGCTGTCATCCTCCAGATGTTGTGGGTTCCCACTTCTAGCGGTCCCATGCAGCATGGGCAATGAGCACAGACGATGGAAGTTGAGGACAACAGGTTTCCTATCACTGAACAAAGTGGTCAGAAAGGTTCAAGCTCCTGGACATCCTGATAAAAATCAGTTATTTTACCCAAGCAGTGCTGCAAGGACATCCTTCCATCCTTTCTAGCATTTATATTTTTCTATAACTGATATGCACTTCTCTACCAAAAAAAAAAAAAAAAACACCTCCCTCCACCCAAGGAGTCCTACTCTGTCCAGAGAAGTCTAAATTTGATGCTAGTGGTCCTGCTTTTAAAATCTCTCCCAAATAAATCAGGGAAAATAAGTAATGTTGTAGAACCATAATAAATTTCTGACCATGGAATCCTATCTGCATATAAATTTTATGACACTAGAGAATCAAGTCACTAGGCTATTATCTTTTCCCCTGCTTTTTTATTTAAAAGGAACAATTCTGCAAAATATCAGGAAGCTATACGTTTTGCTGGTTTAACTGATTTCTGCAGGTGTACGTTCACCTTTCCTCATAAAGTCTGGGACAAGCATGAGAAGTTTTACAAGACTGATTTAAGTGTCACCCCAATAGTGTTGGGAAGATCCATTCCAGTGAAATCATCATAATTACCTGCAGCAGCAGCTGGGAGGAAGGAGATCCAAGTCAGAGGGCCATCAGTCAGTTAAATATACACGAAATTGCAAAGGAAAAGAGGTTCTTCCCCCGCCCAGTGTTTTTCACACCTGCAGATTTTGGGCTTTTGTGATTTCTGGACCACAAAATAGCCCAGACAGTCCAAGTAGCTAACTGCGTACAGATATCTGGATTATTTTGGAATACAAGTAACAGCCAAGCAAACCACATGCAAACCAACATAACCCACCCCTGCCAGTAATGGAAAAATTGAAAGTCATCTGCAGCTGTCCAGAGTTGCTTTGGCCTTGCTTACAGTCTTAAGAGCAGTCCTGGTTGTAATGAATACAGAGTAGACTTTGTGTAACTCATCCCTGCCAGATCTGATGGCCATGAACACATTATAGGCAAGATGGTTTGTGAGCACATCAGACCAATAAAGTGAAAACCATTCAAAAACTCCATTGCGACTTTAGCCAACATTACTTGAAATTCATGATTTTTCTAATTAATAGACATATTATTCACCACTGTACTGCAACCAGCATTGTCAGCTCTCCTACTGACTTCTGTAAAAACAGAGTTAAATCAGTCCTGTGTGCTTTCAAAGATGATAAATGCCATTCTTTGCATGCAACTTACCTATTTATTTCTCCACAATAGAGGCATCCCATGGGTTGCAAAAGACTCTTACTGCTGCATTCACCAACAAAAGCCACAAGTCACTTATTTGTAAAAGCAGAGGCTAACCTCTGTGTGTGAGATTAATGACATTTCTAATCATCAAATTAGTTAAAGGAAAGAGAGAGAGATTTTTTCCGGCAATTAAACCAAATGATGACAGCAGGGCAGGCTGCTACTGAATAGCTCATGGAAATCTGTTCGGTTATCAGGTTCATGGGGACAAGAAGCTGGTCCCAGCATCACTGCAGTGAACACCAATTGTATGATTTTGAAAAACGTGGTTGCAATGTGAAGTATTCCACTTATACCCTCATAAAAGGACATGATGGCCAATGCAACAACATGGTGTACTAAAACAGTATCATTCACACCCAAAGAGATAAACATGCCAAATCGGCCCTTGTGTTTCAGGAACAAGCTTAGTTACAAACAAGAGAAATTCAGCAAATCAATATGTTTCATTACTCAATGCACAGTTAGGAGATACAAACCAATTCATTATGCCCATAACTCAGAATAGCTCACATAAAGCCAATATGCCTTGTCCAAAGGAACTCTGCATGTCGTTTGCTGTCCGCAAACAAGATGTTCGGCTGTGGAGAGGCAGTCTGACGATGCAGGCATCTCAGACAGGATGGAAATGTTGATCTGTTCTGACAAAAGATCAGCTCTTCCCCCCACACCCCGCTCGCTCCGCCACATTTGCAAAGCTGCTGCAGTGAAAACTATGCTTTCAGCACAAGTGAAAATTAAAATGAGCAGATTGCTAAATGGGATATAAAAATTGGTTTCATTCAGTTTGATAATAATATATCAAGTCTGGAAGATGACACACACGCTCTCAGCTACTTACAATTATTCAAAACAGTGCATGTCAAATATTTTAGATATTATTGAAAGCAGCTGTCATGAAAAACGCAAAAGGACTCCTCATATATTCAGTGTGGCCTTATTGTCTGAATGCCTACGTCTCTGTGCTTGCTGACAAAATTGCTAGCCTGTCAGTGTGTAAAGGACAGATCATTTCATCTCTTTAGCGATGAAGTTTCAAATCCACAAAGCAGGAGCTATCAGTCCTTTGAGATGATTAGGATGCCTCAGACCTGACAGCTTGGGAGAACAGCTTTCAAGAATTCTGGAAAAGAAATCCTATAGTTGTCTAAAGAGAACAAAAGGCAGGTGCACACAAAACTGAAACGGACAATGAGAAACATAAGGCTGGAGTGATCTTTATCTTCAGTGTAATCATTCAAAGTATAATTTCAGGAGAAACGCTGGCTTTTTATTTTGATTTTGTTCATGATATACACAGATGAGGGCACCAATAACCCATATGGGTGTAAGGTTTGCCAAGAAAGGAATATCGAGGCAAACAGATGGCGGTGCCATTACCATATGGCTCCTTGGAAATTGGACCTTGTCATGGCATTTTGCCATAAGAAAGATGTAGTGTTATTTTTGTGCCAATATTTTAAACAGTGTAACAAAGTGATCCAAAGCTATCTGCTGTTAGTTGTGTTACGACAGCACAAAAAACTCCAAATGCTAGGGCATAGTATAGTCTATAGAAGAGGTCCTGCTGAAAGTCACAGAACACTGCCTAACACAGTCGAAAGAGATAATACAATCCCTCAGAATCAGTTATACTGAAGAATTCTTAGGTGGTTCTATGCTTCAGCACAGAATTTTAGGGACAGGAAAACTTATTTCCATCTGTGCCACATTCATAATTTCATTCTGTTTTAACATTTAGCTGTAAATTTTTGAGAAAGCCTTCTCCGAATATTTATTTAAACATGTGTGCCAGCATGCATTTACTTTTCGGCAGTCTCTAACAGGAGTCAGCAGATGTGTCCAAAAAGCCTACAGAAGGCAAATAGTTCATCTGCTATTACTGAACACCACCATACACACACACACACACAAACACTTGTACATACTCAAACACATACAAAATTCAAAAATAGTGTTCAAAGTAGTACGTCACTGAATCCCAAGGTTGCATTTGGCCAATGCCAATGATATATTGAGAGATATGGGAGGAATCTGCCATGGATTCAAATGAATTTGAAATTTCTACAAATCTGGCCTCTGACCTGAAGATTCTGAAGTAAACCAGCAATTTCTTAGTCACCCAAATTCTGTGGAGTTCCAGACCAGTTTTTACTTTGGGGTAAGGGGAGACTTGCACAAATGTGTGCATTTGAGTTAATGCCACTTGCACAAAATGTGCTAACTTTTATTAACTAATGCAGTTTAGTGCCTCAGCTCTAATTTACATTAGTACTAAGGAGAATTACTGGAAGTACAAAACAATTTGCACTTTAAAAATCTGATTTTGACAACAAGCAGCAATGGAACAGAAGAGACCTAGCAATCTCGGAAACACTAATACAAGAGATTTAACAAAACCTGTACCTACCTATTTGTCATGTAGTGCATGTATTTGTCTTGTTACTTATATGATATAGATCTATGGTACCTCTAAAAGATACCTCTGAAAGCTTAAGGAAAGGCTGTATGGATTAAATGTGGGTCAAAATGGCTCACAGTACAAGCCATGTCCCACTTGGCTATATCCACTCACCCATTACCATATGCAATGTAATAGTCACCTTGGAGCCAGATGGAAGTCACAGGACACAGTGCTAAAGTAATAATTACTGTAATCACCATTACGCAACACCATCAAAGAACACATTTCCAAAGATATTGCAACAGCTACATCAACAGAAGCCTTTCCATGCATTAGTACATAGGACTGGAGTGCACTATTTCAATCCGACTTCAACTTGAGGCAAAACACCTTTCCATAACCTGTTGCCCTCCAAAAAATTTGGACTACAACTCAAAGCATTCTTCACCATTGGCCATGTTTGCTGGGGCTGAAGTTGTCAGAGACCAAAATATCCAGGGAGTACCAAGTTGGGGAAGTCTGATTTAAAACCATTTCAGAGGAAAAAACAGAATAGATGCTGTCTTTAACTTGTTTTCCCTATAAGATCTATAATTAGGCATCTATTCAAACCTGGCCACCATATGGTTTCATGCATATTATTATTTATTATTACATTTATATACCACTTTCTTCCTTTCACATGGAGTTTACGTTATTCTCCTCCTCTCCATTTTATCCTCACAACAAGAAACTGTGAAATCTGTTGGCTGAGAGTCTGTGACCGACTCAAAATCATGTGATGAGTTTCATGACAAGTAGAGATTAGAACTCAGATCACTTGAGTTCCAGTTCAACACTAACCACTACCACACTGGCTTGCCTTATTCTATATGTATTCTCTTCATAGAAAGATTAAAATTGCAAACAAGCAAGGCACATAGCATATTGAAAGAATTTGCTGTGTACGTAAAATGGCATATTGCTTCCTAGTATAAATACCTTGAAATAAAAATAGTAGACTATGAGGCAAAGCTGAAGATTGTGGAAGGCTGCCTGACAGGGTAAGCCACACTTTCTTCACTAATAATGCCTCCTCTATTTTATGAGGTATTTTCCATACAAACAAGATTTATTACCAAAAAGAATGTTCCCTCCCACCACTCTCTGTGTGTGTGTGTTCATGTGTGTGTGTGTGAACATGTGTATTATGTGGCCTTAAAAATATTTGTAGTCTTTCATCACTATTTATATCTATCACAGGGCTACCTTATCCCTAGAGGAAAAACCATCATTTCTTAATTTTACAATTCATAAATTAAGAAAAACTGCAGGTGTACATGCATACACACATGCACGTGCACACTCTCACACACACACTGTTTGCAAAAAGTGTGTATTACCTGAAAATGCAAATAAAGCCAATGCAGACTTTAAAGCCTCTAATGTTCTGCACATAGATGGCAGCAAAATCTGGTTTACTTCCCACTTGGACATGACAATTGATAGTCTGCAATAAATCTGTGGAGAAAAGTTCCAAATCAGGCAAAAATCCATGACGTGATTTTTATTTGTTGATTTAGTCTGCCAGCAACTTTAGATGATATTTTCTTCAACTACTCAGTATCCCCTTCAGAAAAGGATTGCTAACTGCCATTATCATCCGCACTCCTGTGAGCTAGTACACAGTTCTTCCCTTTCTCTTGTACTCAAATTATATGAGTTTTAAGGCCATTAATTTCAATGGGACTTATTTTGAAGCAAATATGCTGAGGCTCATGGACTTTTGTTGTGTAAGTTAAAATCCCATTATACTGAAAGCAATGTGTCTTATTGCGAAGTTAAATGCATTTAGGATTAAGGTGTCAGTTTGTAGGTCATGGAGAACTCGTTACCAAGTTTAAATCCAGCTCAGATAATTCAGACCACTTGAGGTATGATTTGTTAGCTCTTATTTTAACAAAAGAAGCAAAAGGAAAAAGGAAAACAATCGTTAAACCTGCTTTCTTCCACATATTCGTGAACTTCTTTTCAACAGTTTCAGTTCATATTATGCTTAAAATTATGCATACACGCACCTGGTGTATGCCAAGTAATAGAGAAGGATTAGAAATATAAACATATAAACACTTTGAATTTACCAGTGACAATATATTAGCAGATTTAAAAAAGAATATAAGAAGAGAATGATAATCCAATGAAACTGAATGGTAGGATTTCAAAAACAGATAACATTTAACAGAGTTAAATTCAGGAGTTTACTGCTACAAGAGTAGATATGGCTGCCAACTTGGATGACTTTCAGGGGTAGTTAGACAAATTAATGGAAAATATAAATGGTTTGTAGTCATGATAGCTATATACTATTTCCAGTATCAGAGACAATGCATCTCTGATGTCTCTTTAATTAGAGACAATATAACTGTTGTAGGGAAACATAAGGACAAAGATGCAATTGTGTCTTGCTCTTGGGTTTCCCATAGACTTCAGGAACATGGTGCTGGGCTGGACAGATTTTCTGACTGGTCCAGCAGGGTTCTTCTTATCTTCATAACTGGTTTACAGTGTAATCCTGTTCAGTTCTACTCAGAAATAACCATCAATGATTTCATTGAAATCAATGTGGCTTAATACCAGGTAAATGGATATCTGCAGTGAATTGACAGCTTAGGAAAGCAAATGTTTTAGGCTGCAGTCACTTAATTCCTATCTTATTACTGGGGTGGGCAAAGTTATCTGTCATTATCTACTTCTTAGGCCAAATGTGCAGATATTCCTTCAAGGCTACCACAGTTCCTCTAAAAGTCTGAACTTCCCACTGTCCTATATCTTGTCTCTGTAATTATTAGAAAATCATTATCTTAGATTTTCTTATTGCTCTGTGGCACTTAAACCAGTGGAGGCAGCTGTGATACATTTGCAATGCACTTTTGAGACAAAACCTCTGGGATAAAGACTACAGTGATATAGTAGATAAAGCAAGTAGGACATCCAGAACTCAGTCTGATCTAGTTTTGTTCAATGAGCCTTAGGTGGAACAGTCTGAGGCCTTGTCAGGATGCTCAGACAGGTTCAAGCAACAACTTCCATACTGGGTTCCACTTAGGCTATAAAATCCAAAGGGAGGAAACAAAAAGCTAGGCCAAAAGGATGATGGATGTCTCTTTGCAAGGAGGGCTGGTATGGGCCATCTGAAAGAGGCAGCATAAGACCAGTCCTGAATAATTTCCCCTGGGCCCAGAAGATCTTCACCAATATTAAATGTGCCTTTCCAGTTTAGTGGTTGCAAATTAGCTCCAGATACTCTTGGATGAAACTAATTCTCTGGATCCATTTCAGTCAGGGTTCAGGTTACATTTTAGCAAAGAAAAAGCATAGGTCACTCTATATGTTAACCTACTGTAGGAAAGATTCAGGAGAATACCCCTGTTGGTTACTGGTTTTGCTTTTGATATAGTGCTTTTGCTTTGGATTCTCTAATATGGACTTACATAGGGATCAGTTTTGTCCCACAAGCTATTTAACATCTGCACAATATAATTGAATGAGGTCATCAGGAGTTTGGAATGTGTTGTCATCAGTATATGGATTACTGACTGTTCTATTTTTCCTTCTCATCTTTATCAGGTGACGTTCTAGATATGCCAAATGGACAGCATAGGAGATTTATTCTTCACAGCAATACCAGCCCTTCACTAGGCAATCCTATCTATGGGTTTCTTATTTTAAGCAAATGTTTATTTTTCAGAGCCTAAGGGGTTCTTTTCCACTACAACTTAGAATTTCACAAGCTGGCCCTTTTTCTCTGCCACTGATTTATTTAAATACCTTAAAACCTCTTATAATGGGTATAGGAGGCTTATACCAGACACTAAGAAAGACACTAAGACTAGAGACTGAAGTTCCATGGAATTCGTCTCTGGTATTTGTGGACTTCCACTTGTGCTCTGCTCTAAGAAAGTGAGCCGAGCTAATGGAAATCTGTGAATGCTTGCCGAATGAAGTTTGTCCAACTAGCAACCTTCCTCTGCACAGTATTTGCACAGGGCTTAGTTCCTGGTGAGCACTGCACCAACACTGGTTTGC
The DNA here is from genome assembly GCF_004798865.1 of Varanus komodoensis. Lineage (NCBI taxonomy): Eukaryota > Metazoa > Chordata > Lepidosauria > Squamata > Varanidae > Varanus > Varanus komodoensis. The sequence continues at coordinate 19,960,572 of NW_025335589.1, read as the reverse complement.
TCACCAGGAACTCGGACTCAGACCTGTGACAAAGAGGACCAGAACCCATGGAGTCAAGTCCAGGGAACCTGTTAATTTCCCACCTCCAAAATGCATTCCTCACACATTCCTGTTGGAGACAAGCTCATCAAGCTATTCATTAAAGGAATATTTTGCTTTTACAAAATTACTAATATTTATTTTTGGGTTTTCAAAATTCTGCTCAGTGATAATTCCTTAGGACTCAAGAGATATGATTGCTACTACCAGCCTCTAAGGATTCCTTTTACCACAGGGCAAATTATTTACAACTTCATCCCAGGTTAATATATTCACAACCAAGTTCTGATTCTGGGTACAGTCTTCCCCTGAAACCCAATCTCCTCCTGTTGTATTACTGGCTGCTTAGATGGTTTATCGGGGTTTTTAACTGCCTGTTTGTGTAATCTTCCTCTGGCAAGATTCTAGGGCAGCCTTGTGGCATAATAGAACCACCTACTCCTTTCTCCTGATGTTCATCAGCATTGTAACTTTATTCCACTGAGAAAGAAGGGTTGAAGTCACTGACATTCTTCAAATTCTCCATGCTGATTTTGTGTTTTGTGTGTTCCCAAATGCAAGGGTCTTTCTTTTAATAATTGGTGAAAATGTGCATTTTTAAAAGTTCACCTTTTCCTCAATGGAAAAAAGAATATATTTTAAACAATTACATTTTTTCACCATAGGTTAAAGTGTAAAAATATGTATGTGGGGAATGTACATGTGCATTAGTACACACTTGCACAATTGTACATTTTCAGAAATGTGGACTTGCATAATTCACATTTTCAAATGCAAGGACAAACCTGGGAAGTTATGAATATCTTCTGCAAATTGCATTTCTGCTCATGCTCACAGCTTGGTTGCAAACATGACAAATTTGCATGATTTACAAAGAGGACCAAATAGTACATCCCTACCTGCCACTGAAGTGCACCTAAATAATCGATGTGAATATGGAGATTGTCTTGTTTATAATGCAAACACAGGCCACCAAACCAAACTAGATCTACCCTGTGGAGTACCCCATCCATTTCATGAGCTTCTTTCTCACCCTGTATCCAGTGATCAGCACTGGAAAAATAGCTGTCTTTGTGTTAGGCTGAGAAGGGAAACTACAATCTTATCTCGGATGACTGACAGGTTCAAAAAAGTGGTTTCATGGTTTGGAGCTCACATTTCCAATCTACTTTCCATTTAGGTTTACTTTAACTTCACCAGTGTATCATCTGGGAGACTAGTGTTTTGTGATGGACATGATGACCCCTGTCAGCCATTTTGTGAATGAGCAGTTCTCCTGTGTGGCAGCCATTTTGCCAAAGTGCTTGTAATACTCTCAACATTCCACATATATCCACTGGCCTAGAAGAACTGAGGATCCCAAACTGTACCTGTGTATGTGTATAAAATATATCATAAATACATCAAGGCAGTTTTCTGTAATGCATATATACCTTTTTTATGGGCAAGTGTAATTCAGTTTGCATATCTGCTTATAAGAGTTGGTTAAAAGCTACAAACAAAGGAATGATTAAAAAGAGACTGATGTGAATGGCAGGGGAAAAAAGGAACACGAAGAAAGCCTTGTATACTAAACAAGATTAAAAATCAACAACTCTTTTAGAGCCAAATACAATCTAGGGCAACTACATTTTTGTATGAGTTCCACAAAATGTCACATCAACTTTATGCAATCCCAGCTCCCAGAGCAGTTGGGATGCCCCTGGGTTTTTATGCTGGAATCCCCACAAACTGGACTAAAAGGAATTCACAAGGTAAGGGAAAATTCTGGGCGTCATCAGCACTTGGCATGATCAAATTGTTCTTCTGACCATCTGCTGCTGTGCTGATTGAACAAATGGAGCTGGACTATCCTAACTAATGTTCCTTCTCTCAAATGTTATTTTCTGTTAATTTATGCATTTTGCATAAGTTACATGCAAAGAAATGGTGTGGCACTATCGTCTTTTTGCTAGGAACATATAGGATGAGGAAATCTGCCAGCTTGAATATCTCCTACATACATTTTTTTATAATTTTCAAGTTCTTTCTGTCCTGGATATGAAGTAGTTGATACATTATTATTAAAAACAAGCAAACAAGCAACATTTTTACCCATTTGCACCAACCAAGTACATCTATTCTGAGTGTAGAGTTGTACCATATTGTACCTGCCTGCCATGTTGCCACACTAGAGGCATTCAAGATGCAATTGGACAGACATCTGTGTGGGATGGTGTAATCTGATGTCCTTCACTAGCAGAGGGTTGGACTTGATGACCTTCTAGTCCCCTTCCAACTCTTCTATTCTGTGATTCTGTGATCTCTGCTCTGGTGGATATGCTGCCAATAGATGGCTGCCAATCCTTTAAAAAGTGTCAGATGGTCTACCATTGGCCTAAATGTACATTATGTGCTAATGTGCAGTTAAGCCCTAAATGGCCTCTCTTCCTTCTCCTTTTCCTTCTCCTTCTCCTCAGTGAAATTCATTTTTGTAAGGGGCAGTTTTGAGTGGCAAAGCATAGTTGAAAGGGATTACTTAACCCTTTTCACATCCACTTCTTTTGACACCATTGTTTCCTACACATAGTGTTCTTCTCTCTACTCTATACTCCAGATGCATAATGGCATGCTTGAAGGCATAGCTACACCCCTTATCTTTTGGTGAACAGTTCTTAAATGTTATTAAAATACCCTTTCCACACTGACACCTCACCAATAAATCTACAGATTATTCTCTCCATACTGGTTCCTTCAATTCTGGAGTATTAGTCAAAGCAGTTGCCACAAGGATGTGTACTTGCTGATATTATCTCCATGACTCTTCCAATTATCTCTCCTTCTACCAATCCATAGCCAAAATTGCTCGAGTACTAGCTAGTTAAACTACATTTGTAAAACTAAAATGGTTCCTCTATATCTAGCAAATGAATAAGCCTAACATTAAGATGATTCCTATTTCCCAACAAATTTTACCAATTAATTTTAATTTATGTTTAAAACAGCAGTGACAATGAATAAGGAACTTTTATGCAAGGACTACAAGTCAATACAAACTCTGGAAAAGAATTTTCACAGTGCACCAGTGCAGCTAAAAATACTTTCTGCCTTTCACTGTGTCTGTGTCACCTGTAATAGTTTGTTCCTGCTACCCATTACCAAGAACTTCATCATGCATTAACTTGCTTTCAAGATAATACTGTCCCTGCTTTTTATTTTGATTTACACATTCAGATAAACACAGATAGTCATTCTTACTGGACCTGTAAAGCCCAGCACTAAGCATAATATTCTTATTACAATGACTAAGGCCACAATGCTCCATCCCAGTTTGTCCAAACATTTTGGCCCTGAAAGCTACATCTGAAATATTTCCCACAAACTATGTACAAAGGATAATTCCCTTCTACATAGGTCTACTCAATAGGAAGTCCCAGTGCAACAGATTTCCAGTATGCAAAGCACAGCTTCTTCTAACATTTAAAAATATTTAAGAGTTAAATACTCAGTTGGGTATTTAAAGTTTAAATGCCTTTCAATTGTTCTTATCTCCAATCACCCATCAGAGACAAGAACGCATTTACCTTCTTACCACTGAAATTAGCTTATTTTTTTCCAGCTTTTCTGAGGACCACTTTTCTATGGTGTTTTCTCATAGCCACAGCATGGGCTATGGGGAAATACAGATGTAGTGAAAGATGTTGTATACCCCTTGTATAACCTATTACCTGGGAATAAGCATCATTTAAATCAATGAGCTTTGTAGGCCTGTATAGCATAGCATTGTAAATTTCAGACATGAGCAAATCTGTTAAGGAGCAATTCAGAGATAAAAAATAAGTATAGTCATGTTTTCAGTTTAAGAAATGAAAGCTGGGAAGTGCTTCCTTAGCCTATTTGCATAATTTAGGTAGCAATGCTATATACTTTCCTGGGCATGAGTGCCACTGAACTCAACAGACTTGCTTCTAAGTAAACATGTATATGGTTACGCTGCCAGATATACACAGAGATATCCTAGGTTGGAGGTTAGGTATGTGAAGAGGTAGATGAGTCTCCATTGCCACATTCTGCTCACTCATGCCAGCTAGGCCAAGATGTGGAGGGTGATTTGTGCTGCTTCTTTTTCTTCTGGAATTCTGCCATACTGCTTGCACTTCCAAGAAGGAAGGGACTCCACCAATAGCAAAGCCTTATCTTCCACCCCATCCCAGCAGACAATATAGGATTGCTCTGATGCATGTTCTTATATGTTTACATCATCATCACTGAATATATGAAGGAAGATAAGACTAAAAATCTTGAGAATACATAATATTTTGCTGTTGAATGCATGAGTTTCCTTATAAGTGAATATGTTCAAAATTTATTTCAGCTTTCATGTACTCTTCACTTCAAATAAACATATACTAAAACCTGTAGATGCAAAGGAACCGAAGTAGAATATTGGTATTATAAGTGGTTTATACAGTACCTTTGTAAATGTCAAGTAATGCTGAATGTGTGTTGAATTTTTAAATTGCTTTACAGTTTATTCCTACTGCTCATCGCATGAATTTTAAAGCAGGTTTGCTTTTCAGCTCAGAATTCACTCTCCTTTTTTATTTCTCCAGGGAACACACAAAAGCCTCCTCCCACTACAAAAATAACATTATGAAAATGTGTGTGAAGAGATATTTGGATTCTTTAGCATTTTGCACTGAAGCCATGGATACAGAGGCATCAGCCTGTATGGACCTGAGCCAAGAACTAGGATTCAAGGCATTCATTTGAATGAGAGTGGCAACCTGTTCCCAAATCTAATGCCCATTCCTCTCTGAAATCCTAGTGACCAGAATTGTGTTGCGTGTTTGAATTTGTGCCTTTTTTCTCTGCATTGGATCATCAAAGCTGACAGCACTGATTTCTTTTTAGACACGAAAAAGTGGATGAATCGAGTCCCCATCTTCCCATTTACACAAATGATTGGAACTGTCCAAGCTGCTCAAAGACTGTCAAAGACTTGTATCTTTAGGAGCTGGAAAGGAGGGCTCCAGTGGAACTCATGTACATAGCTTTTGTAACAACACACTCCCAATCTTGACTGAAATCCTCATGGACATGGAATTGGTCTGGTCAATAATCTGGACGTTATCCCCATTTATGTAAATATTGGGGCCCAACCCCAGCACAGCTGTTGGCTCTACAGATTAGAGTCAGAACCTGATCAGAAATGGTCCAGAAGGATTCAGTAGTGAGAAGTTCAGGGCCAAAAAGTTTGCTATTTGCAACTTTACTCAATGAGGCAAGAGGAAATGTGAGACCAATCAGCTTCTAGAATCACAGAATCAAAGTGAGTTTATATCTGTCAGTTTTCTCAGAGTTATGCAGGGAGAATAAGTTTTTCTGTAGATGCAAAGGAACCCTTCTCCTGTCCTGCAGCTACTGATCAACCTTGACTGAAATGCCTATAGTTAAGATAGCTAACAGCATCTCCATGAGAAACTGGCCAAAGGAGCAAGAGTATGCAGAAATATTACACAGGTTGATAGGGCAATTCAAGAAGGTAGAATGCAAATGCCCTGTGTGGTGCAGGTTTCATTTAGGGGCGGAGATCCCCCATCAGTTAGATCTCTAGGAGGTGTTATTTCAGCAGCACTCGTCTTCACTATCTTTTGCTATCCATCTTTTACTGCCTGGAAGCCCTGATGCTTGGAATGTCTTTCTGTCTAAGTTGCAAGACATGCTTATCACCCAGAATTAGTCTCTTTCCCCTATACAGCCCAGTTAATCTGTGCATTGTTAGGAATTGCATAGAATGTGTTATACTGTTCATAGGTCCTAAATTTGTATTTGCGATAGGCTGGATGTGCGATCTTCGATAGCCCAGAAGTTTTGCTGGTTTGCTTATAACTTGTGGATTTTTCTATGCTTTGACCCATGTATCATGGAATATCAAAGTACTGTCTCCATGGTAGTTAATACCAGAACCACAGTAGCTGAAAGAGGTTGAGTTTACTTTGGACTTACACTTGACCATATGCTTTAACTGTTGGGTTTGATAGGCCTTGAGTCATGTAGGGTGGAGGTATTTTCTAGAAGCCTTGTCTTTATTTGTCTGGGACAGTTTATGCCAGAAATCATTTGAATGCTTTCGTTGTATTCTGAACTGCAGAGATTGCAGCCGGGAAACCAAGTTGTATTAATCTTTGACATGGTTATAGTTACTAGCGTTTGACTGTTCTTTCAATTAAATAATGAACCCATAGCTAATCATCATCAGCCATGTGATTTCTGGAGAATTGCAACTATTAAGCTTTTGCTGTGACATCTAAGAAGCCTATCTATGAAAGCTGATTAAACCTCTTAGTGTTTGTGGGTGTTTATGTCAGTTTGTTAGGGTTAGTTTGTGCCAGAATATGGCTAAAGAACAAGAAGTGATTGTCCCTTAGGAAGTATAATTATGATTGATGCCTAATAAATCAACTTAATTCCAATACTTGTGATTTGAGTTGAAGGCATTCAATGTACAGATAAACTGCAGTTACCCATAAAGTTCAGGCATTGTGGTAATAGGTGCTAGCTGAAGATATAGGGCTCCAGAAGAGGGTACATACCATACGTTGGATGGCAATGATTGCAAAAGAAATCTTGGCAATCAAATCTGTGTTCTCTAAATGACTCAGAAGAGCTTAGTTCCAAGTTGGCTCTATGCTCCATGATGGTGTGCATGCTACTACAACTTTACTCCATGAAGCAAAATATAGGTTCCAAGAATTGTAACTCACCACTACAATTACTTAGGGTTCTGCTATAGACAGTTGCATCCTAAAATAGCATGCCAGGTAACTTTTAAATGTTCTGTGCTTTCTGTAATATCTTTTTGTATCTCTGTCCGTTATTCAGTCTTGCCAGATCTTCCTGATCCAGTTTTTCTGATGTCAAAAGCATCTTAAGACATTGTCTTTACTGTAGTCACTTTTGTAGCTGCACTGATGCTATTTTTATTAAAGAGCAAGTAGAAGTGTACATGTGGTCTTTTTCTACTAAAAAGGTGATTTATTGTATTTTTAATGAAAATCCCATGCCCCCATGCAACATCCCCATTCTCCATTACTTCTTGCAGGATGGTGACTTGGAACAAAATGTCATCATATGAAATCCTTCTGTCTAGTTTACCAGTCAGTCAGACTTCTTCCAAGATGTACCATTCTATGTCCTTTCATTGCTGTTCTCCAGTTTTCCCCTGTAAAAAGTCTGTTAGCATCCTATGTCCACTGAGCATGCTCAGCCATCTTTAGTCTTTGGATTGTGGTGAGCCAGGGTTTCCCTTTCCAGAGGGTTTTAAATCGGATTTTTCAAGCTTTTGCAGACCTCAGGATTCTGACAAGTCCTCTGATCCTTTTCTCTTCTGTGGGAATTTCTACATTTTTCTACATAAGCGTTGGCACTCAAAGCTGAACATTAGAAATAGGAAGACTGATTAGAACAAAGATAAGCAGACCCCCACATCCTTGGTTTTATAATTGCATATTTTGTACCAGTGTTTCTGAAAATCTCTTTTGAAAAAGGCTGTGGGAATTTAAAATGAAAAGGATCTTAATTCACGTAATCAGGCATGTCCAGGTACTCAGCATTTTAGATTTAGAATTTGCTGCACTTTTACAAACACTGATGGGGAATTTTACAGGTTAAGTCAATGTGTACAGATGTGTAACAGTGAATGTAAATATAGGCTAACATTAGTCAGGTGTTCTATGGTTAAGAAAGAAGAATTATTGATGGGGCAGGGAATCAACTGTCATTCCCCCAGGACCAAGCACCTGTTTTTCATGATGAAAAGCATATATTAGCCAACCCACAGGCAGTAAACAAGAATCTTTGGGCAGTGTCTGCTGATCTGCTTGTTAGAGGGAAGATCAACTAGATATAAGTTCTTCTGCCTCAGAAGGAAGATTCATCTAGTCTTGCATACTGTTTTCCAAAGTGGCTTCCCAGAGGCACTCTGATTTACTCTTTTTTTCTGATCTTCAACCATTTTTAAATATAGTGTTCTCTCTCTCTCTGTCTGTCTCTCTCTCTCTCACATACACATACCTCCTTATGGAAAAGCAGTAAAGGAAAGCCATTAAGACTTTCCACATTGAAACAGAAAAGGGAGAATTGATGCCTTCCTGACCCCAACAACAAGAAAAATATGTGTGAAAAGCTTTCCAGCAGTACATTGTCCTTTAAAGCTGCATGATAGCTTGCTGAATGGACCTTTCTGTTTTGGAGCAGAAAGTGTAGAACAGAGGTAGACAAATTGTGACTGATGGGCATGAATGGGCCTTTAGAGTAATTGCAAGTCTGTAACATTAGGCACACTTTCCTGAGAGTAAAGCCCACTGAGTAGACTAGGAATTACTTCTGTGTAAATAGTGTAAACACAATGCATGGTGTGTGGTCTGTGTATTCCCAAACCAGTAGAAAAAGTGAGGCAATGAGATCTCCTAACTTAATAGCAATAGAGTGCCTACTGGAAGATGGAACCATGCATTCATAGGTGCAAATCTCTCATGAATTAAGAAAAATGTGCGGACACATAAGAAGGAATGCAAGATCTGGGACAAGACTGCCAATTGGCAAGAGGTGCCTGGATGAATCATCCAGCACAGTGATATGCAGGGATTAGTGGGCAAAGCACTTCTACACAGACTTGCTCATTATCACCTGCTAATTGCTGAGGAGTGAATGACTGATAAAGGTCCAGTTCAAAAGATGGCAACCCTCTGGATGAATTTGGCTTCTAGTTCTAGCATATGCTATGGGTGTGCTAACCAATTTAATTTGATGCATTTTCCCCTTTGGTGAAAAGTTGTTTTAACAGTGCAGAAGCCCGGGCAGGGTTAGACAAATGGTTACATAGTCAATAAACAACCTGCCTATGGGTAGATGGGACTGTACAAAAAGGAAGCAAAATCCCACTTTCCCTTAGTAAGTCCCATTGAATTCAATGGGAGTTACTTCCAAGCAGAAAGTGGGTGCTGTAAGTGTTCTTAGAATTCGCAAAGGAAAAGGTGGTGATGCAAATGATGTCCCCATGGCTCGATTTCCAATTTCAGTCTCTCTGCTCAATCAGACAACAGTTCTGCAGCCTGAAACAAGTCTTCTTTGGCTTATTTCATGTTGTACAAATGTAAAAGGTGGAAAAGCTAATCCAAAGATCTGAATGAGTGAACTCAAATATATTTACCTAATGTGTAAAATAGTATTTAAGATTAGCATTTTCAAATAATTTGATGTGTGTGCATACAAACCACTGAAGTAGAACCCTAACCCTAAGGGGAAAAGAAAGATGTTACAGAAATTAGCCATGCAGAGTTAGGTATGCTAACCCTAACCTGAAAACTATCAGAATAGGATTTAATGTCATCCTAAGCCTAGTTGAGTGGGACATAGTTGAATAGCACATAAAAGGGATGAACATTGTGAGTGGTGCTGTGCTAGCAAAGCTTTGGAATAGACATCCATGTTTCTTGCAACAGAGGCGGGAGCTGGTTTAGCACATCCTGAAGCAAGACAATATCCATTGTCAACTAAAACAGTGGAAGCTGTATTGGCATGAGGTCTAAAATTATCTGGCCAGGGCGGCTTATTTTATACTGTATTGTTGTATTTTTAATTTAATACTTATATTTTTAATTTATATTATAATTATTTTAACTAGTGATGTGAGCCGCCCCGAGGCTTCGGCGAATGGGGCGGCATAAAAATGTTTTAATAAATAATAAATAAATAAAATAAATAAAATTACTGAACTTTACCAGTAGGGAGCCGAAGCATGCTGTCCATGATCGTGAATAGTTTCCTCCAAGAGTTCAAGCCTCCAGCCCCCATTATCCCCACACAAATACAGGGTCAGCCAGGGAAAATCAGCGCAGAGTGAGGATTCTTCCCAATCTGAGTCCAAAATTAAACCAAACAGGATTTGATCTCTTATATATTTATGTATGATATGTGTATCCTAGCTTTTTCAGCATGAAACCCAAGGTGGCTTACATAATTCTTCCACTCCATTTTATTCACACAACTCTGTGAGGCAGTAGGTTGCACTCAGGGTCAGAGACTGGCTCAAAGTCAGCCAGAGAACTTCATGGCCAAGTAGGAAGTAGAACCCAGAGCTCCCAAGTCCCCAGTGCAATATTCTAACCACTACACCATGCTTCCATTCAACCCGCCCTCAAATGCATGCATACACTTTACCATTGACAGGTTTGCCATCCCTGTTGTCATTGTTATCATCCCTATATTATTTTTTATGTGCTGTAGCTGTTGTTGTAACTTATTTTACATTGTGCACTGCTTTGAATTTTCACAAAGAAAAATAAGATTAAAACAAAACTAAGCAAGAAGAAAATAAACAATCAGAAAGCGCTGGACAGCAGGACAAAGGCTATGAAGACAATCCCGCCAGGCTTAATTGAACATAGTTGGTAGCATGGTAAGCAGTCTGGCCATCCTTCCAGATTAAAATTCCAATGTCTCTTTGTAGGCCCCAGACAGTCTGTTATCACTACGCTTTTCTTTTTGACACAGCTTTGTAAAAGGCAGGACCGATCTTCTTGTTGTTTCTTTGCTTTCCCAGAAACGAAAGGCACAGCTTGCAGTCTCTCTAAAGTTGTCATTCTTCAGGAAATGGTCCTTAAGGGATCCAATTCCTTCTGTATTTGAAAAGCTGAACCAGATGTTTGTTGGCTTTCAAACTGTGATAGGGATTGTTCTTTGGGTAGAAAGGTGATGTTGTTTATGAAGTCTGCATTTGTGCTGTGGGTCTTTGTTTTGTTTGTTTGCCTGGAGGAGGGAGTGTGAGGACTTGAGTGGACTGTGAGAGTTCACGGGGCTAATTGGATCTGGCTGTGAGGAAGACATATCAGGTGAATCCTATTAGAACACCAGGTAATGAGGAGGCATTTGGATGTCAAAAGGTGGAGCCTCAGTACAGAAGAGAGGGAGCAAATTCAAGGGTCTATAAGAAACTGTCAGGTTGTGTCCACAGAAGCACCTCCCTTTTTAGTAACCAAACATACTTTGTTCGGCTTGGGAACTTCAGGGTTCCTGAGCAGTTAGATACTGAGTTTTAGTATCTTATCAACACAATTTAAAAGAGTGAATTAAGTATCTTAGCCTTCCCCACCTGGTGTTATCTGGATGTTTTGGACCAGAACTACCATCCTTCTGAACCAGCATAGCCCTCAGCGAAGCTGGCTGGGAATTATGGGGGTTAGGACAGGCTGAAGCGCAGAAAAGCCTAAACAGACTTGATGGTGTCGTACAGAAGCACCAAAAAGGGGCATAACAAAAGCCTAATAAGGCCACTCATAAGATCAAGCAAGTGGAATCCCAAAGTGAATACTCACAACTAGCACTAATTGATGAATATTGTAGAATGTCTATAATAGCCATACACAGAGAGGGGGGAGAGAGGAGGAGGAGAAGGGGAGTATCTGATTGCTACGAAGAAAGGAAGAGCGTCGTAGACATCACG